>NC_069499.1:305874248-306474248 GCF_027579735.1 Bombina bombina | reverse complement strand
AATAAAACCCACCCAATACACCCTTAAATAAACCTAACACTAACCCCCTGAAGATTGACTTACAGTTCTGAAGACTGGACATCCATCCTCAAGGAAGCGGCAGAAGTCTTCATCCAACCGGGCCGAAGTCCTCAACGAAGCCAGGAAAAGTCTTCATCCAAGCCAGGCGAAGTGGTCCTCCAGACAGGCAGAAGTCTCCATCCAGACGGCATCGTCTATCTTCATCCATCCGGCGCGGAGCGGGTCCATCTTCAAGACATCCGACGCGAAGCATCCTCTTCTTCCGACGACTACCTGACGAATGATGTTATCCAAGATGGCATCCCTTAGATTCAGATTGGCTGATAGAATTCTGGATTCTGGATTCCGCCCTAATTGTCTTGAAGATGGAGCCGCTCCGCGTCGGATGCATGAAGATAGAAGATGCCGTCTGGATGAAGACTTCTGCCCGTCTGGAGGACCACTTCACCCAGCTTGGATGAAGACTTCTCCCGGCTTCATTGAGGACTTCGGCCCAGTTGGATGAAGACTTCTGCCGCTTGCTTGAGGATGGATGTCCGGTCTTCAGAACTGCAAGTCGATCTTCAGGGGGTTAGTGTTAGGTTTTTATAAGGGTGTATTGGGTGGGTTTTATTTTTAGGTTAGGGCTTTGAGCCGCAATAGAGCTAAATGCCCTTTTAAGGGCAATGCCCATCCAAATGCCCTTTTCAGGGCAATGGGGAGCTTAGGTTTTTTTAGATAGTATTTTATTTGGGGGGTTGGTTGTGTGGGTGATGGGTTTTACTGTTGGGGGGTTGTTTGTATTTTTTTTTACAGGTAAAAGAGCTGATTAGTTTGGGGGCAATGCCCCGCAAAAGGCCCTTTTAAGGGCTATTGATAGTTTAGTTTAGGCTAGGGTTTTTTTTTATTTTGGGAGGCTTTTTTATTTTGATAGGGCTATTAGATTAGGTGTAATATCTTGTAATTTGTTTATTATTTTCTGTAATTTAGTGTTGTTTTTTTGTACTTTAGCTAATTTAATTTAATTTATTTAATTGTTGTTAATTTAGTTAATTTATTTAATTGTAGTGTAGTGTTAGGTGTTATTGTAACTTAGGTTAGGTTTTATTTTACAGGTAAGTTTGTATTTATTTTAGCTAGGTAGTTATTAAATAGTTAATAACTATTTAATAACTATTCTACCTAGTTAAAATAAATACAAACTTGCATGTAAAATAAAAATAAACCGTAAGATAGCTACAATGTAACTATGAGTTATATTTTAGCTAGCTTAGGTTTTATTTTATAGGTAAGTATTTAGTTTTAAATAGGAATTATTTAGTTAATGATAGGAATTTTTATTTAGATTTATTTTAATTATATTTAAGTTAGGGGTGAGAGGGTTAGACTTAGGTTTAGGGGTTAATACATTTAGTATAGTGGCGGCGACATTGGGGGTGGCAGATTAGGGGTTAATAAATGTAGATAGGTGGCGGCGATGTTAGGGACAGCAGATTAGGGGTTAATAAAATGTAACTAATGTTTGCGAGGCGGGAGTGCGGCAGTTTAGGGGTTAATATGTTTATTATAGTGGCGGCAGATTAGGGGTTAATAAATGTAGTTAGGTTGCGGCGACATTGGGGGCGGCAGATTAGGGGTAAATACATATAATGTAGGTGTCGGCGATGTTGGGGGCAGCAGATTAGGGGTTCATAACTATAATGTAAGTGGTGGTTGTGTCCGGAGCGGCAGATTAGGGGTTAATAAATATAATGCAGGTGTCGGCGATGTCAGGGGTGGCAGATTAGGGTTAATAAGTGTAAGATTAGGGGTGTTTAGACTCGGGGTTCATGTTAGGGTGTTAGGTGTAGACATAAATTTTATTTCCCCATAGAAATCAATGGGGCTGCGTTAGGTAGCTTTACAATGCTTTTTTGCAGGTGTTAGACTTTTTCTCAGCCGGCTCTCCCCGTTGATGCCTATGGGGAAATCGTGCACGAGCACGTACGACCAGCCCACCGCTGATTTAAGCAGTGCTGGTATTGGAGTGCGTTAAGGAGCACAATTTTGCTCAACGCTCACTTCTTGCCTTTTAACGCCAGGTTTCTAAAAACCTGTAATACCATCGCTGTAGGAAAGTGAGTGGTGAGACAAAACTGCTCGTTAGCACCGCACAGCTCAAAACGAAAAACTCGTAATCTAGCCATCAGTTTGTAAATATGAAGGAGTGATATACGTATATATATATATATATATATATAAATATGTGTGTGTGTGTGTATATATATATATATATATATATATATATATATATATATATATGTATATACACTTGGCTTA
The DNA here is from genome assembly GCF_027579735.1 of Bombina bombina. Taxonomy (NCBI): domain Eukaryota; kingdom Metazoa; phylum Chordata; class Amphibia; order Anura; family Bombinatoridae; genus Bombina; species Bombina bombina. Next base: position 306,471,929 of record NC_069499.1, on the reverse strand, counting down.
TGTATTAATATGGTCTTAGGTTTTCAGGCATATACAATGGGGCACAAATGGAGCTTGATGCCCCGTGTTTCTGGCGAGCCTGCAGGCTCGCCAGAAACAGTAGTTATGAAGCAGCGGACAGCAGGTGGACAGACATCGCCAGAAATTGACACACCCTGCTGGCGGCCTATTGGCCGCGAGTCTGCAGGGGGCGGCGTTGCACCAGCAGCTCTTGTGAGCTGCTGGTGCAATGCTGAATACGGTGAGCGTATTGCTCGCCGTATTCAGCAAGGTCTGTCGGACCTGATCCACACTGTCGGATCAGGTCCGACAGATCTTGATAAATATGGACCAATAACATATTCTTTCTTACCGTATATAAGTCTAAGTGGGAGCATACTACAATATATATATATCACCAACATTAATCAATAGTATATTTAATTGAAATGAGCATTAGTGATGTCGCGAACATAAAAATTTGGGTTCGCGAATGGGCGAACCGCCATAGACTTCAATGGGCAGGCGAATTTTAAAACCCACAGGGACTCTTTCTGGCCACAATAGTGATGGGAAAGTTGTTTCAAGGGTACTAACACCTGGACTGTGGCATGCCGGAGGGGGATCCATGGCAAAACTCCCATGGAAAATTACATAGTTGATGCAGAGTCTGGTTTTAATCCATAAAGGGCATAAATCACCTAACATTCCTAAATTGTTTGGAATAACATGCTTTAAAACATCAGGTATGATGTTGTATCGATCAGGTAGTGTAAGGGTTATGCCCGCTTCACAGTGACAGACCAAACTCCCGCAGCGGGTACAACATCATCATCATCACACCGTACATCCATGTGTGTAATGCTGCCTGACTGAGACATATCCCTGTTATCTACATCCTCTGGCAATAATGGTTGCACATCACTCATTTCTTCCAACTGATGTGTAAATAACTCCTCTGACAGATCAAGTGAAGCGGCTGTGGTGCTAGTGTTGGTGGTGGCGGCAGGCGGGCGAGTGGTAACTTGAGAGGTGCCCGAAGCTAAGCTGGAGGAGGATGGTGCGTCAAGGTTCCGAGCGGAAGCTGTAGAAGATTGGGTGTCCTGTGTTAGCCAGTCAACTATGTCCTCAGAACTTTTCGAGTTCAGGGTACGTGGCCTCTTAACACTGGGCATTATTCTAGGGCCAAAGGGAATCACAGCACCACGACCACGACGGCCCCTGCGGGGTGGCCTGCCTCTGCCTGACATTTTTTTTTCGATTAGTGGTACTATGCGTGCAAGCTACTGTGACAACAGATATGAGTGGCACTGTGCACTGGCAGAAGTTGGCAGAGTAGACGCTGTAGGCCTGACACACACGCTTGCAGACAACTAACTGCTATTCAATCTATTACAGTCAAAACTGTATTTTTTTTTTAATGTACACTACTGTTACACCAGATATGAGTTGCACTGGTGTGACACTGTGCCCTGGCAGGCCCTGAAAAATCTGTTACACATCTACAACCACCAAAAAACAACCATGCTAAATAGTTTCTAAATTTTGTCCTGAGTTTAGAAATACTCAATGTTAACATGTTCTTTGCTTTTTTTGCAAGTTATAGGGAAATAAATACAAGAAGCACTTTGCTATTTCAAAACCACTTTTTTTCAAAATGAGCGCTAGTTACATTGGAACCCTGATATCTGTCAGGAATACCTGAATATCCCTTGACATGTATATATTTTTTTTTTAGAAGACATCCCAAAGTATTGATCTAGGCCCATTTTGGTATATTTCATGCCACCATTTCACCGCCAAATGCGATCAAATAAAAATTTTTTTTCACTTTTTCACAAACTTTAGGTTTCTCACAGAAATTATTTACAAACAACTTATTCAATTATGGCATAAATGGTTGTAAATGCTTCTCTAGGATCCCCTTTGTTCAGAAATAGCAGACATATATGACTTTGGCGTTGCTTTCTGGTAATTAGAATGCCGCTAAATGCTGCTGCGCATCACACGTGTATTATGGCTAGCAGTGAAGGGGTTAATTAGGTAGTTTGTAGGGAGCTTGCAGGGTTAATTTTAGCTTTAGTGTAGAGATCAGCCTACCACCTGACACATCAGACCCCCTGAACTGATCCCTCCCAAACAGCTCCCTTCCCTCCCCCACCCCACAATTGTCCCCGCCATCTTAAGTACTGGCAGAAAGTCTGCCAGTACTAAAATAAAAGGTTTGTCATTAAATAAAAGATTTTGACGGTTCTCTAATAGGTGTTGGGGGTGACTCCCTAAAAGTCTACGGTACTGCCTGGTTAAAATTTAAATTGGGGAACAGGGTCATAAGACACCCTGTCATTATAGTGGATCTACTAACTGATCGTTTAATTATTGGTAGTGATCTCCTGAAGCGATTAAGCACCATAATTGATTGCATAAATAATGTAATTTGGTCACAAGTTAAACGGCCTATCAATTATGAAAAATCTGGTATATCTCGCACCCGACGTAGCTGTCACGTGGTGGAAGAGAAACCAGATGCTGTGGAGATTCATTTCAAGAATAACTCTGTATCTGAAATCACTATTCTACAAATAGACGATCAAACTCCTTTTAGTGGCTCTGATTGTAATACTTTTAAAATATCGCCTGGAAAGATAGCAAATATTTCCCTAGATGGCGATGTATTAACCATATATCTCCACAAGGGGGATCATAAAATCCCTAAGGGGGGAGGCCACGCTCAATACCTCACAGGGATTGAGAGAGTTAAAGAGGATCTATTTATCCCTATACAAGTGCATGACCTTGGTAAAACCAAGTATGCTAAAATAAACTTAAAACAGGAAGCTAGCTATATAAGCGAAGGTTTATTAGCACAAATAGCTGAACCCAAAGTGATTAAATATCTTTCTCCCCAAGACCACTGTGTCAACGGCCTGGATGACAGGTCTGAAAGCTATAACATCACAGCTAAGTGCTTATTATCTGTATCTATAGATAATAAGTCAGTGAAGCACCTGTTTTTAGTTTTAAATACTCCCCATAATCAGATATACATTGGCAATGATCTCTTACATAGATATGCCATACAAATAGATTTGATTAACTCTTGCCTCTGGAGCAGGTTAAAGGGGGACCCTGAAGTATTTCAGGATGAAAACGCAGCCCTGAAATCAAACCAGCAATTGCCATATGCTGTGAATTTGCAGGTATCTAGCGATGTTATAATTCCTGCTGGGGCTGATAAATTTCTTTTACCCTTACAGGTAAAGAGAGGTCAGAAATTAAAAACTTCTGAAACACTGATTTGCCTCTCCCATAGAATACAAAATCTGGGTGTCACAGTGACCTACAATCCTATGGTGAATATTGGAACTATTCCAATACATATTATAGTGCATAACATGAACCCACAGGATATAACATTATCCAAGGGAACTACCATAGGATATGCACTGGAATCAAGTTATTACACTTTTGGATTCCAGAATAATGTAATTGGGCTAATACCTGAAGGATACCTAACTGAAGAACAATTAATAGAACAATCCTTTGCATCTATGCCAGAGGGTCTATTTAATGTTCAGTCTATTTATCCCTTCAGCTCAGAGGAAGGCATCTGTAAAATTGAAGAAGCCTCTCTAGTGTTTGATCAGCCAATCAAACAGCAAGATTACCCCAATACCCAGAGTCATGGGAGCAATGTAAACTATAACCAAGGGAATCTCACCTCTAGGTTGGAAGAAGCCTATGAAATAGGACAGCCTGAAATCTTTCCAGGATTTCAGCAAATAGTCGAAGAGCAAATATCCTTAGCTAATGGCTGTTCCAGCGATGATGAACGCCAACAGCTGCGAGAACTCCTGATGGAGTACAAGGATATTTTTGCTAAGGATTCTTATGACTGTGGTACTACAGACTTGCTCATTGCAAAGACTTCCTTTTGGGTACATAAATTCTGGACATGAATTTGCTGTATTCATGCATAAGGCTATGCCTGACGCACTGGAAAGGGGGACCTTATCTTATGTGGATGATGTTTTAATCAAAAGCACAGACTTTGAAAATCACATCGCAGAGCTTAAACACGTCCTCAGCCAACTTAAAAGGGCAGGTGTCAAATTATCCCTACAAAAAGCTCAATGGTGCCGCACTCGTGTAAACTTCTTGGGACATGAAGTTACCTCTGACGGATTAAATCCCCAGAAGAAAAAGGGGGAAGCTATAGTGAATTCTAAAAACCCAACTAACTTAAAGGAATTGAGATCATTCCTGGGTATGACAAATTATTCTCGCAAATTCATTGATAATTATGCGGAATTAGCTAAACCACTACTACTTCTTCTAAAGAAAGATGTGAAATGGCACTGGAGTTTTGTAAGATAAGTTATATGCATAGTCAATTTGTATTTAATAGATTTAAAGAAGCAGTGTGTTTTTCAAGTTAGCATTTGACAGCCTATATATATTGTTTAAATCTGTATCTGATTTGTTAAGTAACTCATCTGTGTAAGTTCTGATACTGTAAATTTTGTATTAGGATAAATTGCAATTAAATAGCAGAATATATATATTATCCTATTGCTTAAGAGCACAGTTTAAAATTGTATTGTTTGGATGTTAAAAGATTTGTAAATAAGGCTGGTCTTTAAGATAAGCGTGTATGAATTTTGCATAGCATATTTAAATAGTTTTCAAGCACATATAATATTATTTCATTTCCTTTTATTGCAAATATATTTCAATATGTTCATGGATATTAACTAAATAAAAGAATTCAGATATTTATATTAATTGTATGGTTTAGTAAGTGCATGTCGATTAAGGGTTTCTATTTTTAAGGAAAATTATTGGTTGTATTGTGTCATAACCCTGCCATAAGCTGATATATATTATTTGGATAGCACTACTAAGATTTTCATAAATATACTGACATAATAATTGGAGGCACTTTGCATGAGATTTAATAATATTCATCATATTTGATATAATATATTTGTAGTAAACAGAAATTATTATAAAAGAGAAAAAAAATATTTCGATATTAATATTTTGAAGATATAATTTTTGAAAAGTTGAAATATTGATTTTCATATTTCGAGATTGATATTAATGTCTTGAAATATTATTAAAGATTAATTTTGAAAAATTAATAAAAATATTAATTTTTCATATTTCAAAATTATTCAAAAATATTAATTTTTCATATTTTCAAAATTAATAAAAATTATTAATTTTTAATATTTCGGAATATTAATTTTTCATATTTCAAAATTAATAATATATATATATATATATATATTTTAAATATAAAAAATTTTCTTCTCTCTTTTTATTGGCAAAAATTGTATTAGCGTTTTAATTTAACTGAATACTAAAACAATATAACAATGTCTGTAGCCAGAAGTGACTCATTTAATTCTATACATAGAGATGAAAATGGTCCCATAACCATACCTATTACTAAAGGTCAGGTCCTTAAGAAAGATATCTTAAGTTACCTTAAAGGGAAGTTTAATATTGCGGGTGAATTAAATGATTTTATGGATATGCTTGAAACTAGGGCTAAAAATATTACCGTTAATAATAATATGTGGAATGAAGAGAATGAATTCTTCCAGGAATTATTAATAATTAATCAATGCAAAGCTCCCAAAAAGTGAGAAGAACTAATACTAAAATCTTGGCCCCTCTTAATATGCATTATTGACGAAATGTCGTTTTGTGTCACAGACAAACGATTGCAAATACAGGAGCTAGAAAATAGTATTCGTTCCTCACGCAGATGCGAAGAGGGTTTTAAAATAGCCAAAAATAAAATGGATGAATTTGCCCAAAACCTAACCGCCTTAGATAAGCATAATACAGACTTAATCGCGCAGATACAAGATTTAAATAAACAGCTTGCGCAAAGCCAGAGAGAATTAAGCGATTTAAAAAGGTCATATCGCCATAATGAAATCCCTTATATTAACAGTGAGAATAATGCAGATAATGCTAACTCCTTTAGCGAACGAATCAGGGACGAGGTACAAAAACATATGGAACAGTATAGACAAATTACCCCTAATGGGTCAGAAATAGATTTCCCAAATAGGCAGTCACCTCATGATGTAAATCCAGAGGACTGCTGTAGCGCAGCTGGCGCGGGGGAGGGAAACTCTAACAGACAAGCCCAAAATAAGTCTGGTAAAGTCTATGATTCCCATAAAATAATCACCTTCGTACAACGCGCAGTACCTATATTCTCCAATAAGGGAACAACATCTGTAATTGATCATTTACAGGCTTTTGAAAATGCGTTAGCTATAATGAATGTTACAAGTGAGAAATTGAAAATTGAATTTCTGCCTTGGGTATTTGACAGTAAGCATCACAAATTCTTTGCTTCACTAAAGGATATGAATATTCATTCCTGGAATGGGGTAAAACGAAAATGCAGAAAAGAATTCGGGCAATATCGCACTAAAACTGCCGCGAAAATAGCGGTATATGGTTTAAAGTGTCGTGCGAATCAGAGTCCAATCGAATTCCTTTCTGTATTGAAAAATGCGTACAGTATGGCTGAAGATAATCCCAAATTTGATGGCTCAGAATTTGTAAATTTATTTTTTGAAGCACTGCCTACACCCATCAAAATCAACTTAGCTAGAGATTTTGATGAGGACTGCTCACTGGAATGGCTGATCAAAGAGAGTAGAAAATTATACTCTATTCAGCAATCCAGTGAACAGGGGGTGAAAAAGGAGTCAAAACCCAAAATTGTAGCAGAAACTAGGGTGTCACCTAGCCCCCTCAATTTGGAGTCTAAAAAGAAGACCTATGCAGAGGTGGCCAGTCAAAACAGGCCATCTCCACAGAGGTTTAACTCTGCTCCTCTCCCTACACAGGTTGAGGCGCAGGGAGTCTATAACCAAAGTGGGGGACATAATCAGGTGAATAATTACTCACAAAGAGAATACTCACCAAATAATTGGTATCTGCGCAAGGGTAGATACAATAAACGGCGAAGATATTCTCAGGGTAACCCGACACCCCAGGTATATAATGCTCCCCAAAATACTAATGCTGAACAAGCTGAACCCCAGGGGCAACCACGCCAGAATAGAAATAGCGGCCCTGATTCTGAGGGAACCCAATGGTCCAGGAATCATTATTATGGGGCACCAGGAGATAGGCCCAGGGGTAGAGGTAACTTGTACAATCAGGTAGATATGCTGTTTACCCAGTTAAATCGGTTGAGCGAAAAAATCGCTAATATGAGTCAAAAATCTACGACTCAGCAACCGAACAATACTTTTTTAGGGGTACAGCCAGTGGTCAGCAGTGGACCACAGGCACAGTCATAAATACTGCAGCATCATCTGAGGGGGAGGGGAGAGATATACAAAATGTAATAATAAATATCAATGATACTAATCATGTTCTCTCCCCACAGACCGAAAACGGACAATTTAGCTGTGATGACAGGCAACCTCATCCGGGAAAAATTAATGAAACTCTTCCCTTGCAGCTCTCTCCTAACCTTATCTCCACAGATGCAGTACAAAAGAATCCAGCCGACCCTGTCATAGAGGAAACAGGTAGGTATGAAGGTTTCTCTGCATCGAATGACACGGCAAAATCAGGTAACACGTGGCGAAGCCCACAAATGTATGCTAACGCCAACTTTATGTGTGAAATGGTAGAAACTGCAGGAAGATATTATGTATTAGTTGAGCTGCAAGATTCAGTCTCCAACCCTATCAGGGGATTAATTGACACTGGGTCACAGGCAACTATCTTATCCCACAGGTACTACACACAGCTAAATGAGCTAACACCCCACAGGTTTTTAAAAATCTTTTAAATGTTTTAAAGCATATTTACATATGCTGTGGTGTAGCATCCCCCCCCTTAGCCCCCAACCTCCCTGATCTCCCCAAAACAGCTCTCTAACCCTCCCCATCTGCCTTATTGGCAGCCATCTTGGGTACTGGCAGCTGTCTGCTATTATTTCACAGTCAAAAAAAGTGTTGTTTTTTTAAATGCACACTACTGTTACACCAGATATGAGTGGTGGCACTGGGCAAGTGGGCACAGTATACGCTGTAAGCCTGACACACACGCTGGCAGGCAGGCAACTGCAATTAGATTACACAGGAAAAAAAAAAAAAGCAGACTGATGTTCTAGCCCTAAAAAGGGCTTTTTGGGGTACTGTCCTTACAGCAGAGATCAGATGAGTCCTTCAGGACTGTAGTGGACACTGAATGCACTAGCCTAGCTATCAATTTCCCTATTAAATCAGCAGCAGCTACACTGTCCCTCCTCTCACTAAGAATGCAGCTTCCAAATGAATCTAAAATGGATGCTGTCCAGGAGGTGGGAGGGTCTCGGAGGGAGTGTCTGCCGTTGATTGGCTGTAATGTGTCTGCAGACTGTGAGGTAAAGGGTCAAAGTTTACTCAATGATGAAGAAAAGGGGTGGATCGAACATCGTATATGTTCGCCCGCCGCGGCGAAAGCGAACATGCTATGTTTGCCGGGAACTATTCGCCGGCGAACTATTCACGACATCACTAATGAGCATATATTTATACATTATTTGTAACTAATGTAAGTATTTACAACAGATAATACTATTTCCACATTTTATGCAATTATTATTGTATTTGGTGCAATTGGAATACTCTGTTTTGGGTGGTTTTGACACTAATAGAATGTAATCAATCAGTTAGAAATGTTACATTTTTAAAAGGGATATCAAACACTGTGCAGAACAATGTTATATTCCACACAGCTATTGGCTGCACACTCTAGTGACATATGTATAACTGTCCCTAATTGGCCAAAGCAGAGAAAGTAACCTAAAAAACTTTACACTTATTTTGTCAATATTTAAACAGCTAATGAAACTATAAAAATACATCTACATATTATTCTCAGACTCATCTTTTCTTTGAATGCATCATTCTACCTAGCATTTATTTAGTGTTTAATGTCCCTTTAAACTTGCCCCTACCTCCTAGCCGGTGTCTATGACTACATGCTCTGCCTGAAACACCTCAGAGAGGCTGAAGGAGGGCACCTTTTGTGGTTATACCACCTTGTGAAACTTTTTAAACATGTTTTCAATAAAATGGATTTTATAATACAGAGGAATCTGAGCCATTCTGTTTTGTGATTGCTTGGTTATTCTTCCCCTGTTGAGAGACCTCGGCACTACATGGCTTGCTTACATAGCAGAAAATGGCCACAAAGACGATTATCCAGCAACATTTGCAGCATGTAAACTATGATGAATGTATGAACTATTATTCCTCATTAGCCAGCTGTTTATGCAGTCATTTAGGGGTTGATTTATCAAAGGCTTTCGGCAGCCTTTGAGGCCCTACGACTGCAGATTCTCACAAGAGAACCTACTTGCCGTATTTAACAAACTGCGGTCATTAGACCGGTGCTTTCCTAACTTTTCGCCACCTCTAAGGTGGCAAAATTCAATCTCTGTGGTCTAGTCCGAACGGGGAGATTGACAGCTCCTGCCCACGCGTGATTGGCTGTGCGCAGGCAGGGGGCAGGATTGCACGAGAGTGCAAAATAGCGCTTGTGTATAATGGTAAATTCCTCCAGGGAAATTTGACCCGCAAGAGGGGAGTTGCAGCGGACATGGGCGCGTATATGCCTCAAGCCTCAGCTTGATAAATCTATCCCTTATTGGCATTACATGGTAACTTTTGCTTTTTTGCTCCTAAGGCTACCTAGGTTTACTCTCTTACAAAGAAAACCAAGAGAATAAAGCACATTTGATAATAGAAGTAAATTATAAAGTTGTTTAAAATAGCATGTTAAGTTTAAATCATAAAAGTTTAATATTGACTGTACTGTCCCTTTAAACTATAAGATTAGATCATCAGCACAGATATCAGGATGTTAACCTTATGTTTACATTTGTCCTGGAATACAAAGTACTTAGTTACTGTACAAAGGACAGAATTTGCAAATGACTTCATCATCCACTCTCTATAGACCTATAATTAGAGCAATGACAATTTTATGGGTTTCAGATTCAAGTAGTAGGAAATATTGTTATCTAAATAGAATGTCTTCTTTTTAAACTGTGCCCTGTGCTCATTATTCTTGCTCTAACACTTACAAATATCACTAGATGAAGTCAATAGTGAAGGTTTTCCAGTGGTCACCTTTAACTACACAATGACATGATCAGAATTGTGGAGCACTGTTAAAGCTGAGTACAGAGATTTGTAATTGAAACATCTATAATGACATCTCTTTTATTTCCTTCGGCAGAATTAATAATTGCATATTTCTCCTTCGTGTTCAGCAACAGAATATTTTAAAACTTTTGCAGCTTCTTATGTCTTTTACAACTTCTTGCCTGGAACTGGCTGTGCATCTCAACTAGCAAGACGGATCTCATAATATTCAGTCTTTATATTAGGTGTCCTGCATATTCGTCCAAGTTAATTTGTTGTTGCACTTAAAGAAACATCCGTGAGACCATTATATTTCTGCATGTCTCACTGACCCTCACTCCTACAGCCCCAGAAGCCCTTAAGACGGTCATTGCACATGGTACAGTAGCCATCATGAATCGGTTAAGAGAGATTAAACTCAAAATTTAATTTCCCTTATAAATTTTTAATTATCTATAATGAAAAAAATTCAGATCCACTTAATTGTTTATTTTGCTGTAAAATAAACCTAAAAATTGTAGTTTTTCACTGCCCTCAAGATAAACTTTCCTATGTGCTATACCGTAATATGCTGTGGCCCTAACTGTTCACAGCAAAGGAGATAAGATAGCCCTTTCTATGCATATATTTTCACTGCTTTGATTATTTTTTTCTGATTTATATTTAGATATTGGGGCCGATTTATCATGACCCGAATGGGGCCAAATACACGTTTCTGCGGGAGCATTCAGGCTCGCCGGAAACAGAAGTTAAGAAGCAGCAGTCTTAAGACCGCTGCTCTTTAACTTGTACGCTGCCTCTGAGGCTGAGGACATCAATCTGCCCGATCGTGTACGATCAGGTTGATTGACAACCCCTGCAAGCAGCCGATTGGTCGTGAATCTACAGGGGACAGCATTGCACAAGCAGAACTGCTGTCGGCATTCAGTGATGTCCCCCAGACATTGATAAATCGGCCCCATTAACTTTAATCTCCCTATTTAAAATATATCACAGGAACTAAATGACCTTGAAACAAGCTACAATATTTTAATTTATGAATACATACATATTTATTTGTGTTTTATATGTGTATATACTCATATTAACACATAAATGTATATGCATATAAGCATGTACATATATATTTACAGAGAACACACAGTTCCCCATAGACCGCAATGTAAAGGCACTTTTCAGTGGCGTTTTTTTTAACACCCCACATCCGCCAACTTTAAGCACTAAAAACTGCTTTGTGCAGTTATTTAAAAAAAAATGCCACATTTTATTTTTATTAAAAAGAAACACTAGACAGAAATTTGGGGGCAATTGGGGGACATTTAAAAAATTAATGTTCAGATCACTAATTGCTACCGTGAACTCGCAGTAGCAATAAGCAGCCACTTGTAATAGATGGTTATTTATTGCGTGCCCGTAACCGGGCGAATTTACCCGTTTACAGGTGCGAGCTAAATAAGTGCTCCACCTGTAATTTAGCCCTTTAAGGGGAATCCAGTTTTACATAAAATGGCAGCTGCTTATGTTTAGAACTTCAGTTTTTTTGCAAATTTCTAGCATGCTGTCAAACTCTCAGATCAATTTGCCATGAACACGGGTGCTATTTTTCCTTAAGTTAAATATATAAAAATGTAAATTGTAGCCATGAAACAGGAAAAAGTTCAGGAGCTCAACATTATAAATATAGCAAAGACAGCAATTGACGTGACATGTTGTAAAATGTCATTACAGAGCATTTAAACTGAGCGTCCCAGCTCTGCTCTCCTATATTACCTGGAATTACTGCATTCTGCAATCAATAGACATTTTATTTCACATTTCTGCTGCCTGATAACGATGGGTCTTAAAACTGATAGATTTATTTTGTTAACCCATTTTATGCAACTTAAGTCTGAATTATATTGCATGATTGGTGCGCAGATACATTTCAGGCTCATTGATGCATTTAAGTATAGTCAAATGTTCTAACTATTGATTGCTAGGGCTAGTTCACATGCAAGACACAGTTGATCGAGACAGGGCTGCTATTGCGTTATCATTTGCAGCAGCTGCCCCTTGATAAAATTCTTGTACACAATATAAGGGACATTATACATATTAGAATTATATTTACTTAAACAAAAATTAGCCTGAGAATAATATGCAGATGCATTTTTAAAAGTTATATTAGATGTTTAAATATTCAAAAAATAAAAATGTAAAGTTTTAGTGTCTATCATGCAATGGGTGCCACTGTGATTTAACCTAGATTTAGATGTATGGTGAGTCACTAGAGTGTGCACCTGCATTTTCAATACTGCATATGCTCAGAGAGCCAGTGGGGCTTGTATCATGTCAGCAATTAACAAAGTGAGTCATTACCAGATGGTACAAGCACCTTAGGCTCTCTGAGCAAGTACTGTCTATAAAATGCTGGTGCATGGTGCATAGTTAACCACTTAGATGCAGGGCGTAGGATGAGCACAGGTTTTTCATATAGGGGGGCCCCTCTTCTGATCTGGATCCTGGTGACAACCGCACAGCAGATGGGGAAAGGAGACTGTCTCTTCCCTGTAGGCCTTGTAAGGTCACCACCGACACCTGTGGTGATGTAAAAAGGGGAGGGGCTAACTACAGTAAGTGACAGCTGGCCAGAGGGCTGTGGAAAAGGGTCTTTGGAAGCTCAACAACCCAGGCCACTTACAAGGACAAGGGACTCATTTAACAGAGGGGAGTCTGCCCCTGTAAATTACAGGTGATCACTGTAAAAACGTCAATTACCTACAACAGAATCGAAAATACATTTAAAAATTAGGGGGAGGGGGTCTCTAGCAGAGCCTCTATCTCCCCCCTGTTTGGGCTAGGGGGACAAGTAACCCCTCATTTTAAAGTTCATATATCCTGGCTCTTTCAAATGAGGGGTCACTTGCCCCTCTAGGGTGCAGGTGATCACCATTAAAGTGATGGTAAAGTTATCCTGTATTGAACTTAATCTTTCATTTCTCATTATAACCTTAATGCAGTCGATAATTTTCTTTTTTGATTATTGCTATACAGGGAGTGCAGAATTATTAGGCAAGTTGTATTTTTGAGGATTAATTTTATTATTGAACAACAACCATGTTCTCAATGAACCCAAAAAACTCATTAATATCAAAGCTGAATATTTTTGGAAGTAGTTTTTAGTTTGTTTTTAGTTTTAGCTATTTTAGGGGGATATCTGTGTGTGCAGGTGACTATTACTGTGTATAATTATTAGGCAACTTAACAAAAAACAAATATATACCCATTTCAATTATTTATTTTTACCAGTGAAACCAATATAACATCTCAACATTCACAAATATACATTTCTGACATTAAAAAACAAAACAAAAACAAATCAGTGACCAATATAGCCACCTTTCTTTGCAAGGACACTCAAAAGCCTGCCATCCATGGATTCTGTCAGTGTTTTGATATGTTCACCATCAACATTGCGTGCAGCAGCAACCACAGCCTCCCAGACACTGTTCAGAGAGGTGTACTGTTTTCCCTCCTTGTAAATCTCACATTTGATGATGGACCACAGGTTCTCAATGGGGTTCAGATCAGGTGAACAAGGAGGCCATGTCATTAGATTTTCTTCTTTTATACCCTTTCTTGCCAGCCACGCTGTGGAGTACTTGGACGCGTGTGATGGAGCATTGTCCTGCATGAAAATCATGTTTTTCTTGAAGGATGCAGACTTCTTCCTGTACCACTGCTTGAAGAAGGTGTCTTCCAGAAACTGGCAGTAGGACTGGGAGTTGAGCTTGACTCCAGCCTCAACCTGAAAAGGCCCCACAAGCTCATCTTTGATGATACCAGCCCAAACCAGTACTCCACCTCCACCTTGCTGGCGTCTGAGTCGGACTGGAGCTCTCTGCCCTTTACCAATCCAGCCACGGGCCCATCCATCTGGCCCATCAAGACTCACTCTCATTTCATCAGTCCATAAAACCTTAGAAAAATCAGTCTTGAAATATTTCTTGGCCCAGTCTTGACGTTTCAGCTTGTGTGTCTTGTTCAGTGGTGGTCGTCTTTCAGCCTTTCTTACCTTGGCCATGTCTCTGAGTATTGCACACCTTGTGCTTTTGGGCACTCCAGTTATGTTGCAGCTCTGAAATATGGCCAAACTGGTGGCAAGTGGCATCTTGGCAGATGCACGCTTGACTTTTCTCAGTTCATGGGCAGTTATTTTGCGCCTTGGTTTTTCCACACGCTTCTTGCGACCCTGTTGACTATTTTGAATGAAACGCTTGATTGTTCGATGATCACGCTTCAGAAGCTTTGCAATTTTAAGAGTGCTGCATCCCTCTGCAAGATATCTCACTATTTTTTACTTTTCTGAGCCTGTCAAGTCCTTCTTTTGACCCATTTTGCCAAAGGAAAGGAAGTTGCCTAATAATTATGCACACCTGATATAGGGTGTTGATGTCATTAGACCACACCCCTTCTCATTACAGAGATGCACATCACCTAATATGCTTAATTGGTAGTAGGCTTTCGAGCCTATACAGCTTGGAATAAGACAACATGCATAAAGAGGATGATGTGGTCAAAATACTAATTTGCCTAATAATTCTGCACTCCCTGTAGTTATCCCAAAAATATTTACATATATAAAATTCCCTACCGTTTTGCTCCCGACTCGTCCCAAGCCCTATTTCCGAGTTCTTCTACTTGTGACGTATTCAGCGGTCCCACCCGCTGTCTTCATCTCTCTAATGCGCGTTCACGAATCTGATTTAAAATGCGCATGCGCTATTCGCTGACGCCGCTTTGAAATACGCATGCGCTAATCACAGATAAATATTTTCTTTTGCGCTTGCCAATGAAGCAGGAAAGGATTTCTAACTGTCACTAATAAGCACGTGGTTATTAAGCTCAAGCCAAAATTATTATCGCATGCGCAGATTAATAAAGGGGTGGATGGCGTCGAGTGACGGCCACCTAGCAGCCAGAATTTCAATAGGATGACAAAATAACGTGATCAAGAGTGAAAAAATAAATAAACGGATTGAATTTGGGGATGATTAAAAGGGGCTTTATAAATGTAATAACTTGATTAATACTACAATATATATAAAATGATGAATGAAATTACTATTGATTTTATGAACCTAATGCTATACTTGATCGACACTAAGCTAAATTTACCATCACTATAATAATAGTGGTCATCTGCCTCACTAGAAACAAAGGTGGGGGAAGACAGCTACTAAAGAGCCTCCTATCTCCCTGTTTACTTTAACTAGATGGGTATGAGGCTTCACAAGTGAAAGAAGGAATTCCCTTCTTTCAAATAAGTGGGTCACCCCCCCCTAATTTTCAGGTAGACCCACGGTAATTGTCATCTCCTACCCAAAGTAGACAGGCATACTGTATTTGAGGAGGGGGAGGAGGCACTTTTAGAGCCCCCTTTCCTCTCACCATACAAAACAAAGTTGTATGGAACTCCAGTACTGGGTCTCGCACCCCTTTAATTTGTAGATGATTGACATTTTGACACCAATCACCTACCTAATGTATTTACTGTATGGGGAATAGTGACTGCAAAGGTGCCTCTATCCCCTAAAAACAGCATACACCACACAAACACCCAATACCTCTCAAATGAAAAACGAGATTGCCCATAATCAAATCAAATCAAATAGCAGGTGATTGCCATAGAAATAGCAATCACTTGTTTACTTGGTGCCTTTTACAGTCCTCTGAACTATGAAAGGGAGCCTTGAACCACAAAATATACACAACTACAAGGCAATTAACCCTTCTTTTTAAAGAGACGATGTCACTCTTTTAAAGGAGGGGTCAAATGTCTGCTAGTTATCCAATGACCACAGTGTAAACAATGATCGCCTGTCGGAACCATAAGTATATAGAACAATATCAGAGGGGGTGGGGTATCCCCTATGTTGACCCCCACAATACATACATAAACTTGAGACCCCTTATTTGAAAGCAACAATCATGGCCTTTCAAATGAGTGGTCCTGTGTCCACCAGCTGCCAGCTGATTGTTACAACAATGACAAATATCTCTCATCTTTGGTTATATTTTTGGGGTTCTGGTGTTTTTTAAAGGTATCTTTATTACCCCTCACCATAACAACATATCATAATACCCCACATTTGAAAGAGTGAGGTTTAACAATTCAAATAAGGGACTTCATGTCCTTATAGCTATGAAGTGATTATTATACTTCTGAAATTATTTTGAGTTTGAGATTCCACTGGTTACGAAGCTAGGGCTAGTAGAAATCTGGAGAAAAGCCTTCTTTATTCATGCTTTTTGAGAAATGATAAGATGTAATATAAGAATAACAAATAATAAAAATGAACTGTAATTTACACTAATTATGTTTATGATTGATACACCACAATTTCAAGCTATATCTTTGAGATTAACTCACTCAGTCTCTCAGAAATGTTGTGGGAGCTTACAGTGGCAGTGGTCAACTCCACAGGTGTCAGTTGCCTGAGATCTTTTTTCATGGGAACCCATGCTTTGTCCACAGTAGATATATTGAATCATGTTCTTGGTCCAGGTTTCACAAAAACATCACAGTTTTCCATCACAGTTTTCCTCACTGATATCTTCATTCAAGTCTGACCACCACTGGTCATCATAGAGACAAGTAGCACAGTCATTATTCCGAAGGATTAGGGGGACAAATTTCATCACTGCATGTTCTTCAAACTTTTGCAATGCAGATGTAAAGAAGTATCTGATAGTACTCTCTGATACTGCCTCAAATTTTCCTGTACCTGGAATTCTCTCACACTTCTCAAACCTGCCCTAGAGTTTCAGTTTATGAAATCCAGTTACTTCCTTTTTTTTTACATAGATGTATGTAACCCCTTTAATCTTCTCATTGCAAAAGAACATATCTTTAGAAGTGAGGACTTGACCCTCTGTTGTGCTCTAAACTAGCTTTTGTTGTCTCCCGCTGTAAATACATATATACACAAACAAATACATAAATACACATCTGCACACACATAAACATATATATATACATACATACATAAGTATACATATTTAGACATGTATATGTATGTATCTCTATGTTAAAGCTCAATGCATGTCTTTTTCTAACACCTCCTATCTTTGAGCCATTATATCTTTTTTATTCAATATTTTTTGGTATAATTTTTATTAGACAGTGTTATTATGAGTGTTACTGTACTTTTAAATATATAGAGCCCTGAAGATGCGATATCCCGACTCGCGTTAAAGGGAAAGTCTACTCCAGAATTTTTATTGTTTAAAAAGATAATAATTTTATTACCCATTCCCTAGTTTTGCATAAACAGCATGGTTACATTAATGTGCTGTTTACCTCTGTGATTACTTTGTATCTAAGCCTCTGCAGACTGCCCCCTTATTTCAGTTCTTTTGACAAACTTGCATTTTAGCCAATCAGTGCTGATTCCTAGGTAACTCCACGGGAGTGAGCACAGTTTTATCTATATGGCACACATGAACTAGATCTGTCAAGCAATAAAAAAAACTGTCAAAATGCACTGAGATAAGAGGCGGCCTTCAAGGGCTTAGGAATTAGCATATGAGCCTACCTAGGTTTAGCTTTCAACAAAGAATACCAAGAGAACAAAGCTAATTTGATGATAAATTGGAAAGTTGTTTAAAATTGCATGCCCCATCTGAGTTATAAACGTTTAATTTTGACTTGACTTTCCGTTTAAATGTGATTGAGCTCAAGCTAACGCGTTTACTTTGAACCTGTAATACGCACGCAAACACCTGTGATAAACCCCTTTTTTCTTGCATGCAAGACTTAGCACGCCACTCGTAATCTAGCCCAAAATATTTCATTATGAGTATTAAAAATTTTTTTTACAATATACAATCAATATTTATTTTGCACAATTTCTTTGCAATTGAACTCTATAAATTGTGGGCTTTCCAAACCCTGTCAGAATTGAAGTGCTGTAGACTTCAGCAGGCTAACCCTACCATATACTACACGCTAATTATTTTTTTATCGGTCCCTAACTGGCCTCAGAAGAGGAGATAAGATGTTTTATTAGAGACGGAAAAAAACAATGCACATTTTGTTTAGGAAATGCTTTTATTTTGTATGCAGATTTAGTGCTTATTAGCTAAAAAATATACTGTGCATATTCACGATTCTAAGGAAATATGACCATCTCACTGCTCCATAAAATTGTATTGAATTTTGACTTTACACTGCTAGCAATGGCATCCTCCCTGTACTCTATAATAGTCATCTGCATATGTTGTTTGGCTGCAACGGCAATGAGAGATACAGAGTGTTGCCGCTTTACCTTACAGTCAGAAAAAAAGGTGCCTATGAAAAGGAATGTAAGTAACTCGTATATTTAATAATAGCTAATATGCAACACTCTGTATGATTACTGATTGTGTCTGCCACAATGTATCTTCTAAGGGGCATGAAACCCCAAATTTTTCTTTCATAATTTAGAACATAATTAAAAAACGAACAATCAAGCTTTCCATAATACTTGTATTATCAAATTTTCTTCTTTGTCATTGTATTCTTTGTTGAAGAGCATACCTAGGTAGTGTGCACGTATCTGGTGCACTACATGGCAGCAGTTTGTGTTCTTGTAAATGTATAACAATGTTAAAGGGCCATTATAGTCTTAAAGGGACATTGTACATTATATTTTTCTTTGCATAAATGTTTTGTAGATGATCCATTTATATAGCCCATCTGGGAGTGTTTTTGTAACAACGTATAGTTAGTTTTGCTTATTTTTTAATAACATTGTGCTGATTTTCAGACTCCTAACCAAGCTCCAAAAATGTAGATGTATACTGATGTCTACAGATTCCTGCGGCTCCAATTTAATCTGTCTTTTCAAATGCAGGAAAGAGGGGTGTCTGCAGTTCCTGTTTTCAAAGCCCCTTTTACTGGGTGTCCCAGCCTAACCTCATCAACAGTGCTAAACTAGCAGCTTCTAATCAAGTTTTTAAAAGGTTTTATACTGGATTTTTAGATCAGTTTTTGTGCATAGTAGTGTCTCTTACATGCAGTTATATGAAAACTGGTGTATACTGTCCCTTTAAAGCATGTCATTTCATCACTATCAACCCTGCAAAGCTAAGTTACTGCTCAGGAGCTGTAGAATAATGCTGGCCCTGAGCAGAAACTGCTGTTAAACCAATCAAGAACTAGCTGTGAAGCTGTGTCATGTGATTAGTGCTGCTGATTGGATCAGTGTCTGTTCCTACTCGGAAATGCATTTCCCTGTGGCTCTTGAACGGTATTTTACCTATATGTTTAGCTCCTACAATGGGGGGTTTGCAGGGTCGATAGTGATAATATACTTTATCTGATTCACGAAGAAAATCAGGTTCATTTTACACCAATTTTTTTTTTACAATTGCTCCTTTAGGAACAGAACCCCGGTGCAAACTGAGGGCTACCTGTAGTAGTTACAACAAAAGCCTTTAAAAAAGCTGTACTCAAAGCCACTAATATACACAATATAATCTGCCTGCTTTACAACTATTGGCAACAAAGTATAAACTAAATATATAAGCAACAGCAACAAATACAATTCTTGTTTGTGATCATTTTTTTTCAATAGCCAAACTCCCCTCAACAGCTGACAAGAATATTCACAGATCACAGTCATATTGTTAAAGGGACATGAAACCCATTTTTTTTTATTCATGGTTCAGATAAAGCATATCATTTTAAACAAGTTTGCAATGTACTTCTACTATCTAATTTTCTTTGTTCTCTTGGTATATTTTATTGAAAAGCATACCTAGATAGGCTCAGTTTACAGCTTGTGTACCGCTTACATGTTTCGGCCCTGAGTCGTAATCATAGCTAATGTTACACACCTGTCTCTCCGTTTATAAACCCTATAGTCATAGGTGATAGGTTAAATATAAAAGCTGGTCGCTGTGTTCAATTTAAAGGTATATACATTATATAAATACCTGTTCAAGACCTCCGCGCATGGAGATTACAATAATACATTGGAAAACAGCCATCTTAACTCTAGACATATTAGTAGTTACAAAAGGGAGAGTTTTACTTTAGCTTTATACATTAAAGGGTGAAGTATATATTGTATAAAACTGGTATATATGATTATATACATACGGTATATATTTATGTGTTAATATGTGTATATACACATAGCTATACTATAATCGCGTTTGTAATGCGTCCGTCGCCAGTTGCGCGCATCCTCAAAGGAATGTTGGCAGTGTGAGGCAGCCAAAAGAATGTTAGCTACGCGCACAGCCAAAAGAATTCCAAAAATGGCAGGTGGATTCTTTCACCACCCTGTTATTTTCGGAATCCACTGGGATGCAGCGAAAGCAAACAGAGCATTACAACAACAAAAATCATCGCCCACAATAAGTATTAAAAAAAACAACCAACTACCTAATAAAATTATTAACCCCTAAATCCGCCAACCCCGACATCGCAAACTACCTAATACATCTATTAACCCCTAAACTGCCATTAACCCACATCGCTAAATAACCTAAGAAATCTATTAACCCCTAAACCGCCATTAATCCACATTGCAATTAACATAATAAATCTATTAACCCCTAAACCGCAAAACCCCACAACTCAAATAACTAATCACTAAGACCCCTAACCTAAATTAACCCCATTACATAAATTAAAATAATCCTAAATTACAATTAAAATAAAAAGCCTAACATTACTTTAAAAATAAAGAAAACTAAGTTTAAACTAATCTAAAATTACAGAAAATAAAAAGTCTAACATTACAGAAAACAAAAAAAGTCTAACATTACACAAAATAATAAACCACATTATCCAAAATAAAAAAATTAAACCTAATCCCTATGAAAATAAAAACTAGCCCTAATCTTAGAATAAACTACCAATTAAAGGGGCTTTTTGTAGGGCAATGCCCTAAAGAAATCAGCTCTTTTACAACAGTAAAAACCCCCACCCGCCAAACCCCCCGAAATAAAAAAACCTAACACAAAAAAAACAAAAAACTAAACTACCCATTGCCCCTAAAGGGGCATTTGTATGGGCATTGCCCTTAAAAGGGCATTTAGCTCTTTTACTGCCCATAAAAGGGTGTTCAGCTTTTTTACAGCACCCAAATCCCTATTCTTAAAAATAAAAACAAATAAAAAACCCTAACACTGAGTCCCAAATAGGTACTCATGGTTCCTGAAGTCTGGCGGAGGTCTTCTTCCAAGCTGGTCCATCATCTTCTATCTTCATCCACAGCAAAGGCAGCGCGGAGTGGAGGTGCGGAGCGGTCTTCCCAGATGTGGCTATCCTCGGCGACCGTTCGTGGCGGCGGGCCTCGGAGGTGGTGCTCCTCAGCAGCGTGGATGCTGCTCTTCATGCGATCGTCTGCCGCACACTAAAGATTGAATGCAAGGTACCCCATATTTATTGGGGTATCTTGCATTCCTATTGGCTGATATTTTAAAATCAGCCAATAGGATGAGTGCTAATTAAATCTTATTGGCTGATTTGAACAGCCAATTGGATTTTAGTAGCTCTAATCCTATTGGCTGATTTCAAAATTTCAGCCAATTGGAATGCAAGGTACCCCAAATTGATTGCGGTACCTTGCATTCAATCTTCAGCCTACAACGGGCATTGGATGAAGTGGAGCCTCTATGCCGCTGAGGACCGCCACCGATGACCGCCGCCGATGACCGCTGCTGAGGATCCAGGCATCGGGAACACAGCTCCGCACCTCTGCTCGGCTCCGCCTTCACTCCGGATCAAGATAGAAGATGATGGATCTGTCTGGAAGAAGACCTTCTAAGCCGGACTTCAGGAACAGTGAGTACCTATTTGGGGCTTAGGTTTAGGCTTTTTTATTTTAATTTTTGGGGTGTTTTTTTTTTTTTTTTAGATTAGGATTTTTTTGGGCTTGAAAAAGAGCTGAATGCCCTTTTAAGGGCAAAGCCCATACAAATACCCCTTTAGGGGCAATGGGTAGTTTAGTTTTTTTAGTGTTAGTTTTTTTTATTTTGGGAGGTTTGGTGGGTGGTTTTTTTTTTACTGTTAGGGGGATTTAGTATTTTTTAGAGGTAAAAGAGCTGTTTAACTTAGGGCAATGCCCTACAAAAGGCCCTTTTAAGGGCTATTGGTAGTTTAGTATCAGATTAGGGGGTGTTTTTATTTTATAGGGGTATTAGTTTAGGTTTACATTTTTTTATTTTGGATACCTTTGTTTATTTTTTTCTGTAATTTTAGTTTTTTGTAACTTTAGCTTGGGGGGTTGTAGTTTTTAAACATAGACTGCACTCTGGGCAGGCTTATCGCGTAGTTAACACATAAATATATATGTATATAAGCATATCAATATATATTTACAGGGAACACACAGTTCCCGTAGACCGCAATGTAAAGGCTCTTTTCAGTGCCGTTTTTTTTTTGCTATCACACCACACTTCCACAAACTTTAGCCCCAAAATACTGCCTAGTGCAGTAATTTTATTAAAAAATAAAGATGCTGCTATCTTTATTATTATTATTAATAAAATATGCAGCGCTAGACTGTTTTTTTGGGAGCATTTGTGGCACATATTGGCTGAATTTATTGTGACATATTGCAGCAGATCAAAACAAAAAGTACAGGGAACTCAGAACTAAACAAAAAGTAATAATTTTTTAACTTAAGTGTGACCATTTGTGCTTTTTTAAAGACCAACAGAATGAAACCCCATGAGATATATAAGGCATATTTTTACGGTCCCTTATGCTGATAGCTATCACAAAATCCTGGCATAGACAGACTATGTTGATGTGCACATTTACTCTTCTAGGTACTTACAGAGAAATGACAACTTTATAATAAAAATATCAAAAAGGTCATTAAATGACATTTTATGACAAGTTTATTCAAATGCGAAAAGTAAATAAAACTGAAGCACATGAGTGATTTTCCTGCACTGGGACGCAGCGTGGTTAACAAGCATTGCACAGCAATAACCAGATTGACACTGCCCCCTGCTGAGCAAGAGTTTAATGTAACTTATTTTCATCATCATCATTTATTTGTAAAACACCAACAGATTTGTATTTTAATGCAAACAATAATAGCTTTTAATGACTGTTCTTTCATATTCATGGTAGAAAAGGAGTGCAATTTCCATTTAAAGAAGGTTAAGTCCATGCAAAATAGGGGCTGCTAGGAGTTATGCAGTTTAATACATAAAAAACAAATTTACCTTACCCCTGTGTTATGTCTGACTACATAAGGAGGCTATGGCCTCTAGTTATTAAGGTCTGGCGGACCTGATCCTACACTGCGGATCAGGTCCGCCAGACCTCGCTGAATATGGCGAGCAATACGCTCGTAGTATTCAGCATTGCAGCAGCAGCTCACAAGAGCTGCTGGTGCAACGCCGCCCCCTGCAGACTGCAGACTCACGGCCCCCTGCAGGGGGGTGTCAATCAACCCGATCGTACTCGATCGAGTTTATTTCGGGTGATGTCTGTCCGCCTGCTCAGAGCAGGCGGACAGGTTATGGAGCAGCGGTCTTTGTGACCGCTGCTTCATAACTGCTGTTTCTGGCGAGCCTGCAATCGGAGCTTGATACATATGCCCCTATGTATTAGCTGTTGCCAAGTGCTGTATTTTCTGTGTAGAAGAAATATAATCAACTGAGGAATGCTGTTATTTTGCATAAAGCACAGTAGGATAGTGCCAAGGGGCTCTTCAATTTAAGGACACCCATTGTCAGAGCTTCTGGACTACTGCAGTAAGTATGTATTGAATTCATAACACTGAAATATATTTGATTGTAATGATCTGCCAATATCCACTTTTTGGTATTATTTGATGCAAAATTTAAACACACAAAGATGAACAGTGGCACTACTTAGACTTTTCCTCTTGTAATGAGTCAAAATCAGAGGTAAGAGTTAGATTAATTCTACAGTATGTTAGAGGAAATGGTGCTTGTGCACAAATATAAATATATACACAAAGGAAGAATGGTATAAAGGATAATTCGGCCTGAATAAATTCACTAGATCCATTATATTGAATGATGATAGCAGGAGTTTATTTAGCTAAGAGTACACAACCTTGACCAGAATTTATATATAAGCTCTACTATTTAGATGAACACTCTGATGGTAACCATTACCAAGTTGATTTACTGAACTATTTAGATCACTATAACTAGTGAATTTATTCAGGCCGAATTATCATGAATAGTGATCTAATGTGTAACTCATTATACTGATTCAAGCACTGGAGCAAATTTTAATCGTGTGTGTATTAACCAAACAAATTTTGGTTTTTTAACTTTAATACCAATAAAAGTTATATTTTAATATCCTGCTACGGAATCCCAATCTTTAGTTCAGACCTAGAGTGCTGCAAGTGCATACTTTGGGCAGTCTGGTATCCTTTATACCATTCTTCCTTTGTGTATACAAATAAAGCAAAATAACTAGCACTCACTGAATTCATAGTAGTCCGACATGATACTTTGTAGTGTATCATGTCCGACAGACATCGCTGAATGCCGACAGCATACGCTGTCTGCATTTAACATTGCACAAGCAGTTCTGGTGCAATTCTGCCCCCTGCATATTTGCGACCAATCGGCCTCTAGCAGGGGGTGTCAATCAATCCGATCATATAGGATCAGGCGGATTTCAGACCGCAGCCTCAGAGGCGGCGGATCAGTTATGGAGGAGCGGTCTTAAGACACTGCTTCATAACTGCTGTTTCCTGCGAGCCTGAAGGCTCGCACATAAACATGGGCATCAGGTGCATTCGGCCCTTGATAAATCGGTCACATAGTGTACACTCTGTATGTGAGGTAAAGCTTTGACATCTTGGAGTATTACAATGCATTAAAGGGATATTTTAGCCAAACATTAGAATCCACATAGATGCATTTCAGTTTTACATAGAAGCATTTTTTGTAATATACATGTATTAGCAAAAATTATTCTAATAAAAGCTATAGCTGTTTCAAAAAGTTTATTTAAGTATGCACCGTGCACCAGCATTTGTTTAGAGAGCCTAAGGTGCTTGTACCATATGGTAATGACTTAATTTGTTAATTGCTGACACGATACATGCCCCACTGGCGCTCTGAGCAGCTGCAGCACTTAAAATGCTGGTGCACTGAGAATATCTAGTTATTGGTCACATGCACGTGCTGAGAAAAAAGTTAACACTAAAACAGTGATAGCTTTTAATATAAGCATAATCTATGTGCATTTCAATTTTGACCGGAATGTCCCTTTAATGAGGTATTTACCAGTTAGTGTCCCCTTTACAGTTCATCACAATTCCTGTGTGCAGTATCCTGCAAGGATTTTTGCAGGGTTTTCATATTCACATAGATAAAGAAACCAAAGGTCATTCAGTACAATGTATTCCTCACTAAACTTCTCATACCGTGTCTCACACGAGGTTGCACCTAACTTGTAGTACAATTGCACATTTGCGTGCACTGCTATTACTAAGTGGAGAGCAAATATCGCTTTTGGGAAAGCTATATTTTTTGCTCCACTTATAATCTAGCCCAAAGTGTGCTATAGTGGTGGTTCTAGAACTCTAAATTTGGGGTTTAACAAAGGTGGTGAAAAAATGAAAAGACATAGCATACATAATATATGGAGCTCTTCAAAGTTTAATGGGGTAACTACACGTGCATTTGGAAGTGCACTCGCATGGGGGCGTGCAGGGGGAATGACAAAAGAGCAAAGTCAAAGGTAAATTAAAATGCAATCCTGCAATTTAGATTACTATTTAAATAGCAGTTCAATATCAGATGCCCAAAAGAATTCAATGTGATAAATAGACTTATATACTTTACTGTCCCTTTACAACTAATAATATGACTTAATATTAACTCACTTTTACATTAAAAGAACGTATAGGTGAATAGTTGTAAAAATAGGCTGATTTAGCTTTATCTTGAGACCTATTGTGCATCCTATTATTCAATGCTAAATAATCTGTGTGCTGTATAAAAAAATATAATATTTATTTAAAGATTATGGGGCTGATTTATGAAAGTGCGAGCGGACATGATATGATGTAGCGTATCATCTCCGCTGCACATCGATAAATGCCGACAGCATGGTGAACTGCTGGTGCAATACCGCCCCCTGCAGATTCATGACCGCTTGCAGGGGATGTCAATCAGCCCGATCGTATTCAGTCGGGCTGATTGCTGTCTGCCACCTCAGAGTTGGCGGACAAGTTAAGGAGCAGTGGTCTTAGGACAGCTGCTTCTTAACTTTCGCTTCAGGCGGAACTGAAGCAGAGTGGGTCGGAAGCAGCATCCGCTGCTTCATAAATCGACCCTGTGTGTTCCCTGTAAATATATATTTATATGCTTCTATACATATATATATATATATATATATATATGTGTATATATTCATATACATATATATTTAACATTTGCTGCCCATCGCTGTGTGACTTACCCCCTTCGCTGCGCTAGGTTCTCATGCCGTGTGTCACTTGTAATAATACTAGCGCACATTTGCATACATATATATACGTGGCTGTCATTGCTTTATTAGCTTCAAAGCTTGATCATTGTTCATAACCCTCTATTAACTATCGGCTAGATTACGAGTTTTGCGTTATGAGGGGTGCGGTACTAACTTGCACGTTATTGTCACTGCTCACTTAACTACAGCGCTGGTATTACAGGTTTTTATAAACCAGGCGTTAAAAGGCAAGAAGTGAGCGTAGAGCAAAATTGAGCTCCATACCGCACTCCAATACCAGCGCTGCTTAAGTCAGCGGTGAGCTGGTTGTACGCGCTTGTGCACGATTTCCCCATAGACATCATTGGGGAGAGCTGGCTGAAAAAAAGCCTAACACCTGCAAAAAAGCAGCGTAAAGCTCCGTAACGCAGCCCCATTGATTCCTATGGGGAAACTAAATTTATGTTTACACCTAACACCCTAACATGAACCCCGAGTCTAAACACCCCTAATCTTACACTTATTAACCCCTAATCTGCTGCCCCCGACATCGCCGACACCTACATTATACTTATTAACCCCTAATCTGCCGCTCCGGACATCGCCGCCACTATAATAAACATATTAACCCCTAAACCGCCGCACTCCCGCATACAAACACTATTTAAATATTATTAACCCCTAATCTGCCGCCCCTAACATCGCCGCCACCTACCTACATTTATTAACCCCTAATCTTCCGCCACTATACTAAAGTTATTAACCCCTAACCTTACACTACAATTAAATAAATTACCTAAATTAAATACAATTAACTAAATCAAATACAAATACCTAAATTACAAAAACAAACAAACACTAAATTACACAAAATAAAAAAACAAATTACAAGATATTTAAACTAATTACACCTAGTTCCAATCAGCCAATAGAATGCAAGCTCAGTCCTATTGGCTGATTGGATCAGCCAATAGGATTTTTTCAAACTTAATTCCGATTGGCTGATAGAATTCTACTAGCCAATCGTAATCTAAGGGACGCCATCTTGGATGACGTCACTTAAAGGAACCTTCATTCGTCGGGAGTCGTCGTAAGAAGAGGATGCTCCGTGCCAGATGTCTTGAAGATGGACCCGCTCCACTCCGGATGGATGAAGATAAAAGATGCCATCTGGATGAAGACTTCTGCCCGTCTGGAGGACCACTTCACACGACTTGGATGAAGACTTCTCCCGGCTTCATTGAGGACTTCGGGCCGGCTTGGATGAAGACATCTCCCGCTAAGTCGATCTTCAGGGGGTCTGGAGGACCACTTCTGCCAGCTTGGATGAAGTCTTCTCCCGGCTTCATTGAGGACTTCTTGCCGCTTCGTTGAGGACTTCTCCTGGCTTTGTTGAGGATGGATGTCGTCTCTTCAAAACTGTAAGTGGATCTTCAGGGGTTAGTGTTAGGTTTTTTTAAGGGTTTATTGTGTGGGTTTTATTTTTAGATTAGGGTTTTGGCAGCAATAGAGCTAAATGCCATTTTAAGGGCAATGCCCATCCAAATGCCCTTTTCAGGGCAATGCGGGAGCTTAGGTTTTTTTTTAGATAGGATTTTATTTGGGGGGTTGGTTGTGTGGGTGGTGAGTTTTGCTGTTGGGGGGTTGTTTGTATTTTTTTTACAGATAAAAGAGCTGATTTCTTTGGGGCAATGCCTAGCAAAAGGCCCTTTTAAGGGCTGTTGGTAGTTTAGTTTAGGCTAGGGTTTTTTTTTAGTTTAGGGGGCTTTTTTTATTTTGATAGGGCTATTAGATTAGGTGTAATTAGTTTAAATATCTGATCATTTGTTTTTTATTTTTTGTAATTTAGTGGGTTTTTTTTTGTAATTTAGGTAATTTTGTTTAATTGTTGTGTAATGTTAGGTGTTAGTGTAACTCAGGTTAGGTTTTATTTTACAGGTAAATTTGTATTTATTTTAGCTTGGTAGTTAGTAAATAGTTAATAACTATTTAGTAACTATTCTACCTAGTTAAAATAAATACAAACTTGCCGGTAAAATAAAAATAAACTCTAAGCTAGATACAATGTAACTATTAGTTATAAGGGAAATCCAAAATAGACGCACAACAGAATACAGCAAATTAGCACTCCCGTAGTAAAAACATCAAAGTTTATTGGGCAAAAATTAAAAGCACAAGGGGCTCAAAAGCCATGGAACACATAGAATAAAGTCATCTGGTGAGAGTCAGAATACTCCGCAGATGCGTTTCGTGAGTCACGAAACGCATTAATATAGTGGCGGCGATGTCCGGAGCGGCAGATTAGGGGTTAATAAGTATAATGTAGGTGTCAGCGATGTTGGGGGCGGCAGATTAGGGGTTAATAATATTTAACTAGTATTTGCGATGCGGTAGTGCGGTGGTTTAGGGGTTAATATGTTTAGTCTAGTGGCGGCGATGTCAGGAGCGGCAGATTAGGGGTTAATAATTTTATTTTAGTGTTTGCGATGCGGGAGGGCCTTGGTTTAGGGGTTAATATGTAGTTTATGGGTGTTAGTGTACTTTTTAGCACTTTAGTTATGAGTTTTATGCTACAGCTTTGTAGTGTAAAACTCATAACTACTGACTTTAGAATGCGTTACGAATCTTGCAGGATAGGCTGTACCGCTCACTTTTTGGCCTCCAAAAAAAAACTTGTAATACCGGCGCTATGGAAGTCCCATTGACAAAAGTCTTTACGAAAATTGCGTAAGATTATTTGCGGTACGGACAAAAAAGTGTGCGGGACTACTGTACCTACAAGACTCGTAATAGAAGCGGTAGTGAAAAAGCAGCGTTATGAGCCCTAAAGGGACACTGAACCCAATTTTTTTCTTTTGTGATTCAGATAGAGCATGCATTTTTAAGCAACTTTCTAATTTACTCCTATTATCAAATTTTCTTCATTCTCTTGGTATCTTTATTTGAAAAGCAAGAATGTAAGTTTAGCTGCCAGCCCATTTTTGGTGAACAACCTGGGTTGTTCTTGCTGATTGGTAGATTCATTTAACCGACCAATAAACAAGTGTTGTCCAGTGTTCTGTACCAAAAAATTGCTTAGATGCATTCTTTTTCAAATAAAGATAGCAAGAGAACGAAGAAAAGTTGATAATAGGAGTAAATTAGAAAGTTGCTTACAATTACATGCTCTATCTGAATCACGAAAGAAAAATATGGGTTCAGTGTCCCTTTATCGCTGCTTTTTTACTCATAACGCAAAACTCGTAATCTAGCCGTATGTGTTTTCTATTTCTCCTACATATTAATATTATGATGGGCACCATTATGCTAACTGTAAAAACAAGTAGCATTATTGCTTATAGCTTGTCTTTCATGTTTGATCAGTTATGGGTTTAACCGTAGCATTATAATATTTCTTATATTTTAATAGTTTAAAGTTCATAGCCCTCTGTGCAGTATGCGCTATCTCATGTGACTCCAGTTCCCCTACTTACTAATATTATGATGGGCACCTTTGTATTAAGAACCAATATAGCCTTATTGTTAATAAATCTCCTTTATACCTGCTCACTTGTGAGTTCAGCCATTTTATTGATATGTTTTGCTTTTCTTTAAGTTTACTCAAAATGTAGAAGGGTCCAATAGTGGCCCCTTAGTTTGAAGAAAGAGGGTGGCCTTTGTATGCTACCGTTGTAAAAGGTATTCAAATGTGAGTTTTGTTCTTATAATATATATTTGCTATCGGTATGTGTAAAGTTACTTGTCTGACTTGCAATATGCCCTATTTCGTACATCTTCCTTTTGTACATGGCAGATCTTTTGGGAAAAAAAAACCATTTTATTTCCTTTTCAGTTGTTTGTACTACTATACTATGTTGAAAAAAAATTTGCTACCATAGTAAAAATATCATTCCCATATTAAAGGAAGTGGAATATTTTAAAGGGATTTCCCTAAAACAGAGCATCCAGGTTGACAAAGGTGCAACTCCTAAATCAGGACAAATACAAAACAGTTATAGAACATTACATTCAAAATATAATTCCCCATAAAAAATGTTACGTGTAGATACATTCTACACAGTGATTCTTTAATCAGCACCATTATACCTGTCTCTAATTAGTCACTTCCGAGGAGATATGGTAAACATACTCAAGATGTAAGTCCCTGGACTGTAAAACAATGTAAATTGTGGTAACAACATTTTAAGGTTTAAGAAAATATTACCACATCTTACAAAATATGCTTTTCACTAACACCTTGAATATTGTATTACATTTTTGCACTGTATATGTAGCTGCACTGAATAATTAACACCCTCATAATAATATTCTCCATAAACTGTTTAATTGTATACTTTCATTATTCAGTCAACTGACTTTCCAGTAATTTACCAAAGAAAATGATGTATTTTTTCAGCACCCAGAGAGGCTGGAGTGGATCATGCAGGATTTTGGAATGTGACCCTGTAACATTCTGCACAGTGATTGACTGATCAGTGCAGGAGCTCATTAATATCTGTACCGAACTGGCTGTTGTAAATAAGATAAGATAAACATAGCCAAAAGATTTTTCACTGAGTATGTCCCTGAACTACAAAGCAATGTTAATTGCTTTCAAAACAGTTATCTTATATGGCGATCATTTGCAATGTAGAGTTAAAAGGGATAGATAGGTAAACATTTAAATGTGCATTTGTGCATTTCAGTTTTAAACAAAAACCTTTTTGCAATATACCTGAATTAGCAAAAATGCTTCTAGTAAAATGTACTACTGTTTTTCAGCAATATACGCACATATCCTGTGAGGGCTTGAGTCCCAAACCTTATCAGAAAGTCAGCAATGGCTTGCATGACACAAATTCAGTCTTTACCACCCCCCAAGTCTCTGAGGTGCACGGGCCCTCACAGCATATGTGCGTATGCAGCTTAAAAACAGTAATAACTTTTACTAGAAGCATTTTTGCTAATGGAAGTATATAGCAACAATGCTTATATACAGATGCACATTTCAATGCTGATATATATTATATATACATGAAAAGAAAAGAAAACTTTTAGGAAATGAGTGTTTTTGTTTACCAATAATGCACAATTTGGTCCTAGCAAGTGCTGATCTATAGGGGTAGATTTACCAAGCAGTGGATGCTGAAATCTACCCCCGAAGTTTCAGGCTCTCCGGAAACTTACGTTAAGAAGCAGCGGTCATAAAACCGCTGCTCCTTAACCCGTCCGCCACCTCTGATACGATCGGGATGATTGACACCTCCTGCTAGCGGCCAATTGGTCGTGAATGTGCAGGGGGCGGCATTGCACAAGCATTTCACCAGAAATGCTTGTGGAATGTTAAATGCCGACAGCGTATGATGTCGGCATTTAGCGATGCAGGGCGGACATGATTCGCTATAGCGAATCATGTCTGTCCGGAGTATGATAAATCTACCCCATTGAGTCAACGCATAAAATATATTCTGTAGCATTAGATACACAGACTGTTTAGTTTTACTGGGCTGTCCTACATAGAGAAATTAGTTGCTGGCTCACATGGCAGAGAATGAGTTAAGTTGCTACCAGGTGGCAGCGGTGAAATAAGTGGCATTTTTTCACTACCCAGGGCACTTCTGTCAAGCAAACTCTTGGGAAGGCCATCACTGTCCTGTTTCCCATGAGCCTTTGCCTGCACCTGCCAGCTGCCATGATTTATACTGTAAAGATACTGATTAATAGCAAAGTCATCATAAAGTGAGAACAATTTCTTTCATTTAACTGACCTCTGCCCTCCCCCGCCGATTCCATTGCAACTAAACCACAGCAGATTTATCACCCATAGTGATACATTGAGCATGGCCACTCACGTAGACATTTCATTGTTTGCCTATAATATTTAAATAAGATGTTTATAACAACCTAAACTGGTAATGTAAGGAGCTGGAACTTTGTATTGACATGACATTTACATAATAGATTGACAATTAGTTTTATCGCTATTTTATCCAGTTCTATCTTGTCAAAGTTACTAAAAATATGTATATATGAAAGAGCAGCAATAAAAGATGGTAACATATTTTGTGCATGACAAAAAAACAAAGAAAACCCTCCCAAAGCTTTTTTGGTTTAATTCCACAAGAGAACAAACAATAAAAAAAGTCATATTTTTAAAAAATACTGTAACCCTTCTGTCTTTGGGAGTTTTAAGTAAGCACTCACATTACAATTGTATGTGTCTTGCTTTAGCAATAATATGTTCACGATACATTTTATAAATAAAATAATTATAGCAGCAGATCTCTTTAGATGATGTAAGTCTGTATCTGCCAGTCCAGAAGTGCTGTGATACAAGCTAAATGAGTCATTCTGTTGGGCAGGAGTTAGTGCTAATTATGAGATAAAACACAAAAAGCTAGTGTTTGAAATGGAAATATGTAGCTCAAGGTGCTTGATGCATTTCAAAGGAGACTCCAGATCCTGTCAGTGACTTTCTGTCATCTATATTTACCCAAAAGGTATGCCCAGACTTGTCATGTGTGAATATTTCACAGCAGTGAGAGATTCTCAAGAACATGTAGGAAACCAATCTCCTATCTACAGGGCAAGGAGTTCAGACACACGGTAGCACTTAAGTAATTGCGGGTTTAAAAGGATTAAATCTGGTACAATACTGCCCTTGAGAAAGTAACTGATTTTTAGAGGAGTTTTATAAATTTATATAATTTATGTTTTTGGTTTAAAAGTTTGGTAAAGATACAAATAATACTTTTAGGGGTGTCAGAAGCCAATCAGATTTCTTACTATCTTTTAAATGTTAGTTTTGTTTGACCTTGTCACAAGGATTACTAAGACGTATTCATGGTTTGCATTGGAGCTGCAAGAGATATTAATGCATATTTAATACCAGGGAACAACTATAGCCCATACTTAGCCAGATTACAAGTGGCGCGCTATTTAGTGCTTTCTCTCACAAGCAAACACCACCAGAAGTAAACATTTAACGTGCATGGGTAAGCGTGCAATTTGAAAGTAAAATGTTTGTGTGTAAGAGAAAGCTGATGTGTGATAGCTTCAGGACTCTGGACATCGCAACCACGCTATTTTTAAATAGATATTTCTATATATATATATAGACTGTATATATTTGTAAACTATGTTTTTATAAATGCTGCATAATGCCTAAACCAGCTATCTGATTTGCAGCATTTGCAGGTTATAGAATTTGTGTTTGGCCTCTTAAGGGACAAGCAATATATAAGCAATATATAAGCAATATATAAAGCAATATATATTTAATGTCTTGTTAAAGAGCCATAGTGGTCGATAAGTTACATGTTCTAATTTGTTAGATCATGTCATTTTAAGACTATTGACCTTGCACAACTGTGTGTTTAACCCTGTGCAAGGCATAAAAGCTGTGTTATATGCGTGGCTCTTCCTACTAATCCTCACTGGCTGATAAGAACATCTCCTACGTACCTCTCTGCATTATGACCATAAAACATTGATTTATTCAGGATAGGAATATAAAGAAAATAAAATATGTTTTGAAATGGGCTCTTTTAGATGAAAATAATGAAATCAATTGACTATATAATTTCTTTAAATACAAATGAAACCCCTCAAGAGACACCTTGAGATTTTATTATAAAACTAGGGGATAAGCCTGCCCAGAGGGCAGTCTATGTTTAAAAAATACAAACCCCCAACCAAGCTTAAGTTACAAAAAAATAAAAAAGTAAAATTACAGAAAAAAAAATAAACAAAGCTATCCAAAATAAAAAATTCAAACCTAAAATAATACCCCTATACAAATAAAAAATCCCCCACAAAATAAAAACACGCCCTAATCTAATACCAAACTTACGGCTAGATTTAGAGTTTTGTCAGTAACGACCCGCGTAGCTAACGCCGGCTTTTTTCTGGCCGCACCATAAAAATAACTCTGGTATTGAGAGTCCACAGAATGGTTGCGTTAGGCTCCAAAAAAGGAGCGTAGAGCATTTTTAACACAACTGCAACTCTCGATACCAGAGTTGCTTACGGACGCGGCCAGCCTCAAAAACGTGCTCGTGCACGATTCCCCCATAGAAAACAATGGGGCTGTTTGAGCTGAAAAAAAACCTAACACCTGCAAAAAAGCCGCGCTCAGCTCCTAACGCAGCCCCATTGTTGTCTATGGGGAAACACTTCCTACGTCTGCACCTAACATTCTAACATGTACCCCGAGTCTAAACACCCCTAACCTTACACTTATTAACCCCTAATCTGCCGCCCCCGCTATCGCTGACCCCTGCATATTATTATTAACCCCTAATCTGCCGCTCCGTAAACTGCTGCTACTTACATTATCTTTATGTACCCCTAATCTGCTGCCCCTAACACCGCCGACCCCTATATTATATTTATTAACCCCTAATCTGCCCCCCACAACGTCGCCTCCACCTGCCTACACTTATTAACCCCTAATCTGCCGACCGGAGCTCACCGCTATTCAAATAAATGTATTAACCCCTAAAGCTAAGTCTAACCCTAACACTAACACCCCCCTAAATTAAATATAATTTTATTCTAACAAAATTAATTAACTCTTATTAAATAAATTATTCCTATTTAAAGCTAAATACTTACCTGTAAAATAAATCCTAATATAGCTACAATATAAATTATAATTACATTGTAGCTATTTTAGGATTAATATTTATTTTACAGGCAACTTAGTAATTATTTTAACCAGGTACAATAGCTATTAAATAGTTAAGAACTATTTAATAGTTACCTAGTTAAAATAATTACAAAATTACCTGTAAAATAAATCCTAACCTAAGTTACAATTAAACCTAACACTATACTATCATTAAATTAATTAAATAAAATACCTACAATTACCTACAATCAAACCTAACACTACACTATCAATACATTAATTAAATACAATATCTACAAATAACTACAATGAAATAAACTAACTAAAGTACAAAAAATAAAAAAGAACTAAGTTACAAAAAATAAAAAAATATTTACAAACATAAGAAAAATATTACAACAATTTTAAACTAATTACACCTACTCTAAGCCCCCTAATAAAATAACAAAGCCCCCCAAAATAAAAAATGCCCTACCCTATTCTAAATTACTATTGGCTGATCAGAACAGCCAATAGAATGCGAGCTCAATCTGATTGGCTGATTGGATCAGCCAATCGGATTGATCTTGATTCTGATTGGCTGATTCCATCAGCCAATCAGAATATTCCTACCTTAATTCCGATTGGCTGATAGAATCCTATCAGGCAATCGGAATTCGAGTTACGCCATCTTGGATGACGTCCCTTAAAGGAACCGTCATTCTTCAGTTGGACGTCGCCGGAAGAAGATGGGTCCGCGGTGGAGGTCTTCAGGATGGAGCCGGTCGTCATCGGATGAAGATAGAAGATGCCGCTTGGATCAAGATGGTTACCGGTCCGGATCGCCTCTTCTTCCCGGATAGGATGAAGACTTTGGAGCCTCTTCTGGACCTCTTCAGCCACCGGATGATGGATCGCCAGCCCCCGCTTGGGTTGGATGAAGATTTTGGAGCCAGGACGGATCGGTGATACCTGGTGAGGTGAAGACATGGTAGGATGATCTTCAGGGGCTTAGTGTTAGGTTTATTTAAGGGGGGTTTGGGTTAGATTAGGGGTATGTGGGTGGTGGGTTGTAATGTTGGGGGGGAGGTATTGTATGTGTTTTTTTTACAGGCAAAAGAGCTGAATTCTTTGGGGCATGCCCCGCAAAGGGCCCTGTTCAGGGCTGATAAGGTAAAAGAGCTTTTAACTTTAGTAATTTAGAATAGGGTAGGGCATTTTTTATTTTGGGGGGCTTTGTTATTTTATTAGGGGGCTTAGAGTAGGTGTAATTAGTTTAAAATTGTTGTAATATTTTTCTTATGTTTGTAAATATTTTTTTATTTTTTGTAACTTAGTTCTTTTTTATTTTTTGTACTAGGTTTAAGTGTAACTTAGGTTAGGATTTATTTTACAGGTAATTTTGTAATTATTTTAACTAGGTAACTATTAAATAGTTCTTAACTATTTAATAGCTATTGTACCTGGTTAAAATAATTACAAAGTTGCCTGTAAAATAAATATTAATCCTAAAATAGCTACAATGTAATTATAATTTATATTGTAGCTATATTAGGGTTTATTTTACAGGTAAGTATTTAGCTTTAAATAGGAATAATTTATTTAAGAAGAGTTAATTAATTTCGTTAGATTTAAATTATATTTAACTTAGGGGGGTGTTAGTGTTAGGGTTAGACTTAGCTTTAGGGGTTAATACATTTATTAGAATAGCGGTGAGCTCCGGTCGGCAGATTAAGAGTTAATAATTGAAGTTAGGTGTCGGCAATGTTAGGGAGGGCAGATTAGGGGTTAATACTATTTATTATAGGGTTAGTGAGGCGGATTAGGGGTTAATAACTTTATTATAGTAGCGGTGCGGTCCGCTCGGCAGATTAGGGGTTAATAAGTGTAGGCAGGTGGAGGCGACGTTGAGGGGGGCAGATTAGGGGTTAATAAATATAATATAGGGGTCGGCGGTGTTAGGGGCAGCAGATTAGGGGTACATAGCTATAATGTAGGTGGCGGCGCTTTGCGGTCGGCAGATTAGGGGTTAATTATTGTAAGTAGCTGGCGGCGACGTTGTGGGGGGCAGGTTAGGGGTTAATAAATATAATACAGGGGTCGGCGGTGTTAGGGGCAGCAGATTAGGGGTACATAAGTATAACGTAGGTGGCGGTCTGCAGATTAGGGGTTAAAAAAATTGAATCGAGTGGCGGCGATGTGGGGGGACCTCAGTTTAGGGGTACATAGGTAGTTTATGGGTGTTAGTGTACTTTAGGGCACAGTAGTTAAGAGCTTTATGAACCAGCGTTAGCCCAAAAAGCTCTTAACTACTGACTTTTTTCTGCGGCTGGAGTTTTGTCGTTAGATTTCTAACGCTCACTTCAGCCACGACTCTAAATACCGGAGTTAGAAAGATCCCATTGAAAAGATAGGATACGCAATTGACGTAAGGGGATTTGCGGTATGGAAAAGTCGCGGCTGAAAAGTGAGCGTTAGACCCTTTTTTGAGTGACTCCAAATACCGGCGGTAGCCTAAAACCAGCGTTAGGAGCCTCTAACGCTGGTTTTCACGGCTACCACCAAACTCTGAATCTAGGCCTTAACTTCCAATAGCCCTTAAAAGGGCCTTTTGTAGGGCATTGCCCTAAATTAAGCTCTTTTACCTCTAATAAATACTAAGTCCCCCCTAACAGTAAAACCCCATCACCCACCAAATCCCCCAAAATAAAAAAAACTAACACAAAAAAAAACTAAACTACCCATTGCCCCTAAAGGGGCATTTGTATGGGAATTGCCCTTAAAAGCGCAATCAGCTCTTTTTCAAGCCCAAAAAACCCTAATAAAAAACAACAACCCAAAAAGCCTAAACCTAAGCCCCAAATAGGTACTCACTGTTCCTGAAGTCTGGCAGAGATGGTCTTCTTCCAGACAGATCCATCATCTTCTATCTTCATCGAGAGTGAAGGTGGCGCGGAGTTGTGTTCCCGATGCCTGGATATCTGCGGCGTTCCTCTGCGGCATGGAGGCTCCTCTTCATCCGATGTCCATCACAGACTGAAGATTGAATGCAAGGTACCGCAATCAATTTAGGGTACCTTGCATTCCTATAGGCTGAAATTTTGAAATCAGCCAATAGGGTTAGAGCTACTGAAATCCTATTGGCTGTTCAAATCAGTCAATAAGATTTCAGTAGCTCTCATCCTATAGGCTGATTTTAAAACGTCAGCCAATAGGAATGCAAGGTACCCCAATAAATATGGGGTACCTTGCATTCAGTCTTCAGTGATGGTCGATCGCATGAAGAGGAGCCTCCACGCCGCCTATATATATAGGTGAAAAATATCACTATGGTTTACTAGTCAGGGGTTAAAAGCTCCTAGCCCAGAGGGAAAAGTTAGTAGTCCACTCAATATTAAAGATAAGAAAAAGTAAATCTGCAGTCAGGTAAAATTGGGGACCCTATATAACATTATATAGTTGTCTGTATTTTATTTTTAGGTATTAATTCCATCAGAGATCCACTTCCACACTTAGGGGCATATTTATGTAACTGCATAACTGCATACGCTGTCAGCATTTATCATTGCACCAGCAGTTCTTGTGAACTGCTGGTGCAATGCCACCCGCTGCAGATTTGTGGCCAATCGACTGCTAGCAGGGGGTGTCAATCAACCCGATTGTGTTCAACAAGGCGGACAAGTTATGAAGCAGCGGTCTTTAGACAAGGGGCATCAAGCTCCGTTTGGAGTTTGATAATTCGGCCCCTTGGAGATCAGTGATTATTCACTGTGAACATTTTAAAATATTTTTTCACTTTATTTTTTCTCATCCTTAATTTTCTTTTTCTAATATCACACTTCTCCTATTTGGTCCACATTCATAGATTTATTTTGGCCTTCATTTTTAGGCATTTTTGGTCAATTTTTGTTATATGCGCATATGCATTATTATTGATGTTTTTTATAATGCTACATATACAGTATAATGTCTTTTGATTTACATTTGTATTTTATCTAATAAACTGTACGTATGTGATATACTGATATAGTTGTACACATAGCATATACAGGTGTATTTAGCCTTGTTAGGTGCTCTGGTTAGGTAATTTCTTATTTGGGAGCTTTTGTGTCTTATCCATTTGGCGCTATATCACTATATATTGTACTCAGTGAGTGCAGGCTCACTCATACAAGCCTGCGCCACAAAGTCTCAGAAGCTACAAATGCAGATTAATACATTTTTTCTATTTATAGTAATATTATTTTCTCAAGGTACTTTCGCAAAATGCTTGATTAGTGTAATCTTTTCATTATGGATTTGCACAAGATCCTCCTAGCTGCTTAAGCCCCTAAGGCAGTGTGTTTTATTTGTTTGTTTTTTTGTTTTCTTAATGGTAAATCAAGGAAATCCTTTTGTGGCCAACATGAGAACATTTTAGCCTGAGGAATTGTTGACAAAAGGTGAGAAAGAACAAGATGGTAAGTTGAAGGTTCAGAGATTTGCTTCAATTAGCTGACATTTGTAAGATTCTATCTTGATTGTTATTTACTACTATTTACTTATTGCTACTAGGACAATTAAGGCCTCTTGTTTACAATCATTGGTAAATTGTAGGAGGGGAAAAAAGGACAGTTATTGCTAACAATATACAGTATATACATACATATGAATTCAAGGTAAATGCACTCTCACAAACTTCAAGGCAAATGACCAAGGTGCAGCAAAAACATACAGGAACATAAGGCAATCACACTCTCTGGGTTTAAAGCATTAACACATGGTTTTATATGTGTGTGTTTACTGTCTGGGGAAATTTCACTTAATTGCCCGCCCCCCTGGAAAAATCTCCTTTCCTCCCTTTGCTTTCCCGTTTCCCTTCAAGCTACTAGAACAGTCTATTTTCCCTTCCCCTTCTTCTCTCCCCCCTTTGTTTTACATAATTTATTCTGTTCAAATCAGTATTATGTACAGTATGGTGATGAGACTTCCGGTGGGAGGAGCGTGGAGTAGGAACGCGCGCTCTACAGCTCGAGTGAGAAGAGCAAAATATTTCAACTACCCCGCAAAGAGTACCCCTATAGCCGAGGAATATTAGATCGGTCAGGGAAGGATTGTAGAAAGGCTGCACGGAAGTCATACCTGCCACCAGCGGTCGGCTGGCACTGGCCACAAGCACCTAAAAAGATCTGCAGTGACTAAGGCAAGCCGGGTGGTGACGCAAATATCTGGAGCGCAGAAGCACGTCAGAGACAGGACCCGAAGGTATCCTAGAGACAGTGCACGACTATAAAGTAAGGAGCAGAGTGTTCCACGGAATAACAATGAAAGCCCCATAAGGCCAGGTACACCTTCCTACCGGGACCGCTCGTGAGGTGTCACGTCTGGTGCTGGACACAGGAAGGTGCCGGTGAAGTGAGTGGGAGCGTCTCTGCAGGGAGCCAGAAAATCTGGGAGGAAAAGCGCAAGTATCTGATAAAATGTTTGTCACCACCTGTGTCACTGTATGCTTGTATTGGAACGTTTTTAATGGTGAACTGTAGACTTTTGGCCTGGTATCCTGTGTGTGGGAAAAGCTAGTGCGTGTACTAAAATAAAGATAACCAGCTGGTTAAAGCAAGAAAAGAAACTAAGGCCTTCCTTAAAACTTAAACACACAGCAGAAAGGTTAAGATTAAGAAAGGTTAAAACACACTTGACAGAAGGGCTGGCATGAGTGCAGCATAAAGATCAAGCCTTTTATATAAACCTCTTATGCAAGAAGAAAAAAAAGGGGAACTTTAGAAAGAAAGCTGTGTGAGTCTCTTGGAGTACATCTGAGCAAGTTGTGGTAGGAGGCACAAGTCTATTAAGTCCTGGACTGCTAAACCCGTGTCTCTGGTCCTAGAGGTAGTTGGCTGTTATGCACTAGCTACAAGCCAAGAAGTGATAAAGTAGAAACTGGGCAAATAAAACAAAGGGTTGGAGCAGAGACCCTTAAGAAAACTGCATGCTCTTTTTTTTTTGCTGCAAATCTGTATTGTGTGCAGTGGCTCATAGGCCCCGGTAATAGCTCCAGTGGCTTATGTGGAGGATCCAGCAGTGGGGTCAGGTGTATTAAGCTATTAAATAAAAGAAAATCTCGCTGCTGCTATCTATAAGTGCCAGAAAACTTTTAATAGTTTGCTTAAAAGACTGTCTACTTGTGCATAACGGAGTCTGGCATACAGCTGTGTCTAGAAGAGGATAGTTAACGGCTAATTACATGGACTACCTTCTTTTTTTTTCTCTGTGTGTGTATATAACTACTTGAAATAATAGAGTATAGCCCATGGTACTGGTTTGAGAGACAGGTCTTGGGGCTATAAAATTGTGTTACCTATAAGGTTGAATGTTAGTTTAATGGATAGAAGTTAGCAGAACCTGTTATAGTGTGGTAATATAATAACATACAAGTAAACTAAAGAGTCCTGTTGTTTGCTGCTAGGGGCAGACAGTGTATCTAGAGGCAGTGGCCTTTTGGTATGTGCAGGTTTCAGACAATAGGCGATTTAGAAAGCCCCTGCTAGTACTAAATTTGCCTGATAAACCTGTGGTGACCTAAGTAGTGGTAGTTAAGGTTTAATATTTCTACATAGATCAATAGTGGCTGGCCGTTATTATACCTGTTAGAGGTCAATTGTTAATATTGTCCTTTCTTTTTTTTCTCTTATGTGTGTCAATATGAATATACTCTGAATTTGCATGGCGTCATAACCACAAAGATAAAGTCACAATAGGTTTTTCTTGAAATAACCTAAACTTTTTTTTTTTTTTTTCTTCACACAAATTTTTTCACTTGCTCACTTTAATGTTAATTTTTTCACTTGTTCTCTTATACCTTTAAGGGTGTTTTTGTTCTTTACAACACTAAAACCTAGGTCTTTAGGTTTAATGTTTCTTGTGTGATAGACTAATAGGTTTTACATTAGTTACTAATTTTCTTTCCTTTAATGGAGAGATTTATCACTTCAGCAAAAGCTAAATCGCCAGCAATGCCACCTAAACAGCGTGAAAAAAAAATCAAAAACTGTTGACTTGGAACAGAGTATGGAGGGCCAGGTACTACAAGCGGGTAATTTTGACACTCAAAGTTTATTACAGCAAATATCTGAACTAGTAGTACCCCAATTTAATGCAATTAAAGCTGAGATATTGGGTCTTACTGAAGAGATTAGACACTTTTCTAACAGACTAGGGGAAGCAGAAATGAGAATTTCAGATTTGGAAGATCAGGTGGGCACCCATTATAAGTTATATAAAACACAGCAGGATATAATCAAAAATATGCAGTCTAAGGTTGAAGAGTTAGAGGACCGCTCACGTAGTAATAATGTGAAAATAATAGGTCTTCCAGATACTGTTCAGTACCAAGATTTAATTAAATTTACCTCTAAAGATTTACCAACGTTGTTGGGTTTACAAACCTCAGACGTTTCTTTCTTGGTAGAAAGGGCCCACAGATTAGGCTCCCCTAGAGTAGATAGTAATGGCATAAATAAACCTAGGGCCATTATGGTAAAATACCTTAACTTACAAGACAAAATATCAATTATGAGACAGTTTAGACAAAAAAGTCCATTAATGATAGGTCAAGAGAAAATCCTGTTATTTCAGGATTACTCCAGCGAAACTTCCATAAAACGCAGAGAAATGTCACCTTTCTGTACGTCGCTAATACAAAAAGGCGTTCAGGCCAGACTTATGTATCCAGCTAAAATATGTTTTAGGCATAATAATGAAAATATCACGCTAAAAACACTGCAAGAAGCTAAGGAATATATTAGGTCTCTATAGTGGTATATAACGTAAAGCCTCCTGCTGCATCAGGTTTTATTATGATACATTTGGCAAAGTGGTATGAGCCAGCTATGTAAAGTTTTAGATTTTCGCATAACAGGAAACTATGGCATGATGTTTGACTGGTATTTGTTTTCTTTTCTTTTCTTTTTTTTCCCCTCTTGTTTGTGTGCGTTTATTTTTGTGCGTTTTAAGACCCAGAAACAGTAATGGTTAATTTAGTATCATGGAACGTGGGGGTGATAACCTCTCCAGCCAAAAGTCTATCATTTTAAAATTACTAAAGAAAAAGAACCCAGATATAGCT
Organism: Bombina bombina; assembly: GCF_027579735.1. Lineage (NCBI taxonomy): Eukaryota > Metazoa > Chordata > Amphibia > Anura > Bombinatoridae > Bombina > Bombina bombina. The sequence goes on along the minus strand of NC_069499.1, from coordinate 306,428,613 downwards.
CTCTTGCAAGAGACACACTTGCAAGGGGTGGAAATGGATAAACTTAAATGTAAATGGGTAGGAGAGGTGATAGCTGCTCCCGGACCTAATCATAAGAGAGGGGTAGCAGTTCTATTTTCTAAAAACTTTAAATATAAAATTATATTACAGGAATGGGACCCGAATGGGAGATATATTATATTTGGAATTGAACATGGTAATACTTCACTATTTATATGCAATGTATACGGCCCTAATAGATTAGAGCCAGGGTTTTGGGATGAATTATATATTAAACTTTTTCCCTACATTAACAAGAATATGATTATTGCAGGAGAATTTAACATGACATCAGTCCCTGTGATGGATAGAACAAGAGTTGGTAACCGACCCATAGGTAGAAAAGCTGAAGAAAGACTATTTAGAGCCTTCCGAAATAAATTAAATCTACACGATATTTGGCGAACAAAGAACCCAGATATGAGATCTTTTTCTTGTGTATCTAAAACACATAAAGTAATGTCGAAGTCTTGAAAATGGACCTGCTCCAAGCCGGATGAATGAAGATAAAAGATGCCGTCTGGATGAAGACTTCTGCCCGTCTGGAGGACCACTTCGCCCGGCTTGGATGAAGACTTCTCCCGGCTTCATTGAGGACTTCGGCCTGGCTTGGATGAAGACGTCTCCCGGTAAGTCGATCTTCAGGGGGTTAGTGTTAGGTTTTTTTTAGGTTGTATTGGGTGGGTTTTATTTGTAGGTTAGGGACTTTGGGCGGCAAAAGAGCTAACTGCCCTTTTAAGGGCAATGCCCATCCAAATGCCCTTTTCAGGGCAATGGGGAGCTTAGGTGTTTTAGATAGTATTTTATTTGGGGGCTTGGTTGTGTGGGTGGTGGGTTTTACTGTTGGGGGAGTTGTTTGTATTTTTTTTTTACAGGTAAAAGAGCTGATTACTTTGGGGCAATGCCCCGCACAAGGCCCTTTTAAGGGCTATTGGTAGTTTAGTTTAGGCTAGGGTTTTTTTTATTTTGGGGGAGGCTTTTTATTTTGATAGGGCTATTGGATTAGGTGTAATTAATTTAAATATCTGTAATTTGTTTATTATTTTCTGTAATTTAGTGGGGGGTTGTACATTAGCTAATTTAATTTAATATAGGTAATTGTATTTAATTTAGTTAATTTATTTAATTATATTTTAGTGTTAGGTGTTAGTGTAACTTAGGTTAGGTTTTATTTTACAGGTAAATTTGTATTTATTTTAGCTGGGTAGTTATTAAATAGTGTATAACTATTTAATAACTATTCTACCTAGTTAAAATAAATACAAACTTGCCTGTAAAATAAAAATAAATCCTAAAATAGCTACAATGTAACTTTTAGTTATATTGTAGCTAGCTTAGGGTTTATTTTATAGGTAAGTATTTATTTTTAAATAGGAATAATTTAGTTAATGATAGGAATATTTATTTATATTTATTTAATTTTATTTAGTGGGTGTTAGGTTTCGGGTTAGACTTAGGTTTAGGGGTTGCTAACTTTAATATAGTAGCGGCGATGTTGGGGGCGGCAGATTAGGGGTTAATAAATGTAGGTAGGTGGCGGCGATGTTATGGCCATCAGATTAGGGGTTAATAATATTTAACTAATGTTTGCGAGGCGGGAGTGCGGCGGTTTAGGGGTTAATATGTTTATTATAGTGGCGGCGACGTTGGGGGCGGCAGATTAGGGGTAAAAAAGTGTAGGTAGGTGGCAGCGACATTGGGGGTGGCAGATTAGGGGTTAATAAATATAATGTAGGTGGTGGCGGTGTTGGGGGCAGCAGATTAGGGGTTCATAACTATAATGTAGGTGGCGGCGGTGTCCGGAGCGGCAGATTAGGGGTTAATAATATGATGTAGATGTCGGCGATGTCGGGGGCGGCATATTAGGGGTTAATAAGTGTAAGATTAGGGGTGTTTAGACTCGGGGTTCATGTTAGGGTGTTAGGTGTAAACATAACTTTAGTTTCCCCATAAGAATCAATGGGGCTGCGTTAGTGAGTTTTACGCTGCTTTTTTGCAGGTGTTAGACTTTTTCTCAGCCGGCTCTCCCCATTGATGTCTGGGGAAATCGTGCACGAGCACATACGACCAGCTCACTGCTGACTTAAGCAGCGATGGTATTGGAGTGCGGTAATGAGCAAAATTTTGCTCTACGCTCACTTCTTGTCTTTTAACGACGGGTTTGTAAAAACTCGTAATACCAGCGTTGCAGGTAAGTGAGCGGTGAGACAAAACTGCTCGTTAGCACCGCATAGCCTCTTGCTGATTAACAAGTGCTGTCCAGCAATCTGAACCTAAAAATAGCTTAGATGCCTTCTTTTTCAAATAAAGATAGCAAGAGAATGAAGAAAAATTGATAATAGGAGTAAATTAAAAAGTTGCTTAAAATTGCATGTTCTATCTGAATCACAAAAGAAAAAAATTGGGTTCAGTGTCCCTTTAAATCTATTTAAAGGGAAGTCTAGACCCAATAATTTTGATTACTTATTGTTACATACCAGAGAAGCATCCTGCAACTGGTCATGTATGAAGTACAAAGAACATTTAAATATTTATCGTTTGTTAGGAGTTGAAAATGGTCACCAAGCTTCCCCCGCCTATTTTGTGTATATTTTGGTATGTTAATTTTCTCCAAACACGATTGACTCAAATAAGTTTTCCTTCCCTCACATGTTAATTTGTGCATGTGCAGTTTGAAATAGCTAACATAACACTGTTATGTTAACAATCTGGAGCATAACACAAAACAGTTATACAGAAGTAACATAAGTTACAGACCTATTGAACTATTTATGGAGGAGAGATTGAATATCTAATTAAGTGCATTGATTTTTATTAATATATTATCCTGCATTTATATGAAAACTATTTAGCATCATATATTACTTACCATATGGGGATTAAACAAATGAAACTCACATCTGATTTAATTGGACATAATTAACAGCTTTGCTTTACATTATGAGTTGGTTCATCATAAGATTGATTTAACCATTAATAAACACCATATATTGTCAAGAGTGCAGTATTTTGTACAAACTAAAAAAGCTTTGAAAATTCATTATCTAACCTCAGATAGTATTCGTCATCTGACCCATATATTTCCAGTGAGATTTATGCCTCTTGTATCAAATATGTTTTATAAGTTCCTGCTCGAACACCCACCTTTCCTACACCACCCCTTGAATTTAGTATCTTCTAAAAATGAAGTAATTTTGGTGATATCTGGTATTATACAGAGAGGGAGGATAGAGGTTGTAGTAGCTAAAGGGTGTGAGCTTAACGTGTGAGATACTCTGTTGGTGAAGATCTCTTGGGGAGAGTGGGGAGGGAGTTTTATTTCTAGAAAACTAAAGAAATTTGTTTAAATGTTTGTAGAGAACACCAATGAGATGGTCTCTGGAATAATAAAGAGAGTGTATGATTGTGTAATGACATGATATGTGGAGGAGAGCGATGTGGCTGTCTGTGATGGGAGGCAGAGATGTTGGTAATGGTATATATTGTGTATTATTATAGTAACTAATCCACAGTATTATAGAACAATAAGTATATACTTTACAACATCTTTTTATAGAAATTTAAACTTAACTTTAGCTAGGTTACGAGTGGAGTGCTATTTATCACTCCCGCTTGAGCATTAACTGTGCAAGAAGTAAGGCTTTTGCACAAGTTTGGTAGAGCTCGTGTTACAATTTAAAAGTAAAAAGTTTTTGCTCACGTGCTAACCAGTCGCACGCAAAAAGCAGAACTTTGACTATCGCAATTGCGTTAACATTTTCCCCCATGGAAGTCAAAGGGGGCCAGATTAAATGTGGATCGCTAATTTATCGCACGCCCGCAAACTGCAAATTTGGCCTTTTTTTTTTTTTTTGATCGTGTGATAATAAACCAGCTATTAAAAGTGGCAGGTTGCTTTGGAGCCCTCTCCAAATTGGGAATCTCCTTACGTAGCTCTCCTGCAGTTGCCCTATTACATATAGGTACCCACTCTCTCCCTAAACACCACGCTTACATTAGTATATACCTCTTCATGTCCATCAAACACCTGATTGCCTGTGACTGGAAATCAGAGCCCTCACCTAGTTGGACGAGAGTTTGCTCCTATATGGCCTACTTATATAATATGGAAAAAAGCATATTTTACAACCTAGGTAATTCTGACCTATTTGAGCTTACATGGACCGACTGGAAAGACACTTATGATACAACCTGGAGACCAAATGTCCTCACTCCCTCTTAGCTTTTCCCGGAGGGAATGAGAGTTCTGACCTAGGGATAGTTCTGACTAGACCCAGCTGGATTTCCTTTGAAATACCCACCTACGACCAATGACATTTCACTCAACCCTTTTCCCTACCCCCTCATCCCACCCTTAGACCTTTCTCCCTTCCCCCCTCTATTTGGCCAAGAGACCTTTGGGTCTCCCCCAACTGTGTTATAAAGTACCTCTAATTATTTTTGTTCATGATGGTGTTATAAGTACTTCCTTGAACAGTGTATCATTTATTTCACAATGTATGTCTATAGACAGTTTAGAGGACGGACTGTGTCCTCGCATTGTTATATTTGCATTTGTATTGTTCTTTTGGTTTTCATTATTCGTATATTTCTACTTGTAAACTCGACAAGTTTAATAAAGCTCTTTTGAAAACTCAAAAAAAAAAAAAAAAAAAAAAAAAAATACGCCACTGAGTTTTAGATGAAACTGACTCTTCCATCCCAGCAGCCATGACTCCGGAGAGTCGAGAAGAGAAGGTTGCTAAAACAGAATCTGACAATGAGGAATCTGCACCAGCAGCCATGACTCCGGAGAGTCGAGAAGAGGAGGTTGCTGAAACAGAATCTGACAATGAGGACTGTGAGTATGCGGCCACATCAGCCACGTCGCCAGAGATAACAGAGGATGAGGTGGCGGCAACAGAAACAGTCAATCAGGGAACACAAACGGAGCCCTTTGTTCCTATTTTATTTCAGCGTCTGACACAGGCACTACAAACAGTGGCTGAGGCTGTGCGGGAGATTCAAGAAGCCCTAAATGAATTTTAATGTTTGTTTATTTTTTTATTTAAAAAAAAAAAAAGTTTAAAAAAATGTATTAACAATAAAAGTGGCAGGTTATTGCTACCGTGAATTTGCAGTAGCAATAAGTGCTCCGAAGATCAGATCTCTTGTTAATTATCAAAAATTGCCCAAAATTCCCCCAAAATAGAGGGTCTTTTAGTTTTTTATGGGGAAAATGTAACATTTTTCCCGCATAAAAAAACAGAATTTATGCTTACCTGATAAATTACTTTCTCCAACGGTCTGTCCGGTCCACGGCGTCATCCATTACTTGTGGGAAATATTCTCCCCCACAGGGAAAGGCAAGGAGAGCACACAGCAAGAGCTGTCCATATAGCTCCCCCTCTGGCTCCGCCCTCCAGTCATTCGACCGACGGTTAGGAGAAAAAGGAGAAACTATAGGGTGCCGTGGTGACTGTAGTGTATAAAGAAAAAATTTTCAACCTGATTAAAAAACCAGGGCGGGCCGTGGACCGGACACACCGTTGGAAAAAGTAATTTATCAGGTAAGCATAAATTCTGTTTTCTCCAACATTGGTGTGTCCGGTCCACGGCGTCATCCATTACTTGTGGCAGTGACGTGCAGTGACGTCAGAGGCTGGTGAGGCAGTGGCTAGGATATGTCTTCATTCTTTAGATATCCTTTGTTGAAGAAATAGCAATGCACATGGGTGAGCCAATCACATGTGGTATCTATGTGCAGCCACCAATCAGCAGCTACTGAGCATATTTAGATATGATTTTCAACAAAGGATATCAAAAGAATGAAAAAATTAGATATTAGATGTAAATTGGAAAGTTATTTAATTTTGCATATGGGATTGATATGGGTTTCATGTCCCTTTAAATGGTGTCTTGGAAAACTGCTCAACTTAGTAAACATCTGATTTTAGTCTAAAAGGATTGTAACAGAAACTCTTGCCAGATAACACAAGGCTTGCTGTGATTATGAGATCTAGAAATCCATGCCCATTAAAATATGTTTAAAACATACTTTTTACTTTAATGCTGCAAATTATGCTTATAGATTCTTTTATTATTCAGTAAATATAAAAATGTCTTGATCCAGTGGCGGCTGGTGAAATTTAAAGATGGTGGGGCGCTTGGCCCCACCCCTTTAAATAAAGCCACACCATCAGGTGGCACTATCAATTCATTAATTAAATAAATAAAAGGTAGACAGAAACACAGAAAAGCATTCGGGGGGAGAGGGAGAGAGAGACGGGGGAGAGAGACACAGAGGGTTAGAGAGAAAGAGAGAGAGACACAATCGCACACAGAGGGGTTAGAGAGAGAGAGAGAAAGAGAGAGAGACACAATCACACACAGAGGGGTTAGAGAGAGAGAGAAAGAGAGAGAAACACAATCACACACAGAGGGTTAAAGAGAGAGAAAGAGAGAGAGACACAATCGCACACAGAGGGTTAGAGAGAGAGAGACACACACAATCACACACAGAGGGTTAGAGAGAGAGACACAATCACACACAGAGGGTTAGAGAGAGAGAAATAAAGAGAGAGAGAGACAATCACACACAGAGGGTTAGAGAGAAAGAGAGAGAGACACAATGATTCAATCACATACAGAGGGTTAGAGAAAGAGAGACACAATCACACACAGAGGGTTAGAGAGAGAGAGAGAGAGAGAGAGAAAGAAAGAGACACAATCACACTCAGAGGGTTAGAGAGAGAGAGAAAGAGAGAGACACAATCACACACAGAGGGTTAGAGAGAGCGCGAGAGACACAATCACACACAGAGGGTTAGAGAGAGAGCAAGAAACACGATCACACACAGAGGGTTAGAGAGAGAGAGAGAAAGAGAGAGAGAGACACAATCACACACAGAGGGTTAGAGAGGGACACAATCACACACACAGGGTTAGAGAGAGAGAAAGAGAGAGAGAGACACAATCACACACAGAGGGTTAGAGAGAGAGAAAGAGAGAGAGACAGACACAATCACACACAGAGGGTTAGAGAGAAAGAGAGAGAGACACAATCACACACAGAGGGTTAGAGAGAGACACAATCACACACAGAGGGTTAATGAGAGAGAGAGAGAAAGAGAGAGAGAGAGAGACACAATCACACACAGAGGGTTAGAGAGAGACACAATCAAACACAGAGGGTTAGAGAGACACATAAGGGATGAGAGAGTCTGAGGGGGAGGAAGAGAGACAGAGAGAGAAAGAGACCATGGGGGAGAACAACACATAAAGAGAGAGATGGATAGAGAGAGACACACACACACACACACACACATATACATACAAGGGGGGGGGAGAGGGACCACTGCATTTTTAATAAAACAGCAAAGCTACAGAGACTAAGTGAGACTATAACTAAATGAGACCATACATTAGTGTGCAGTACAGAGGCAAGCTGCTAAATTAGTGGGTGTAAAGTTTGAGTAAACACAATACAAAAACGATCCTTTGCTGTGAAAGAGTAAAAAACACTAAACCACATTCATTAAATTATAATTTTCACTAACAGAATCCTTTTCAGTAAAATCTTACTTTAATAAGATGTGGGTGAAACATTGCTCTCTCTGCCTCTCTCTTCCTGCTCTGTAAGGATTCAGGAAGTGACAGTGGCACATTCCACTGCACTTAGAGGGGAAGAACAGAACTCTCTTTTTCACTTTAGCAAAGCTAGCAGGTTCACAGGACAGCAACAAAATATATGAAAGTTGTTTTTTCCGTTTTTGTTTTGTTTTATATGATTTAACATCCAGCCCCAACCCTAAGTTCCACTTACTAATGCCTCTCACTGGATTGGTTCAGCCCAAATAGGACTGCCTCAAATAAGCAGTTAATGGGCCATGCAATGATCTTAACCACTTTCATCCAGTAGATGGCGCAGCATGTTGTGTAATGGTGGGCAGACCTGCTTGTGCCTCTCCATTGCACAACATGTAGCTGTGAAAAAAAAAAATGCTGGGGGAAAAAAATACAATTTTTTTTTATTTTTTTAAAGTCAATAAAAAAAATATATTTTTGCCCATATGAGAGGTGAAGCACTGCCTCACCTGCCTCTAGTGACTGCACATCACTGACTTGTGGGAACCAATACCAAAGCTTTAGGACACGGATGAAGGGACGGAGCAAATCAGGTTACCTAAACGGAAGGCACCACGGCTTGCAAAACCTTTCTCCCAAAAATAGCCTCCGAAGAAGCAAAAGTATCAAATTTGTAGAATTTGGCAAAAGTGTGCAGAGAAGACCAAGTCGCTGCCTTACATTTCTGGTCAACAGAAGCCTCGTTCTTGTAGGCCCATGTGGAAGCCACAGCCCTAGTAGAGTGAGCTGTGATACGGTCAGGAGGCTGCCGTCCGGCAGTCTCATAAGCCAAGCGGATAATGCTTTTCAGCCAGAAAGAGAGAGAGGTAGCAGTAGCTTTTTGACCTCTCCTCTTACCAGAGTAAACGACAAACAAAGATGAGGTTTGTCTAAAATCTTTTGTTGCTTCTAAATAGAACTTTAAAGCACGAACAACATCTAAATTGTGTAATAAACGTTCCTTCTTTGAAACTGGATTCGGACACAAAGAAGGAACAACTATTTCCTGGTTGATGTTCTTGTTGGAAACAACTTTTGGAAGAAAACCAGGCTTAGTACGCAAAACAACCTTATCTGAATGAAAAACCAGATATGGTGGATTACACTGCAAAGCAGATAATTCAGAAACTCTTCTAGAAGAAATAGCAACCAAAAACAGAACTTTCCAAGATAATAACTTAATATCTATGGAATGTAAAGGTTCAAACGGAACCCCTTGAAGAACTGAAAGAACTAAATTTAGACTCCAAGGAGGAGTCATGGGTCTGTAAACAGGCTTGATTCTAACCAAAGCCTGAACAAAAAGCTTGTACATCTGGCAAAGCTGCCAGTCGTTTGTGCAACAAGACGGATAATGCAGAAATCTGTCCTTTTAGAGAACTAGCTGACAACCCTTTATCCAAACCTTCTTGGAGAAAGGAGAGAATCTTTGGAATTTTAATCTTACTCCAGGAGAATCCTTTGGATTCACACCAACAGATATATCTTTTCCATATTTTATGGTAAATCTTTCTAGTCACAGGTTTTCTGGCTTGGACCAGAGTATCTATCACAGAATTTGAAAACCCACGCTTGGATAAAATCAAGCGTTCAATTTCCAAGCAGTCAGCTGCAGAGAAACTAAATTTGGATGTTCGAATAATGGACCTTGTACTAGAAGATCCTGTCTCAAAGGTAGCTTCCATGGTGGAGCCGATGACATATTCACCAGGTCTGCATACCAAGTCCTGCGTGGCCACGCAGGAGCTATCAGAATCACCGAGGCCTTCTCCTGTTTGATCCTGGGAAGGAGAGGAAACGGTGGAAACACATATGCTAGGTTGAACGACCAAGGCGCCACTAATGCATCCACTAGAGTTGCCTTGGGATCCCTGGATCTGGACCCATAGCAAGGTATCTTGAAGTTCTGACGGGACGCCATTAGATCCATGTCTGGAATGCCCCATAATTGGGTTAACTGAGCAAAGACCTCCGGATAGAGTTCCCACTCCTCCGGATGGAAAGTCTGATGACTCAAATAGTCCACCTCCCAGTTGTCTACTCCTGCGATGTGAATAGCAGATAGATGGCAGGAGTGATTCTCTGCCCATTGGATTATCTTGGTTACTTCCTTCATCGCTAGGGAACTCTTTGTTCCCCCCTGATGATTGATGTACGCAACAGTCGTTATGTTGTCCGACTGAAATCTTATGAACCTGGCTTCCGCTAGCTGAGGCCAAGCCAGGAGCGTATTGAATATAGCTCTTAGTTCCAAAATGTTTATCGGGAGAAGCGACTCTTCCCGCGACCATAGGCCCTGAGCTTTCAGGGAGTCCCAGACCGCGCCCCACCCCAAGAGGCTGGCGTCGGTCGTGACGATGACCCACTCCGGTCTGCGGAAACTCATTCCCTGAGACAGGTGATCCTGGGTCAACCACTAGAGAAGTGAGTCCCTGGTTACCTGGTCTACTTGAATTTGGGGAGACAAGTCTGTATAGTCCCCATTCCACTGATTGAGCATGCATAGCTGTAATGGTCTTAGATGAATTTGAGCAAAAGGAACCACATCCATTGCTGCGACCATTAGTCCTATTACTTCCATGCATTGAGCTATGGAGGGTTGAGGAATAGAATGAAGAACTCGACAAGCTTTTAGAAGCTTTGCCTTTCTGACTTCTGTGAGAAAGATCTTCATTTCCACAGAATCTATTATTGTTCCCAGAAAAGGAACCCTTGTGGACGGGGACAGTGAACTTTTTTCTATGTTCACCTTCCACCCGTGAGATCTGAGAAAGGCCAACACAATGTCTGTATGAGCCCTCGCTTTGGAAAGGGACGACGCTTGGATTAGGATGTTGTCTAGATAAGGTGCTACAGCGATGCCCCTCAGCCTTAGGACCGCTAGAAGGGACCCTAGCACCTTTGTGAAAATTCTGGGAGTGGTGGCTAAACCGAATGGAAGAGCCACAAACTGGTAATGTTTGTCCAGAAAGGCGAACCTCAGGAACTGATGATGAGATTTGTGGATTGGGATATGCAGATACGCATCCTTTAGATCCACGGTAGTCAAAAATTGACCTTGCTGGATTGTCGGTAAGATTGTCCGAATGGTTTCCATCTTGAAGGATGGAACTCTGAGGAACTTGTTTAATATCTTTAAATCCAGAATTGGCCTGAAAGTTCCCTCTTTTTCGTGGTAGATGCTACTTGTTCAGAGTGGCAAGGAGAATGACTGGGGGGCGGAGCCAGAGGGGGAGCTATATGGACAGCTCTTGCTGTGTGCTCTCCTTGCCTTTCCCTGTGGGGGAGAATATTTCCCACAAGTAATGGATGACGCCGTGGACCGGACACACCAATGTTGGAGAAAACAACTGCACTAGGCAGTTTTTAGGGGTTAAAAGCGGAGGATGTGTGGTGTTAAGTGCCTTAACATTGCGGTATAGGGGAACTGTGTGTTCCCAGTGAATATATATGTATATTATTATCATTATTATTATCAGGTATTTGTAGAGCACCAACAGATTCCACAGCGCTATGAACATAGGTCGTATACAAAAAAAACATTTACAGGGGTCAAGTGGGTACAGGGCCCTGTCGAGAGTTGCAATGTTATAGTCAGCTCTTTTGAATGTGAACTACAAACAGCTGGGCTCGTAGGCTTACATGCTATGGGGTTTAAGAAGATAGCAGTGGAGATAGGAAGTTAGGAACGTTAGTGTAGGTTGTATGCATCCCTGAATAGTAGAGTCTTCAGGGGGCGCTTGAAGCTTTCAAAACTAGGGGAGCGAGGCAGAGAGTTCCATAATATGGGAGCCAGTCTGGAAAAAAAAAATTAAACGGGAATGTGAGGCGATAACAAGAGAGGAGGAGAGTAGGAGCTCATGAGCGGAGCAAAGGGGATGGGAGGGAGAGTATCTGCAGACAAGGTCTGAGATATAGGTGGAAGCAGTGCAGTTGAGGGCTTTGTGTTTAATCCTGGAGGCAAGAGGAAACCAGTGAAGGGATTGGCAGAGAGGTGCAGCAGATGAAGAACAACGTGTAAGGAAGATGAGCCTGGCAGAGGCGTTCATTATGGATTTTATTTTAAAATACTTTTTATTGAATATTTTTGTAATATACATACAAAGAAAGAAGTACTTTTATCATGACATTCTCATCCCTTCTGGCGTATAGGTATTCAGGGCCAATCAACCGTCCTTATGCCCAACTGTATACCTTACCACAAAACAGAGTGCAAATCTCTAGCTTGGGCTAACATTCCTTAGTAAATTTTCCCTTTGATCTTAACCCATCTTATATAACCAAAAAGATGGGTCACGTAATTGTGGGATGAGTAGTATTCGTTGCAAACATAATAAAGTCAATTAGTAAAGTACTAGATGTAAACAAACCAAACAATTCAAACAATTTCTCCCTCCATTCATATATAAAACAGTGTCTCTTTTTAAGAATAGTATAGTACCTGAGGATTGGAGACACTTCTTCCCATGGCGCACTCCTGTCAACCCCATATCAGCTCATGTGAGTTTCAGACTCTAGATTTCTGTTCCTGTCTACCTATCCAATATAGCCATACTTTTTGTACTGTTTCCCTATTGTTTAGAATTCCTGCTGCTTCCTCGTACATGGTGTAAGTAAATTGTATTTTATTATATATTTCTGTCCATGTTGGTGCGCCTACCTTCCAGTATCTTGCGATACATATTCTTGTGATTGTGCATAGAATTCTAATGAAGGTGTTCAGGTGTCTGTGATAAGTCTCTATGGGTTCATGTAGTAGTGCTTGTTGTATGGTGAGGGTCAACTCCTCATCTATCAACTGGCCTATAAACGAAGATAGTTTATTCCATATTTCTTGCACAGTTATGCAATCCCACCACATGTGTCTGTATGTGCCTTTTTGTCCACATCCTCTGTAGCACAAGTTACTCCCCTGGGACTTGAAGTGTGCCGACCTAACTGGGGTCAAATACCACCTGAAGGCTGTTTTTAGTGTGTTCTCTTTTAAGTCAACGCTTAGTAACCCCTTATCTCCCGATTGAAAAATTAACTCCCACTCCTGTTTGTGTTTTACTATATCCAGCTCCTTCTCCCATGCTAGCATTACTTGTGTTTTTGGTTCAGAAGGGGGGGATTGGATAGATACATATAGCTTGGATATTAAGCGTTTGAGTCTATGTGGGCAAACACTAGAAATTTCTAACGGAGTGGATACCTTACTAGGTGCATTTTTGAGGAACTCTCGGAGAGAAGATTGTAGTTGTAAATAAATTAACCATTGTAGCTTGAGGGGGGCGATCTTCTCTTGTAGGTGAGAGAAAGGTATCAGTGTGTTCTTCTCTATAATGTCCGCTACCCTGTAGAGGCCTTTGTTTTCCCATTTTTCTAGATGTTTATGTGTATCTCCCTGCAATAGGTATCTAATTGGCATTAGCAATGAGTTTTTAGGGAAGATGTCCTCTCTTTTCCTAGTTGTTGACCATACTTTAATGGTAAGGTTTCTTGTATGTGAATCTGAATGATAGCTATCAACCTTATTCTGTTCTGTGGCCCACAGAATGGAGTCTGGGTATGACCTCCCCTCTAATTCCGCTTCTAGGTTAATCCAAACAGCTTCTCCCTCTCTTTTCAATATCATTGCATCTTGTGCTAATCTCGCTGCTCTATAGTAGTCCATTAAATTAGGTCCCCCGACCCCTCCTAGTGATCTATGCCTATGTATTAGGTGTCTAGAAATTCTTGCCATTTTAGTACCTCTTATGAAGGCTGAGAGATCTGTCTGTAGTCTTTCGATGTCTGCATTGACAATCTTTATTGGTAGCGCTCTAAATAGGTAGAGCAATCAGGGTAATGTGGTCATTTTGACGGCAGCTAGTCTACCCATCCAAGAGAAGTTATATTTACGCCATTTTGCTATATCTTGTCTGATTTTTTGAAACAGAGGTAGGTAGTTGTATTTATATAGGTGTTGTGTTTGTTGTGAAAGATGAATCCCTAGGTACTTAAGTGTGTGCTTAACCCATCGAAAATCAAAGTTTAGCTCCAGTAGCTTTTTAGTCTGGTGAGGAATAGCAATGGGGAGGACCTCACATTTGTCCGAATTAATTTTGTAACCTGAGATGGTCGAAAAGGATGTTAAAACTGCATATAGGTTGGGTAAGGAGATGAGAGGTTTTGTAATGGTCAATAGGATGTCGACTGCGAATAGGGTCAGTTTGTATTCTGATCGTGCTATCTTAACTCCCTCTATGTCTGGGTGCGTTCTAATTCTTGCTGCCAGAGGTTCAATACAGAGCGCGAAAAGCAAGGGTGATAGGGGGCACCCCTGCCTCGTGCCATTAAGTATGGGGAATATAGCAGATCTATATCCTCCCGCAGTCACCTGAGCTTGGGGTTGCGAGTAGATAGCCTGGATAGCTGTCATGAAGGTGCCCTCAAAGCCCATTCTCAGTAAAACCTTGGTCATATATTGCCAGTCAATCCTGTCGAACGCCTTCTCCGCATCCAGCGATAATAGCAGAGAAGGCGTCCTCTGTCTTTCTAGATGGTAAATAATATTAGTAATTCTGTGTAGGTTATCTGGGGCTTCCCTATCTTTCACGAATCCTACCTGGTCTGGGTGGACCAAACTGGGGAGAATCTCCTTAAGGCGATTCGCTAAAATCTTAGTAAACAGTTTCAAATCCTGATTTATCAATGAGATTGGGCGATAGTTCTTACATCTTTTGTGATCTCTTTCGGGTTTGGGGATCACCACTATTTTGGCTAGGAGCAGCTCACTCGGGATTGAATTCCCTTCTAATATATAGTTACAGAATTTGGTTAGGTGTGGTATTAAAGTGCCGCGGAACAGTTTATAATATTCTCCCGTGAAACCATCGGGGCCTGCTGCTTTACCAGGCTTAAGGTCTTTTACTGCTTTCACCACTTCTAGGGCAGTTATTGGGGCATTTAGGGTATCCTTTTGTTCTTTAGTAAGAACTTTTAATGGGCTGTTTGCTAAGAATGCATCAGTGTGTTTATCTGTCTCCGTGTTATGTAAGACTTTTTCCCCATCATACAATTTGCTATAGAAGGTGGCGAATGTGTCAACTATATCTTGTGGGTTCGAAGTCAGTATTCCCTGTTCCGTTTCTATCGCAGGAATGAATGTAGCTTTGCCTCTTTCCCTAATCTTGTGTGCCATAAATTTATCTGGTTTGTTGGCATAGATGAAATAATGTGCCTTTAATTTTTGGATTGCTCTTGCAGCTTGGGAGTTTAAAATTTTTGCTAGCATAGTTTTCTTGGTTTGGAGGGTCTGCAATGTTGTCTTTTTCCCTGTTAATTTATGTTGTCTTTCCAAAGTTTCTATCTCTTTTTGTAATTGTTCTAATAGATGCCTATTTTGGTGATTTAGTCTGGCTTTCTCTTGTATCAGTTGTCCTCTGACCACTGCCTTGTGTGCTGCCCATGTGTTTATAGGGTTATTTGTGGTGTCTATATTTATTCCCCAGTACTCCACCAGCGACTGCAGAATTTTGTCATATCTCTGCGGGTTTTTCATAAGAGTCGGGTCAAAAGTCCACGATCTTTTTCTATTGCTATCTATCATCCCACTTAACTCTAATAATAGAATAGAGTGGTCCGACCAAACACATGTGTGAATAGTTGAGTTCTGCAGCAACGGGTGGAGCGCCTGGCTAACATAGATGTAATCCAATCGTGTATAGGTTTTATGAGCCGTGGAGAAAAAGGTGGTGTCATTTGTTTGTCAGTATATTTATGAAAATCTTAGCAGTGCTATCCAAATAATATATATAAGTTTATGGCAGGGTTATAAACACAATACAAAGAAATAGAAACCCTTATCAACCATGCACCTACTAGACCATACAATTAATATAAATATCTGAATTCTTTTATTTAGTTAATATCCATAAACATATTGAACTATATTTGCAGTAAAAGGAAACTAAATAAAAGTTTATATGCGTTAAAACCAACTCTTAAGATATGCTATCCTTCTTACAAAACCCAGACAAATATACCTTCACAATTCAGCCTTTTATTTATTTAACACAATGGGACTAAAAACCTTTAACATCCAAGCAATACAATTCTAAACAGTGTTTATAAAACAATAGGATAATATATATATATTCTGCTATTTAACTGCAATTTATCCCAATACAAAATTAACTGACAATATCAGAACTTGCATAGATGAGTTACTTGGTCAATCAGACGCGGATTTAAACAATATATATATATATAGGCTGTGAAATGCTAACTTGAAAAAAAAAAAAAAAAACACACTGCTTCTTTAAATCTATTAAATACAAATTAACTATGCATATAACTTATCTTACAAAACCTTGAATACGTTACCAAAGTAAAAAGCAGTCGATATCCAATATTTCTTGGTAGGAATTATTTTACCTCAGATCACCAATAAGTGTATATCGCAATCAATGAGAAGAAGGTAGATCAGCTTGTTTAGAATGAGTGTATTTTGGACGCCCAGCAATGTATCATTCAAGTCAGCAA
Source organism: Bombina bombina (assembly GCF_027579735.1). Taxonomy (NCBI): domain Eukaryota; kingdom Metazoa; phylum Chordata; class Amphibia; order Anura; family Bombinatoridae; genus Bombina; species Bombina bombina. The sequence goes on along the minus strand of NC_069499.1, from coordinate 306,412,461 downwards.
AATCTGTCCCTTTCTCTCCATTGCATTCACTTTTTATTTGGTTTTCCCATCACTGGTAAATTGTGGGTGGCCCTGCGGGAGCTGACCTTCCCATTGGTTATCTGGGAAGTCTAAATCGGATTGGCCCTTGGAAATTTCATTTTTAACAGCCAGAGAGAACCTTCTGGCTGTAGTTCTCGCAACATAACACCAGGTGGCAGCACAAACAGACACAGCAACATTTGAAACAACTTAAGTCAGTATTTCTATGAAATGGTTATTAATTTTATCATAATTTACTGCGACAACTATTCATAATATTTGTTTTGGATAAGTTATATCTTAATGAATTTTCTGATCATTTTGATATGAAACATCACATATCTAAAATTATATTAAAATAACTTATATTTCATAGTTATATCACATCAAATATATATCTCATAGTCATATCACATCAAAGTAACTTCCATATTTTCATCTCACTATATTTTAAAAGATGTATGTGAAACTTTATAAACATTTATTTGTATGTTTATATGATATGACTTAATTCATTTCATGCTGCATTCCGTCTCTTTCTAAGATTGATGCTCATGACCAATGGTTGTCTGCAATAAAAATAGAAATAATTATTAGAGATTATCCAATCATTAATATGTGTATGGTCCATAAGTATTTATTTATATTCTTAAAAACACAGAGGCTAAGTAAGATCTTTTGTGTTTTCAAAACATATATATCATTTCTATGTATATCTGAATTTATCTGTCTGAAAAATATAAGCAAAACAGAGGTTATTACACATTTTTGACTGACTAAAACAGTTACCTCCCAAGCTTAGCAAATACCCATGTAATAATAATATAGAATTAGACAATTTCCCAAATTTCTATATTTAATACATTCTGGGGCATGTATTTAAACAGAGAGAGAAAAAAAAAATGTTTATTTGCTGTCTGCTTACGTGAACTTCCAGAGTCACACCTTAGCATTTGTCTGTGTTTCCCAAGGCCTTTATTGCTCCACATGGGGTCAATCCATGAGGAGTTGTAAGAGTCTTTAAAACAGCATATTTCCTGTTTAGCCAGCAGTGCAGATGTGGATTTAAAAATTAACACCATGTGCATAAAAGCTGCCTCTCCATGATTTTGATCAGTTCCAAAAGGGTAATTCAGACATTTCGTCTCCATATATTTGCCTGTATCCTGAAACTATGTTATATTTTAGTTCCTTGCTAAATTATACAATTGCATAATTTAACATATTGAGTGTGTGAGATCTGCCAGAGATAATCCTTTGTTCTCCTTTCAGCCAAGAATGTCTCCTGTGCAATTGGAGTGGGGGAGATCTAATCCTTTGTCCTACAGACCATGTTCACATCCACAGATTTATTAGATAAAGTTAAATATATTTCTATATATTATTTAATAATATTTCAAATACCTTGACATAAATCCCCCTTTCCAATTCAAAAATATGTAGGACACATGTATTTGAATTGGATCAAGGTTAGTGGTATTTGGTGAGGATGTTGACCGTACACATCATGGACAGTCTTCTATGTAGATAGTCTGTCAATTTTGAACCTTCATGTTTATCAGTTAGGCATCTTTAAACTATAGTATGTCTCTAGTTCATTTGGGGATATGACACTTCATTCTCCCTCTATGACTTGTAGTTGGGATCTGGGATGACATGCCCGCAATTGATTGATATGTACCCATTTATCTATGAAACCTTCATTTTTGGGGATCCGTATTTTATAGGCCACTGGAGATATTTTGTCAGTAATGACAAAAGGACCTTTCCATGAGGGAAGAAATTTCTTCTCCCTAACCTGACCTCTTCCAAAGTTATAAAGATAAACTTTATCATTTATTTCATATTCCTTTTTGGATGTTTTGAGATCATAATAGGTTTTAGTGGCAGTTGCGGCTCTTTCTAAATTCCTTTGAGCAAATGCAAAGGCATATTGCAGGTGCTTTCTTAGGTTTTCCACATATTGATGTGTATTGGCATCGTTTATCAAGTTTTGGTCTGATGTACGGTACAGTAGATGCTGAGGTAGAACCATTCTTCTACCAGTCATCAGTTCAAAAGGTGACATCTTGGTAGCACTACTTGGAGTTGCTCTTAATGCCATTAAGACTAGAGGTAGTTTTACATCCCAGTCTTTACCTGTTTCACTCACAAACTTTTTGAGGATTTTAACAATAGACTGGTTGTAACGCTCTACACCACCACTTGAGGCAGCTCTATAAGCAATATGGAGCTTTCTTTTAACCCCTAGTATTTTCCACATTTTTGTCATTACTTCGCTAGTGAAGTGGGTCTCCCGATCTGATTCGATTCTTTGGGGCAAACCAAATCTGGAAAATACATGGTTGATGAGCAATGCTGCACATGTTTCAGCACTATTGTTAGGTGCACTAATGCACTCTACCCATTTAGTGAACAGGCATGTCACGGTTAACATGTATTTGTTACCTCTTGATGACCTTGTTACCGGACCAATAAAATCAATTTGTATATCTGACCATGGCATTACCATCCCCCTTTTCTGTAATGGCGCTCTATGCGTTGGTGCAGTGGGTTGGAACTGTGGGCAGATTAAACACCCTTGACAGTAGGTTTGAACATCTTTCAACATGTGTGGCCAAAAAGCATAATCACGCAATATTTCATACGTGAGTTTGGCACCGCGATGACCAGATGTGGGAGCATCATGGGCATGTTGAAGCATTAGACCTCTGAACTTGGTGGGTACTACCCACTGCTGGATGCCAGTTTTGGAGGTTCTAATTAACAAACCATCCTGTAATTTGAATTGTGATTTAGATTTTATTAAGATTCTCAGATCTTCTTTGCCAATACAATCATCTTTTGAGATGGGGTTGCTTTCAGGATCTTCTATGTGTTTATAGAAGATGCCTACAATGGGGTCTTCTTTTTGGCTAGTGATCAGGTCCTCACTAGGAGAATCCTGACTCCATTGTACCAAGTTAGGCTCACTCTGTTGTTTTGCCTGGTTTCTGGTAATGGCTTCTACCTGAATTGCACCCATTAAGTGGTCAATATTAAGGAGTTCTCCAGTTATGGCTCCTTGTTTGGCTAATGAATCCGCAAGGTCATTGCCTTCCTTATCAGGACCTAAAACTCTGGAATGACCCTTGGTCTTTTTCCAGTGTATGGTTAAATCATTGGATACTACCAGATTATCAATCTCGCAGAACAATTTGCCATGCTTGACTGGTTTGTTATTGCTTTTCTGCATGCCATTTCTTTTCCAAGTTGGCAGGTATTCAACAAAACTGTCACGCACATAATTTGAGTCAGTTATGATCACAAATTCATGAATACCATGTTCAATAGCCATTTCAACGGTTTTGAAAACAGCAGTTAGTTCTGCAACCTGACTGGATCTTGGTCCAATATTGAAACCTATAGATATATTTGGGAATCCATTTGCCCCAGTTATACCAATGCCAGCGACTAATCTGCGCTCACTATCAATAGTGGCGTGGTAAGAACAACCATCAACATACACCCAAGGTAATGTTTGACAATGGTCCTCATTGTACATTTTATATGGGGAAAGCAATTGTTCCTCCAGAAAATCATCTTCTGATAATTCTTCCCCAGGATCTCTAGCAGTACAGTCGTGGAGCTCAGCGAGCCCTTGTGCGACTGGATTCTTTTTATTCTGCTTGTAGCGAATTTCTAATGGCCAGCCTTGCAAGGAAAGAGTCCATGCTGTTATGCGGCTATTAGATAAATTCCCATCTCTTATTCTCTCACTTTGCAAATATAGCAAAGGCTGGTGGGCTGTTTCCACAATAATTTTCTCGCCCTGTATATAGCTGCGGAAATTTTGTAGAGCCCATACAGTAGATAAGAGGGCTTTTTCGCAATCGCTAAATTTTATTTCTACTGGGGATAGATTTTTGCTCGCATAAGCAATGGCTTTGTTCAAATTATCATGCTTTTGGTATAACACAGCACTCATGCTTACATCTGTGTACCCTGTTTCTAAGTAGAAAGGTTTACCACCTTCAGGGTACGCTAAGCAAGGTGCTTGAGTGAGTTTTCTCTTCAGCTCTCTGATGGCTGTCTCTTGAGACTCACTCCAGTGCCATTTCACATCCTTCTTTAGAAGAAGTAGTAGTGGTTTAGCTAATTCCGCATAATTATCAATGAATTTGCGAGAATAATTCGTCATACCCAGGAATGATCTCAATTCCTTTAAGTTAGTCGGGTTTTTAGAATTCACTATAGCTTCCACCTTTTTCTTCTGGGGATTTAATCCGTCAGAGGTAACTTCATGTCCCAAGAAGTTTACACGAGTGCGGCACCATTGAGCTTTTTGCAGGGATAATTTGACACCTGCCCTTTTAAGTTGGCTGAGGACGTGTTTAAGTTCTGTGATGTGTTTTTCAAAGTCTGTGCTTTTGATTAAAACATCATCAACATAAGATAAGGTCCCCCTTTCCAGTGCGTCAGGCATAGCCTTATGCATGAATACAGCAAATTCATGTCCAGAATTTATGTATCCAAATGGAAGTCTCTGGAATGCATATTGGACCTTTTGGAAGGAGAATGCTAGCTTATATTGGTCCTCTTCATGTACCTTTATGGTCCAATATCCCTGTGCACAATCAATGGCAGTGAATATCTTGGATCCCTGCATTTGTGCTAGGCACTGGTCAATGTATGGTACAGGCCAGCCAGACATGTATACTCGTTTGTTTAGCTGTCTTAAGTCAGCACACAAACGCCATTGTCCATTGGGCTTAAGGACACCTAGAATAGGATTATTATAAGAGCTGTGCACCTGTCTGATAATACCTCTTTCTTCCAAATTCCTTATGATCTCTGCAAGAGAATCATATGAGGCTAAGGGAAGTCTGTATTGTTTGACAAATACAGGTGGCGCATTAGGATCTGTTTGTATCCTTGCAATGTGCAAGTCTGTAGTACCACAGTCATAAGAATCCTTAGCGAAAATATCCTTGTATTCCATTAGGAGTTCTCGCAGCTGTTGGCGTTCATCATCGCTGGAACAGCCATTAGCTAAGGATATTTGCTCTTCGACTATTTGCTGAAATCCTGGAAAGATTTCAGGCTGTCCTATTTCATAGGCTTCTTCCAATCTAGAGGTGAGGCCCCCTTGATTATAATTTACATTGCTCCCATGATTCTGGGTATTGGGGTAATCTTGCTGTTTGATTGGCTGATCAAACACTAGAGAGGCTTCTTCAATTTTACAGATGCCTTCCTCTGAGCTGAAGGGATAAATGGACTGAATATTAAATAGACCCTCTGGCATAGATGCAAAGGATTGTTCTATTAATTGTTCTTCAGTTAAGTATCCTTCAGGTATTAGCCCAATTACATTATTCTGGAATCCAAAAGTGTAATAACTTGATTCCAGTGCATATCCTATGGTAGTTCCCCTGGATAATGTTATATCCTGTGGGGTCATGTTATGCACAATAATATGTATTGGAACAGTTCCAATATTCACCATAGGAGTGTAGGTTACTGTGACACCCAGATTTTGTATTCTATGGGAGAGGCAAATCAGTGTTTCAGAAGTTTTTAATTTCTGACCTCTCTTTACCTGTAAGGGTAACAGAAATTTATCAGCCCCAGCAGGAATTATAACATCGCTAGATACCTGCATATTCACAGCATATGGCAATTGCTGGTTTGATTTCAGGGCTGCATTTTCATCCTGAAATACTTCAGGGTCCCCCTTTAACCTGCTCCAGAGGCAAGAATTAATCAAATCTATTTGTATGGCATATCTATGTAAGATATCATTGCCAATGTATATTTGATTATGGGGAGTATTTAAAACTAAAAACAGGTGCTTCACTGACTTATTACCAATAGAGATAGATAATAAGCACTTAGCTGTGATGTTATAGCTTTCAGACCTGTTATCCAGGCCGTTGACACTGTGGTCTTGGGGAGAAAGATATTTAATCACTTTAGGTTCAGCTATTTGCGTTAATAAACCTTCGCTTATATAGCTAGCTTCCTGTTTTAAGTTTATTTTAGCATACTCGGTTTTACCAAGGTCATGCACTTGTATAGGGATAAATAGATCCTCTTTAACTCTCTCAATCCCTGTGAGGTATTGAGTGTGGCCTCCCCCCTTAGGGATTTTATGATCCCCCTTGTGGAGTGATATGGTTAATACATCGCTATCTAGGGAAATATTCGCTATCTTTCCAGGCGATATTTTAAAAGTATTACCATCAGAGCCACTAAAAGGAGTCTGATCATCTATTTGTAGAATAGTGATTTCAGGTGTAGAGTTATTCCTGAAATGAATCTCCACAGCATCTGGTTTCTCTTCCACCACGTGACAGCTGTGTCGGGTGCGAGATGTACCAGATTTTTCATAATTGATAGGCCGTTTAACTTGCGACCAAATTACATTATTTATGCAATCAATTATGGTGCTTAATCGTTTCAGGAGATCACTACCAATAATTAAACGATCAGTTGGCAGATCCACTATAATGACAGGGTGTCTTATGACCCTGTTCCCCAATTTAAATTTTAACCAGGCAGTACCGTAGACTTTTAGGGAGTCACCCCCAACACCTATTAGAGAACCGTCAAATTCTCTTATTTTGGGTTTGTGGGGTGTTAGCTCATTTAGCTGTGTGTAGTACCTGTGGGATAAGATAGTTGCCTGTGACCCAGTGTCAATTAATCCCCTGATAGGGTTGGAGACTGAATCTTGCAGCTCAACTAGTACATAATATCTTCCTGCAGTTTCTATCATTTCACACATAAAATTTGCATTCTTGTACATCTGTGGGCTTCGCCACGTTTTACCTGGATCCGCTGTGTCATTCGATGCAGAGGAAATTTCATACCTACCTGTTTCCCCTATGACAAGGTCAGCTGGGTTCTTGTGTACTGCATCTGTGGAAATAATGTTAAGAGAACACTGCAGAGGAAAAGTTTGGTTAATTTTTCCCGGCTGATGTCGCTCATTGTCACAGCTAATTTGTCCGTTTCCGGTCTGTGGGGAGATAACATGATTAGTATCATTGATATTTATTACTACATTTTGTATATCTCTCCCCTCCCCTTCAGGTGATACTGCAGTATTTATGACTGTGCCTGTGGTCCACTGCTGACCACTGGCTGTACCCCTAAAAAAGTATTGTTCGGTTGCTGAGCCGTAGATTTTTGACTCATATTAGCGATTTGTTCGCTCAACCGATTTAATTGGGTAAACAGCATATCTACCTGATTGTACAAGTTACCTCTACCCCTGGGCCTATCTCTTGGTGCCCCATTGTACTGATTCCTGGACCATTGGGTTCCCTCAGAATCAGGGCCACTATTTCTATTCTGGCGTGGTTGCCCCTGGGGTTCAGCTTGTTCAGCATTAGTACTTTGGGGAGCATTATATACCTGGGGTGTCTGGTTACCCTGTGAATATCTTCGCCGTCTATTGTATCTACCCTTGCGCGGATACCAATTATTTGGTGAGTATTCTCTTTGTGAGTAATTATTCACCTGATTATGTCCCCCACTTTGGTTATAGTCTCCCTGTACCTCAACCTGTGTAGGGGGAGGGGCAGAATTAAACCTCTGTGGAGATGGCCTGTTTTGACTGGCCACCTCTGCATAAGTTCTCTTGTTAGATTCCAAATTGAGGGGTTTAGGTGACACCCTAGTTTCTGCTACAATTTTGTGTTTTGATTCCTTTTTAACCCCCTGCTCACTGGACTGCTGAATAGAGTATAATTTTGTACTCTCTTTGATCAGCCATTCCAATGAGCAGTCCTCATCAAAATCTCTAGCTAAGTTAATTTTGATGGGTGTAGGCAGGGCTTCAAAAAATAAATTTACAAATTCTGAGCCATCAAATTTGGGATTATCTTCAGCCATACTGTACGCATTTTTCAATACAGAAAGGAATTCGATTGGACTCTGATTCGCACGACACTTTAAACCATATACCGCTATTTTCGCGGCAGTTTTAGTGCGATATTGCCCGAATTCTTTTCTGCATTGTCGTTTTACCCCATTCCAGGAATGAATATTCATATCCTTTAGTGAAGCAAAGAATTTGTGATGCTTACTGTCAAATACCCAGGGCAGAAATTCAATTTTCAATTTCTCGCTTGTAACATTCATTATAGCTAACGCATTTTCAAAAGCCTGTAAATGATCAATTACAGATGTTGTTCCCTTATTGGAGAATATAGGTACTGCGCGTTGTACGAAGGTGATTATTTTATGGGAATCATAGACTTTATCAGACTTACTCTGGGTTTCTCTGTTAGAGTTTCCCTCCCCCGCGTCAGCTGCGCTACAGCTGTCCTCTGGATTTACATCCTGAGGGGATTGTCTATTTGGGAAATCTACTTCTGACCCGTTAGGGGTCATTTGTCTATGTTGTTCTATATATTTTCGTACCTCGTCCCTGACGCGTTCGCTAAAGGAGTTAGCATTATCTGTATTATTCTCATTGCTAATATAGGGGTTTTCATTATGGCGATATGACCTTTTTAAATCGCTTAATTCTCTCTGGCTTTGCGCAAGCTGTTTATTTAAATCTTGTATCTGCGCGATTAAGTCCATATTGTGCTTATCTAAGGTGGCTAGGTTTTGGGCAAATTCATCCATTTTATTTTTGGCTGTTTTTAAACCCTCTTCGCGTCTGCGCGAGGAACGAATACTATTTTCTAGCTCCTGTATTTGCAATCGTTTGTCTGTGACACAAAACGACATTTCGTCAATTATGCATATAAAAAGGGGCCAGGATTTTAGTATTAGTTCGTCTCGCTTTTTGGGAGCTTTGCATTGATTAATCATTAATAATTCCTGGAAGAATTCATTCTCTTCATTCCACATATTATTATTAACGGTAATATTTTTAGCCCTAGTTTCAAGCATATCCACAAAATCATTTAATTCACCAGCAATATTTAACTTCCCTTTAATGTAACTTAAGATATCTTTCTTAAGGACCTGACCTTTAGTAATGGGTATTGTAATGGGACCAATTTCATCGCTATGTATAGAATTAAATGAGTCACTTCTGGCTACAGACATTATTATATTGGTTTAGTACTTAGTTAAACTAAAACGCTAATACAATTTTTGACAATAAAAAGAGAGAAGGAAAAATTTTATATTTCAAAAAATATTATTAATTTTGAAATATGAAAAATTAATATTCCGAAATATGAAAAATTTATATTTTTGATTAACTTTGAAAATATGAAAAATCAATATTTTTGATTAATTTTGAAATATGAAAAATTAATATTTTTATTAATTTTTCAAAATTAATCTTTAATAATATTTCAAGATATTAATACAATCTCGAAATATGAAAATTAATATTTCAACTTTTCAAAAAAAATTTATATCTTCAAAATATTAATATCGAAATATGAATTTTTTTTTTTTATTTTTTTATTTTTTCTCTTTTATAATAATTTCTATTTACTTACAAATATATTATATCAATTATGATGGAATATTAATAAATCTCAGAAAAAGTGCCTCCAATTATTATGTCAGTATATTTATGAAAATCTTAGCAGTGCTATCCAAATAATATATATAAGTTTATGGCAGGGTTATAAACACAATACAAAGAAATAGAAACCCTTATCAACCATGCACCTACTAGACCATACAATTAATATAAATATCTGAATTCTTTTATTTAGTTAATATCCATAAACATATTGAACTATATTTGCAGTAAAAGGAAACTAAATAAAAGTTTATATGCGTTAAAACCAACTCTTAAGATATGCTATCCTTCTTACAAAACCCAGACAAATATACCTTCACAATTCAGCCTTTTATTTATTTAACACAATGGGACTAAAAACCTTTAACATCCAAGCAATACAATTCTAAACAGTGTTTATAAAACAATAGGATAATATATATATATTCTGCTATTTAACTGCAATTTATCCCAATACAAAATTAACTGACAATATCAGAACTTGCATAGATGAGTTACTTGGTCAATCAGACGCGGATTTAAACAATATATATATATATAGGCTGTGAAATGCTAACTTGAAAAAAAAAAAAAAAAACCACACTGCTTCTTTAAATCTATTAAATACAAATTAACTATGCATATAACTTATCTTACAAAACCTTGAATACGTTACCAAAGTAAAAAGCAGTCGATATCCAATATTTCTTGGTAGGAATTATTTTACCTCAGATCACCAATAAGTGTATATCGCAATCAATGAGAAGAAGGTAGATCAGCTTGTTTAGAATGAGTGTATTTTGGACGCCCAGCAATGTATCATTCAAGTCAGCAAAATCTGTCCCTTTCTCTCCATTGCATTCACTTTTTATTTGGTTTTCCCATCACTGGTAAATTGTGGGTGGCCCTGCGGGAGCTGACCTTCCCATTGGTTATCTGGGAAGTCTAAATCGGATTGGCCCTTGGAAATTTCATTTTTAACAGCCAGAGAGAACCTTCTGGCTGTAGTTCTCGCAACATAACACCAGGTGGCAGCACAAACAGACACAGCAACATTTGAAACAACTTAAGTCAGTATTTCTATGAAATGGTTATTAATTTTATCATAATTTACTGCGACAACTATTCATAATATTTGTTTTGGATAAGTTATATCTTAATGAATTTTCTGATCATTTTGATATGAAACATCACATATCTAACATTATATTAAAATAACTTATATTTCATAGTTATATCACATCAAATATATATCTCATAGTCATATCACATCAAAGTAACTTCCATATTTTCATCTCACTATATTTTAAAAGATGTATGTGAAACTTTATAAACATTTATTTGTATGTTTATATGATATGACTTAATTCATTTCATGCTGCATTCCGTCTCTTTCTAAGATTGATGCTCATGACCAATGGTTGTCTGCAATAAAAATAGAAATAATTATTAGAGATTATCCAATCATTAATATGTGTATGGTCCATAAGTATTTATTTATATTCTTAAAAACACAGAGGCTAAGTAAGATCTTTTGTGTTTTCAAAACATATATATCATTTCTATGTATATCTGAATTTATCTGTCTGAAAAATATAAGCAAAACAGAGGTTATTACACATTTTTGACTGACTAAAACAGTTACCTCCCAAGCTTAGCAAATACCCATGTAATAATAATATAGAATTAGACAATTTCCCAAATTTCTATATTTAATACATTCTGGGGCATGTATTTAAACAGAGAGAGAAAAAAAAAATGTTTATTTGCTGTCTGCTTACGTGAACTTCCAGAGTCACACCTTAGCATTTGTCTGTGTTTCCCAAGGCCTTTATTGCTCCACATGGGGTCAATCCATGAGGAGTTGTAAGAGTCTTTAAAACAGCATATTTCCTGTTTAGCCAGCAGTGCAGATGTGGATTTAAAAATTAACACCATGTGCATAAAAGCTGCCTCTCCATGATTTTGATCAGTTCCAAAAGGGTAATTCAGACATTTCGTCTCCATATATTTGCCTGTATCCTGAAACTATGTTATATTTTAGTTCCTTGCTAAATTATACAATTGCATAATTTAACATATTGAGTGTGTGAGATCTGCCAGAGATAATCCTTTGTTCTCCTTTCAGCCAAGAATGTCTCCTGTGCAATTGGAGTGGGGGAGATCTAATCCTTTGTCCTACAGACCATGTTCACATCCACAGATTTATTAGATAAAGTTAAATATATTTCTATATATTATTTAATAATATTTCAAATACCTTGACATGTTGCTCCGTATAGCGTGTGCCAAGAGTCCATCAGGGAGTGTGGTGTAAGAGAATCCTGTATCGATTTAACTAATCTATTGTGTCTGTGTTGTTTGTTGGATAAGGGAATATGTTTAGTTCCCACTAGTGGGGCCATAGATATATTAAAATCCCCCGCTAGTATAATTTTAGTTTGGGACCATTGAGTTAAGAGATTGGAAACGTGTCTGAAGAAATCATGTTGGTTTTCGTTGGGGGCGTAAATATTACATAATGTAACCTCAGTACCTAGCATCTTTCCTCTGACTATGAGGTATCGGCCCTCCGGGTCTGCCGAGATGCTTTCGAGGGTAAAGTCAATAGAGGAATGTATAAGGATTGAAACTCCTCTTTTTTTGCGGCTGCAGTGGCGTGAAAGTGGGTGCAGAAATGTTTTGACCAGTATTTTGGGATATTGGTTTTGAGGAAGTGTGTTTCCTGAAGAAACAAGATATTGGCCTTTAGGCGTGTATATTGGGACATAGCTACCTTTCTTTTGGTATCAGTGTTGAGCCCTCTGACATTGTGTGAAACTATATGTATATTAGTAGGCATTATGAATTCCCCTGTCCCCTATCTGCGCCCTGAAAGCGTCATGTGTGTCCATGATTACCTTCAGATGTAAAGTCTTACTTGCAGTGATGTCTTGTTTCGGAGCTTGGGGTCCACAGGAGTGCGCCACGGAGGTGTCACTAGAAGGAGAAAAAACAACAAGGGGGGGAGACAAGTCTCATTATTGGGGGTAATAACTAAAACTTTATCCCTAACTTTGGGATTGAACATTTGATATAAATAACTGGTTAACTGGTGTGAGTTCCCTGTTTATCCCTTGATTAAAGGGAAGGGCTGGGAGGGCCCATCTAGACAAATCAGCTTTATCATATCAATTAAAGAGAAGAGAGGGAAGGTATTACAAAACAATAGACCTGGAACAATAACATTAACATAACCCTAGCGTCTCATGGGTCCTGCAACTGTGGAGAACTTTTCTTGTAACTTTTAAAATGTCAAACATGAATGATACATAGCCTGTATTTTTTGTCAGCTACTTCTGCCACTTAGGCATCCTGTTGCAAGAGATACCCAGTAGAAGTCTTGCTGTCCCTCTTTTAATTGTTATGCTACAAAATTCCTTGTCCCATAAGATTGAAAACTGAGATCATTTTCAGAGTTCTTTATCTCTGAGTTCCTTTGTCTTCCGTTTCTTGTATTTTGATGTGTGCCATTTAGATTGGTCCTCTGTCCGCATAGATGGTGGTTTAGATATTAGGGTTGATTCTCTCTCAGGTAGCAAAGGTGTTTCCAGGCCTAGCACCTCACATACTTCGGGGATATCTTCTGGTTCCTTAATAGTTATGACTTTAGTGTCTTTTGTTATAAGTAATGCGAAGGGGAAGCCCCATCTGTATGGGATCTGCTTTTGTCTCAACAAGAAGGTAAGTGGACGTAGGGCGCTTCGCCTCTGCAAGGTCCGAAGGCTTAAATCTTGATAAAATTGGATCACATTGCCTTGGAATTTGAAAGTGGGTTGTTTTCTAGCAGCCTGGAGAATCTTCTCTTTGTCTGGAAAGAAGGTCATTTTGATCACGACATCTCTGGGAGGAAGGCCCATCTTCGGTTTATCTTTCAGTGCTCTGTGAGCTCTTTCGACATGGAAGGTGTAGTCAGAGGGAGAATTTGTGATCTGGGTGAAAAGCTGTGTTAGGTAGGCCAAAAGTTCTCCCCCTGTTATTTCCTCTGGGACACCTTTCAGTCTGAGATTGTTTCTTCTGCTCCTGTTTTCCAGGTCATCTAGTTTATCCTGGAATTCTAGAAGTTGTTGTTGCTGTGTTGAGACCGCTTGAGATATTTCATCCACATTCTCAACCATAGCATCTTTCTGGTCTTCGAGCGTGTCTATCCTATTTCCCATATCTGTGAGGTCTGATTTAATCTCTGAGAGACTGCTAGTGACCGAAGAGTGGATGGAGTCGATTTTCTCCCAGAGTTTCTCAAAGTTGTCGGTGATGTCTTTTTTTTGAGACTAAGGTCTGTAGGTCTGCCTTAGTTAGTGGGGTGTTATCCTCTGGTGGTTGTATGGATTCAAGATCCGAATCCTCCTCTTCCTCCATGTCTTTATTGGGTTTGGCTGGTTGTGATGATTTAAAGAAGGAAGATACTGTAGAGGGTTTAGAGACCTGTTTATCACCTTTTGTCACCCTCCTCGAAGACATTGTGTTATTAAGAGGCGTGTACAATTCTATTGTATTGGGTGGTATATTCCCATCTATGGGAAGTCGTGTTTAGTATCTTGATTGTCTGGACCTTTACTTGTGGCACTGTTGCAGTGTTATGGAGGACAAATGAATATTAACATCTCATAGGATCAAAGGGCTACGCTTCCCCCATGCATTACTGTGCTAGATGGACCCTCTCTTGTGAGGTTATCATATGGATTACATGTCAATGGGTAAAGCACAGACAAATGAGTAAAGTACAATCATGTAGCACCCTTTATTTATAGGAATAGTATGAAAGATATGTAGAGGCTTCTAATCTGGTGTGGTTTTTCCGCCTGTTCCCCCTCCAGAGGGCCTTGCTTTCAGAGAGAGTCCTTCTCCCCGGGGTGGTTGTCCTCACAGGACGATCACGGGAAAGGGTATAGGGGGTATGACCTGCCACCTGTTTAGGATGGCAGGAAAGGGAGGGGGAGAAGGCACTGCGGGTTTCTGCAGTCCAAGTAATGTTAGGCTGTATTGTAACCTGTATAGTGGCTGTGTGAGATTCTGTGGGGCTGCGTTAAGCTGTGATGCTGCCTGTGTTGCAGTACCTTGTCCTTCTGGGCTCCAGAGTGCAGCCGTATATAGGAGGAATCTAGTATATTGTTTGTGTAGGTTTTACTGTGCTTGACTGTAACACCAAGTTCCTAACCCCGCTGGCAGAACTGAATAACAGCAGAGGAAGTAATTCGTGGCCAGAGTAATCTCATGTGTAGAGGCTGGTGTTCTGTTACAGAATACAGGGGACAGATGTTTTTAATTACTAGGTAGTTTATAAGTCCTTTTTGTCAACCCTGCTACTTGGATCTCCTTTTATCTTTTGTCTTTTAGATAAGTCTTTAGCTGTTTAAATGTTTAAGTGTTGGGGCTATGCTGTTCCGGAACGTAGTTTACTCTCCTAGCACCGACAGGACTCTTTCACTGCTTTTCCCAGTCCTAGCTGGCTTGGCTGAGCTGATACAGTGTGTGTGATTGAAGGTGTTGTACCTGTTACCTTCAGTGCTGTATCGTGGAGCTCCGGTCTAACTTATACTTTAAAGTGTTAGGGCGCCTTCTTCTTCTCCGCTGCAGCTCGATGACGTCACTCTCATTATGGATTTTAAAGGATCTAGGCGGCAGCTAGGGCGACCAGAGAGGATGGAGTTGCAGTAGTCGAGACGGGAAAGGATGAGAGAGTGGATTAAAATCTTAGTTGTGTCTTGTGTAAGGAAATATCTAATTTTAGAGAGGTTTTTAAAGGTGGAAGCGGGAGGCTTTTGCCAAGGACTGAATGTGAGGAGTAAAAGATAGATCTGAGTCAAGTGTGACCCCAAGACATCGGGCTTGTGGGGTTGGGATATTGGAGTTATCAACAGTTATAGAGTAATAGGGGTGGAGATTTTCGAAGGAGGGGGGAAAATAAGGAGCTCAGTTTTGGAGAGATTTAGCTTGAGGTAGTGAGAGGACATCAAAGATGAGATATGAGAGAGACAGTGACATGGGTTAGCAAGGAAGGAGATAGTTCTGGTGCAGAGAGATAGATTTGGGTGTCATTGGCATACAAGTGATAATGAAACCCGTGGGATTTTAATAAGGAACCTAATGAAGGCGTGTAGATTGAGAAGAGGAGGGGACTGAGGACAGAGCCTTGTGGTACCACAACATAAAGAGGTAACGGGACAGAGAATAACCCAGAGAAAGCTATACTAAAGGTACGGTTAGACAGATAGAAAGAGAACCACGAGAGAGCTGTGTTGCAGATGCCGAAGGAATGGAGGTTTTGGAGCAAAAGAGGGTGGTCGACAGTATCAAAGGCTGCAGACAGATCAAGGAGGATAAGTATATACACATATTAACACATAAATATATATGTATATATCCATATACATATATATTTAAAAATGCTGCAATCGTGGAACTACTTCCCCCCTTCGCTGTGCTTAGGTTCTGTGCCGTCTCTGACGGCATCAGAACAAGGCCCCCTCTTGTGAGAGCAATGTTTCCTAGCAATGTGAATGCGAGTTTGAGTTCACATTGCACTTTACTTGCAATACCAGCACACATTAGTGTGCGCTGGTATTACTCAGTGGAGCACTAATAATCTAACCCTATGTGTGCAACAGCTTTATGGCTAAAAAATACAATGAAAATAACTTAATTAAAAAATACTTTATTGCAAAAAAAAAACAATCATCGAGCCTTCAGTGAGTCATAATCTTTTTGCTGGTTGTGTGTATATATATATATATATATATATATATATATATATATATATATGTGTGTGTGTGTGTGTGTATATATACATGTATTCATGTGTATTTATGTGTTTATATTTGTATATATGTTGGAAAAATTGCTCCGATAGACTTGTTCGACAGGGTTGCCACAAACTTTGAATTTGTAAAAAGAGCAATATCTGCAAATCACAATAAAGCGAAGCTCAATAAAACAAGGTTTGCCTGTACCTATATACAGTATATATATATATATATATATATATATATATATTTATATACACACTGTATATATATATATATATATATATATATACCGATATATAGGTATAGATAGGTACAGATATATATATAGGAAAGTCTATTTAAAAATACTTAGAACATTGGAATGTGAAATATTTATGGTAAAGAGCATAGTTAAACACTTTATTAAATATGAATATTGCATAAATATGATTTTACATGTTTTCATCTACTTGACTGTAAAGGGCTCCAATGCACTTATATATATATGACTATATATGTATACATATGTATTTATGTGTTTATATGTGTGTATATATGTCTGTAAATACATATTCAAAAAGAAGAAAGGATCGGAGAGCTTGTGAGGATAAAAATAATTCTTTAATAACTTTGTTAAAAAATATACATGGAGAGCCTTTCAACTCCTGCTTTATACTTTAGTACTTATAAATATAAATGTAATGTATAGTGTCTTAAGTACTATTATCAAACATCTTGAACATGGTTATTTTTTTTATTTCCTTTTGTATATAACTCCTAATAACTTGTATCTACATTGTACATTGTAACTATTGTGTGATCATGTTGTCTGCAATGCAAGTTTTCATTTCACCTGTGCAGCCTAGGATTTCTGTGCCGTTCACTGGCTAATACCTTGATGAGCATTTTTTTTGTTTTTATCCAATGATATGCAAGTATTGCCTTTTTAAGTTTGTGTCAAACATAGCACTGTAGGCTATGAATACGGCGCTCAGCCAAATCGCGTAAGCCATTTGTGTTTTCGCTCACCTGCTTTCTGTTCCGGTTCTCCATGTATATTTTCTAACAACGTTATTAAAGAATTATTTTTAGCCTCACAAGCTCTCCGATCCTTTCTTCTTTTTGAATCTACTACCACCAGAAGGATTGCATGTTGCACGGTCCTCCAATACAGAGCCTGTACCTGCTCCATTCCTCCACAGTCTTCGTGCATTGTGATGTCATGTATGACGGGACTATTCATTGCAGCTGATGGGACCGCACGCAGAGAGGGTAAGAGTAACCGACAGTCGGCTTAGCAATATTTGTTTTTTTTGTATCTCTGCACCTACACGGTGACCTGGTATAATTTATATACAGCGGGTCATAAACCCATTTTCAGCAGCAGTGTATCTGTAGGAAGCCCATTAAGACATGTTTCTCTACTAGGGGCCGAATTAGGTTTAACTCTTTCAGTGCTAATGATGGCTCTGAGCCGCCACAGAGTTTCTCACTCTGGTGCTAATGACGGCTCAGAGCCGTCATGAGCACTATCCCACCTTAAGGGAGATCTGGGGGCTCCTTACTGCTCCTACCCCGGCGATCATGCCTGTAGAGTGACAGGCATTGCCGGGGCTTCATGTGATGCGCAATGACGTCACGTGCAATTACGTGATGACGTCCCCGTGCAACTTTATTTATACTTAACAATGTTAAGTATAGGAGGAGGGGGCATGCTGCTTAGAAGCCTGTATCTCAGGCATCTAAGGAGCTACAGACCCCCAAGACCCACTGTTGGAAAGGTAATTGCCTAACCTTTCCAACAGTGTAAGTCTTGGGAGTCTGTAAAAAAAAAAAATGAAAAAGTTAAAAACATTTTTTTTCAAAAAGAAAAAAAGAAAAAAAAGAAAAGAAAATATTAGCACCCAGGTGGGAAATGGCTTAGCAGCCAAAGGGTTAAGTGGCTCTTCTATAATGGATCATATATTGAATTGAACTGTTTGTATATTTGGAACACTCTCGTTTTTCCACATCTCTTTTCTATTGTAAATACATATATACACATATAAATACATTTGTCACTTATATACACACATATATATATATATATATATATATATATATATATATATATAAATATATATATATATATATATATATATATATATACTGTACATACATATACATATTGAAACATGTATATGTATGTATCTCTATGTTATAGCCCTTTGCAGTCCTTTTTTGTTTTCTAACCTTATATCTTTGAGCACTTGTAACTTATTTTTTATGCAATATTTTAAAATAATATTTATTAGATAGTGTTATTAGAAGTGTAACTGTACGTTTAAATGTATTTTTGATGTGTTTTGTGACAGCTTTCATTTGAGCGTAACAGTTAACCAGAGCTCTGAGGTTGCGCTCTCCCAAAGCACGTTTAATTCAATTGCCCTCAAGCAATCGCATTTACTTTCAACTTGTAATGCATGCGCTACTTCCATCATGCACAAACAGCCGCGATAAACCCAAAATCGCTTGTTCGCAACTGTTAGTGCGCCACTTGTAATCTGGCCCTTAAGAAGCTAATTAAATGGTTATTTTGTGCTTCTTAAAATTTAGGAATAAATTATTAGTACAGATAGAAAAGAAGATACTTTAGAAAAATATTATTTTATTACAATGCTCGGCATATATAACAATAAGGGGCCGATTTATCATTTGTCACTGTAGCGGATCATGTCCGCCGGACATCGATAAATGGAGATAGCATACACTGTCGGCATTTATCATTGCACAAGCATTTCTCGTGAAATGCTTATGCAATACCACCCTGCACATTCTGCAAGGGGTTTCAATCAGAGGTGGTGGATGAGTTTTAAGACCGATGCTGCTTAACTTATGTTTCCGGCGAGGAAACTACTGCATTCGCAGTATAATAAATCGGCCCCTTTGTGTGATTAAGGTAAGAGAGCAGATATTTAGAATCAAAAGTGTAGTAATTGAATCACAAACAAATATCACATGATAAATAATATTAAATTGACTTGTATATACAGTATATATTTTTGACAAGGTAACTATGCCATTACTAGCCAGTAAACATCTAATTAATACAGCACAACAATTACCTGCACATTCCACACATACTGGGCACGAGCTCTGCATGAAACGTTTCCCTCCCCTCTGCCATCTGATTCTGGTCATTTTGCGTTAAAAGCAATTGGTCTTCACTCTTCCAGCAAAACTTGTCAAGACTGCAACTCACAAAGTGCAATACAAGATGCATGTATGTAATATGTATATCGGTCCTGGGAAAAAAATATTTTTGTTTAAAAAAAATGAAGTAAAAGATAAATTGAAACTAATACCTAAGTATTGGTTTGTACTACCCACTACTTCTGACTAGCTGACATCTGCCGCTGCTTCACTGGTAGATAGGAACACACCTCTACAACTGGAACAAGAAAACATAGATTTATTCAGAACGGGGACGTAGGATAAATAAAATAAATTGAAACACATTTTGAAATGCCCTCTTTGACTAAAATGTCCCTTTAAAGGGATAGAAAAAAGTCTGTTTCCCTGTTGAAATAAAAAAGAATATTCATTGCAATATGTATTATTTAGCATTTTCATAAGTTTTTTTTTACTTTATTTGTGCAGAGTCTATAAGAGCCACAGCCCTACAAAAGGGGCTGGGGTCTCTAGAGGAAGGCATTTATATTGATGTCATAAATCTTCTAGAGCAACTTTTGGTGGCTTTCCCTAGCGTTCACTGAATAGTAGCAGGAAGTCAGTTTCTTGCCTATGCTCATCAGAGGACAGAATGCAACTTAAGTTCCCAGCTTGTCAGCTCCCTTATGTCTCTATGCTTTTATTTTATTTACTGAAGGATGATTTCCCTTTAAGCTACATTGTTGAATTTCAGCTAGATGATAGTGAAGGAACATAATCAAATCACCACTGCAGGTCCAGCAGCCACAGCATTAGAATGAAGGGGAGATGCTTGTCTGAAAATTAGATTTTAAGTACAATCACCAGGAAATCAGTCAAAGCTTCTGATTGGAGGTCTTAACTCTTCACATATAGAGCAAACCACTGGAGTCCGACAAAGTGACAGCTGCAGATGCTACAAATTCTATTGATAGCTCAACCATCTCCTGTCTGCAAGAGAACTGAAGGAAGTATCATGCCCAGGTCACAGCAGGAGGGCACAGCAATCTGTGCAGGGCAAGATCTATTGATAGAGAGTCGTGTGTTTGCAATATTTTGAATCTGGGGGAAAAAAAGTTATTGCATATAAGTGCAATTCACAGAGAAAACAAGTGTAGCATAGAGTATGCGACTAAGTGCATGGACAATCCCCATTCTTGTTTATGCCCCTCAAATCACTAAATAAAACAAGCATACGTCTACTTCTTCTATAAACCAATAGTAAAAGAAATTCAAAGTAGGTGGTGATATCCTAATATACATCAATAATAACAGTCTTTATATATTGAAAACATAATAATCATTAAAGATTTGTATTTATTCCAATATTGTAACCTGTAAACTGTTTTCTAAAAGGAATATCCTGTAAAATGTATTAATGCTAGTTCATAAAATATCATTTATTTAAAAGTCTAATTATCCATGGCTGCTTCTCATACCAATTTTATCCAAATAGCTCTATTTAGATTTAGTGTAAAAATATAAAGTCTCCAGTGGGACAGTATCAGAGCCAAGTGCTTTTAAAAAAAAGTGTTCTGTGATACTTACAAGATCCACTCACTCAAGCATAATAAAGTGCATTAGAAAAACTCAACACACAGAATCCATGAAGACCAAGGTGCATGTTGCATTTTGCACCTTTCACGCTTTACTTCTGCACATTTGACCATCCACCTGCAACTGTGTTTTAAATTGGCTTCCAAACCTCCTTTAAAGCTCACAAGACAAATGGCATCTACATGTTTTGGTACAAGACTTATAGCTCAATGATTGAAAGCTCTCTGGGCTGGCAATGTTATTAACCCCTTAGTGACCACAGCACTTTTCAATTTTCTTACCGTTTGGGACCAGGGCTATTTTTACATTTCTGTGGTGTTTGTGTTTAGCTGTAAATTTCCTCTTACTCATTTACTGTACTCACACATATTATATACCGTTTTTCTCGCCATTAAATGGAACTTACTAAAGATACCTTTTTTTCATCATATCTAATATTTTACTATAAAAAAAAATTAATCACATTTTATATACAGTATGATGAAAAAATGAAAAAACGCACTTTTTCTAACTTTGACCCCCCAAAATCTGTTACACATCTACAACCACCAAAAAAAAAACATCCATGCTAAAAAATTTCAAAATTTTGTCCTGAATTTATAAATACCCAATGTTTACATGTTATTTGCTTTTTTGCAATTTATAGGGCAATAAGTACAAGTAGCACTTTGCTATTTCCAAACAATTTTTATTTCAAAATTTGCATAAGTTACATTTTAACACTGATATCTGTCAGGAATCCCTGAATAACCCTTTACATGTATATATATATTTTTTTTAGTAGACAAATCAAAGTATTGATCTAGGCCCACTTTGGTATATTTCATGCCACCATTTCACCACCAAATGCGATCAAATAAAAAAAATTGTTCACTTTTTTACTAACTTTTTCACAAACTTTAGGTTTTTCACTGAAATTATTTATAAACAGCTTGTGCAATTATGGCACAAATGGTTGTAAATTATTCTCTGGGATCCCCTTTGTTTATAAATAGCAGATATTTATGGCTTTGGCATTACTTTTTGGTAATTAGAAGGCTGCTAAATGCCGCTGCGCACCACACTGTATTATGACCAGCAGTGAAGGGGTTAATTAGGTAGCTTGTAGGGAGCTTGTAGGGTTAATTTTAGTTTTTGTGTAGTGTAGTAGACAACCCAAAGTATTGATCTAGGCCCATTTTAGTATATTTCATGCCACCATTTCACCGCCAAATGCGATCAAATAAAAAAAAATTGTTCACTTTTTTACTAACTTTTTCACAAACTTTAGGTTTCTCACTGAAATTATTTACAAACAGCTTGTGCAATTATGGCACAAATGGTTGTAAATTATTCTCTGGGATCCCCTTTGTTTATAAATAGCAGATATTTATGGCTTTGGCATTACTTTTTGGTAATTAGAAGGCTGCTAAATGCAGCTGCTCACCACACTTGTATTATGCCCAGCAGGGGTTAATTAGGTAGCTTGTAGGGAGCTTGAAGGGTTAATTTTAGCTTTAGTCTAGAGATCAGCCTCCCACCTGACACATCCCACCCCTTGATCCCTCCCTGACCCCTCTCAAACAGCTCTCTTCCCTCCCCCACACCACTATTGTCACCGCCATCTTTAGTACTGGCAGAAAGTCTGCCAGTATAAAAATAAAAGTTTTTTATATATTATATATATATTCTGCAGTGTAGGATCCCCCCTTACCAACCAACATTCCTGAGCCCCCCCCCCCCCCAAACAGCTCTCTAACCCTCTCACTATTTGCTGGCATTTTTGGTACTGGCAGCTGTCTGCCAGTACCCACTTTTCACTAAAATTTGCTCTTTTTTATATAAATTACACTTTTTAAGTAGTGTAGTTGCCCCCACTCAATAGCCTACCCCCTCCCAGATCCATTCCCATTCCCAACATTATTCCCCCCTCCCGCTCCCACCTTCCTCTCCCACCCCTTCTTCTTAAGTGGTCTCGCAGGCACGCTCCCACAAGTAAGATCCACCAACGACCGGAAGTTCCCAGCGATGTGCCGCCCACCCGCCTCCCTGAAATGGCTCCCACCCACCAATGATTGGCACCATCGCTGGCAGATGCAGAGAGGGCCACAGAGTGGCTCTCTCTGCATCGGATGCTTAAGAAAGGGTATTGCAGGATGCCTCAATATTGAGGCATCACTGCAATACCCTAAAAGTGGCTGGAAGTGATCACGATTGCTTCCACCGCTTGAAACCCCTGAGGACTGAGGACGTACAGGGTACATCCTTGGTCATTAACTGACACTTTTTGTAGGATGTACCCTGTACGTCCTTGGTCCTTAAGGGTGTCAAGGTATTTGAAATATTATTAAATAATATATAGAAGTATATTTATCTTTATTTAATAAATCTGTGGATGTGCACATGGTCTGTAAAACAAAGGATTATTTCTAAGCGATCTCCCACACTCATTGTTAAAGTTATGCTAAACACACAGGGGGGGACAATGGAACATGAGGCCCATACCAAATTTGCTATAATCAATTTACAGTTTGAGACAGAATGAGTCATAAAAGGCAAATTAAGAGGATAGATTGTCAGATAGGCGACACCACACAAAATATATGGAGACGAAATGTCTGAAATACCCTTTTGGAACTGATCAGAATCATAGGGAAACAGCTTTTATGCACATAGGTGTTAGTTATCCCTAAACATCAAATACACATCTGCACTACTAGCTAAACAGGAAATATGCTATATTAAGACTTTTACAACTACTCGTGGATTGACCCCATGTGGGCAGTGAAGGCCTTGGGAAACAAAAGACAGATGCTGAGGTGTGACTCTGAAGCACTAAAACAGACAGCAAATAAACATTTTTTTTTCTCTCTGTTTGAATGCATGCCCCAGAATGTATTAAATATAGAAATTTGGGAAATTGTCTAATTCTCTATTATTATTACATGGGTATTTGCTAAGCTTGGGAGGTAACTGTTTTAGTCAGTCAAAAATGTTAATAACCTTGGTATTGTTTATATTTTTCAGACATATAATCTCAGATCTGCATGAAGAAGGTTGATACATCCTGGGCTTATTAGAAACATAAAATATGGCATATTCTTGTTGGAATACAGTACAATACTGAATTACAAATAAGCTATTATTCACATATAAATGCCAGGATACCGATAAAATTGCAATGCATTTTAAGCTAATAATTAGCAGTATTAAATTGCCTTAATATAATAAAATGTTAATAATATAACATATTTGGTATCAGAATAATCAGAAAAAATAACCTAATATTAACCATCTGTAATTGGGGTTATATATGATTAATGCAGAGAGTGTAATCTGATTAAATAATCATTTTATAAAAAAATAATTAAGTTGTTTAAAAAGGTTCAGAAATGGTATTGATATGTCTGTTCATAATGCTGCCACTCAGTGTTGCCATGAGAGAACTACAGCCAGAAAGCCTTTTGGCTGTTGGGAATGAGATATTCCGGTTATCCAATGAAAAGGGACAAGGCTCCGTGGGCGTTTCCAATATTCACCAATGACTGATAAAAATAAAAAACGGGGAGGGTGAGATCAGATGATTTAAACCCCAGCATAGAGACTAAAAGGGAGGTTGTTGGCTGATCCTGAAGGGAATAACTGCCGTGGTTATTATTAAAGCACACACCTACTATTGGACTCCATATGCATTATCCCCGAATTTTGAAATTTCTGAGGTGAAATTGAATCTGTTGCGAAACATTGGAAACTGGATTGCTTTTTATTCGGTGATGTATACAAAAGTTTTATTGTAAGATAAGTCATATGCATAGCCTTTACAGTTAATAGATTTAAAGAGCAGATTATACTTTTAAACTGTATGCCATTGTTTCAGATAGCTCTTAGCCTGCCTATTTGCATGCAAGCATTTAAAGTAAACATTTATTATTACTGTATGTAGCAGAGTTAAAGAAATAGTTTGGATTTTAAGTTAATATTTCACAGCCTAGGCATTGTTTAAATCTGTGTCTGATTGGCTAAGTAACTCATCTATGCAAGTTCTGATATTGTCAGTTAATTTTGTATTAGGATAAATTGCAGTTAAATAGCAGAATATATATATTATCCTATTGCTTAAGAGCACAGTTTAAAATTGTATTGCTTGGATGTAAAAAGATTTGTAAATAAGGTTGTTTTTTTTAATATAAGCTGATATATTATTGCATAGCATATTTAAATAGTTTTCAAGCGCATATAATTTATTTCATATTCCTTTTTATTGCAAATATATTTCAATATGTTCATGGATATTAACTAAATAAAAGAATTCAGATATTTATATTAATTGTATGGTCTAGTAGACGCATGGTTGATTAGGGTTTCTATTTTTAAGGAAAATTATTATTTGTATTGCGTTTTAACCCTGCCATAAGCTGATATATTATTTGGATAGCACTACTAAGATTTTCATAAATATACTGACATAATAATTGGAGGCACTGTTCTGAGATTTAATAATATTCTATCATATTTGATATAATATATTTGTAGTAAATAGAAATTATTATAAAAGAGAGAAAAATTCATATTTCGATATTAATATTTTGAAGATATAATTTTTGAAAAGTTGAAATATTGATTTTCATATTTCGAGATTGATATTAATATCTTGAAATATTATTAAAGATTAATTTTCAAAATTAATCAAAATTATTAATTTTTCATATTTCGGAATATTAATTTTTCATATTTCAAAATTAATAATATATATATATTTTTTTTTTAAATATAATTTTTTTTTCTCTTTTTATTGGCAAAAATTGTATTAGCGTTTTAGTTTAACTAAGTACTAAACCAATATAATAATGTCTGTAGCCAGAAGTGACTCATTTAATTCTATACATAGCGATGAAATTGGTCCCATTACAATACCCATTACTAAAGGTCAGGTTCTTAAGAAAGATATCTTAAGTTACATTAAAGGGAAGTTAAATATTGCTGGTAAATTAAATGATTTTGTGGATATGCTTGAAACTAGAGCTAAAAATATTACCGTTAATAATAATAATATGTGGAATGAAGAGAATGAATTCTTCCAGGAATTATTAATGATTAATCAATGCAAAACTCCCAAAAAGCGGGAGGAACTAATACTAAAATCTTGGCCCCTCTTACTATGCATGATTGACGAAATGTCGTTTTGTGTCACAGACAAACGATTGCAAATACAGGAGCTAGAAAATAGTATTCGTTCCTCACGCAGACGCGAAGAGGATTTAAAAATAGCCAAAAATAAAATGGATGAACTTGCCCAAAACCTAACCACCTTAGATAAGCATAACATCGAATTACTCGCACAGATACAAGATTTAAATAAACAGCTTGCGCAAATCCAGAGAGAATTAAGCGATTTAAAAAGGTCATATCGCCATAATGAAAACCCTTATATTAACAGTGAGAATAATGCAGATAATGCTAACTCCTTTAGCGAACGCGTCAGGGACGAGGTACAAAAATATATAGAACAATATAGACAAACGACCCCTAACGGGTCAGAAATAGATTTCCCGAATAGACAATCCCCTCAGGATGTAAATCCAGAGGATTGCTGTAGCGCAGCTGGCGCGGGGGAGGGAAACTCTAACAGAGAATCCCAAAATAATTCTAATAAAGTATACGATTCCCATAAAATAATCACCTTCGTACAACGCGCAGTACCTATATTCTCCAATAAGGGAACAACATCTGTAATTGATCATTTAGAGGCTTTTGAAAATGCATTAGCTATAATGAATGTTACAAGTGAGAAATTTAAAATTGAATATCTGCCCTGGGTATTTGACAGTAAGCATCACAAATTCTTTGCTTCACTAAAGGATATGAATATTCATTCCTGGAATGGGGTAAAACGACAATGCAGAAAAGAATTCGGGCAATATCGCACTAAAACTGCCGCGAAAATAGCGGTATATGGTTTAAAGTGTCGTGCGAATCAGAGTCCAATCGAATTCCTTTCTGTATTGAAAAATGCTTACAGTATGGCTGAAGATAATCCCAAATTTGATGGCTCAGAATTTGTAAATTTATTTGTTGAAGCACTGCCTACACCCATCAAAATTAACTTAGCTAGAGATTTTGATGAGGACTGCTCATTGGAATGGCTGATCAAAGAGAGTACAAAGTTATACTCTATTCAGCAGTCCAGTGAGCAGGGGGTTAAAAAGGAGTCAAAACCCAAAATTGTAGCAGAAACTAGGGTGTCACCTAGCCCCCTCAATTTGGAGTCTAAAAAGAGAACTTATGCAGAGGTGGCCAGTCAAAACAGGCCATCTCCACAGAGCTTTAATTCTGCCCCTCCCCCTACACAGGTTGAGGCGCAGGGAGACTATAACCAAAGTGGGGGACATAATCAGTTGAATAATTACTCACAAAGAGAATACTCACCAAATAATTGGTATCCGCGCAAGGGTAGATACAATAGACGGCGAAGATATTCTCAGGGTAACCAGACACCCCAGGTATATAATGCTCCCCAAAGTACTAATACTGAACAAGCTGAACCCCAGGGGCAACCACGCCAGAATAGAAATAGCGGCCCTGATTCTGAGGGAACCCAATGGTCCAGGAATCAGTACAATGGGGCACCAAGAGACAGGCCCAGGGGTAGAGGTAACTTGTACAATCAGGTAGATATGCTGTTTACCCAGTTAAATCGGTTGAGCGAACAAATCGCTAATATGAGTCAAAAATCTATGGCTCAGCAACCGAACAATACTTTTTTAAGGGTACAGCCAGTGGTCAGCAGTGGACCACAGGCACAGTCATAAATACTGCAGTATCACCTGAAGGGGAGGGGAGAGATATACAAAATGTAATAATAAATATCAATGATACTAATCATGTTATCTCCCCACAGCCCGGAAACGGACAAATTAGCTGTGACGATGAGCGACCTCAGCCGGGAAAAATTAACCAAACTTTTCCTCTGCAGTGTTCTCTTAACATTATTTCCACAGATGCAGTACACAAGAATCCAGCTGAACCTGTCATAGAGGAAACAGGTAGGTATGAAGATTCTTCTGCATCAGAAATCATGGCAAACTCAGGTAACACGTGGCGAAGCCCACAAATGTATGATAACGCCAACTTTATGTGTG
Source organism: Bombina bombina (assembly GCF_027579735.1). NCBI lineage: Eukaryota > Metazoa > Chordata > Amphibia > Anura > Bombinatoridae > Bombina > Bombina bombina. The sequence continues at coordinate 306,384,349 of NC_069499.1, read as the reverse complement.
AAATGGTAGAAACTGCAGGAAGATATTATGTATTAGTTGAGCTGCAAGATTCAGTCTCCAACCCTATCAGGGGATTAATTGACACTGGGTCACAGGCAACTATCTTATCCCACAAGTACTACACACAGCTAAATGAGCTAACACCCCACAAACCTAAAATAAGAGAATTTGATGGTTCTCTAATAGGTGTTGGGGGTGACTCCCTAAAAGTCTACGGTACTGCCTGGTTAAAATTTAAATTGGGGAACAGGGTCATAAGACACCCTGTCATTATAGTGAATCTGCCAACTGATCGTTTAATTATTGGTAGTGATCTCCTGAAGCGATTAAGCACCATAATTGATTGCATAAATAATGTAATTTGGTCACAAGTTAAACGGCCTATCAATTATGAAAAATCTGGTATATCTCGCACCCGACGTAGCTGTCACGTGGTGGAAGAGAAACCAGATGCTGTGGAGATTCATTTCAGGAATAACTCTGTACCTGAAATCACTATTCTACAAATAGATGATCAGACTCCTTTTAGTGGCTCTGATGGTAATACTTTTAAAATTTCGCCTGGAAAGATAGCGAATATTTCCCTAGATGGCGATGTATTAACCATATCACTCCACAAGGGGGATCATAAAATCCCTAAGGGGGGAGGCCACGCTCAATACCTCACAGGGATTGAGAGAGTTAAAGAGGATCTATTTATCCCTATACAAGTACATGACCTTGGTAAAACCAAGTATGCTAAAATAAACGTAAAACAGGAAGCTAGCTATATAAGCGAAGGTTTATTAGCGCAAATAGCTGAACCTAAAGTGATTAAATATCTTTCTCCCCAAGACCACTGTGTCAACGGCCTGGATGACAGGTCTGAAAGCTATAACATCACAGCTAAGTGCTTATTATCTATCTCTATTGGTAGTAAGTTAGTGAAACACCTGTTTTTAGTTTTAAATACTCCCCATAATCAAATATACATTGGCAATGATATCTTACATAGATATGCCATACAAATAGATTTGATTAACTCTTGCCTCTGGAGCAGGTTAAAGGGGGACCCTGAAGTATTTCAGGATGAAAATGCAGCCCTGAAGTCAAACCAGCAATTGCCATATGCTGTGAATATGCAGGTATCTAGCGATGTTATAATTCCTGCTGGGGCTGATAAATTTCTTTTACCCTTACAGGTAAAGAGAGGTCAGAAATTAAAAACTTCTGAAACACTGGTTTGCCTCTCCCATAGAATACAAAATCTGGGTGTCACAGTAACCTACACTCCTATGGTGAATATTGGAACTAGTCCAATACATATGATTGTGCATAACATGACCCCACAGGATATAACATTATCCAAGGGAACTACCATAGGTTATGCACTGGAATCAAGTTATTACACTTTTGGATTCCAGAATAATGTAATTGGACTGATACCTGAAGGATACTTAACTGAAGAACAATTAATAGAACAATCCTTTGCATCTATGCCAGAGGGTCTATTTAATATTCAGTCAATTTATCCCTTCAGCTCAGAGGAAGGCATCTGTAAAATTGAAGAAGCCTCTCTACAAGGACATTTTTGCTAAGGATTCTTATGACTGTGGTACTACAGACTTGCACATTGCAAGGATACAAACAGATCCCGATGCACCACCTGTATTTGTCAAACAATACAGACTTCCCTTAGCCTCATATGATTCTCTTGCAGAGATCATAAGGAATTTGGAAGAAAGAGGTATTATCAGACAGGTGCACAGCTCTTATAATAATCCTATTCTAGGTGTCCTTAAGCCCAATGGACAATGGCGTTTGTGTGCTGACTTAAGACAGCTAAACAAACGAGTATACATGTCTGGCTGGCCTGTACCATACATTGACCAATGCCTAGCACAAATGCAGGGATCCAACATTTTCACTGCCATTGATTGTGCACAGGGATATTGGACCATAAAGGTACATGAAGAGGACCAATATAAGCTGGCATTCTCTTTCCAAAAGGTCCAATATGCATTCCAGAGACTTCCATTTGGATACATAAATTCTGGACATGCATTTGCTGTATTCATTCATAAGGCTATGCCTGATGCACTGGAAAGGGAGACCTTATCTTATGTTGATGATGTTTTAATCAAAAGCACAGACTTTGAAAAACACATCGCAGAGCTTAAACACGTCCTCAGCCAACTTAAAAGGGCAGGTGTCAAATTATCCCTACAAAAAGCTCAATGGTGCCGCACTCGTGTAAACTTCTTGGGACATGAAGTTACCTCTGAAGGATTAAATCCCCAGAAGAAAAAGGTGGAAGCTATAGTGAATTCTAAAAACCCAACTAACTTAAAGGAATTGATATCATTCCTGGGTATGACGAATTATTTTCGCAAATTCATTGATAATTATGCAGAGTTAGCTAAACCACTACTACTTCTTCTAAAGAAAGATGTGAAATGGCACTGGAGTGAGTCTCAAGAGACAGCCATCAGAGAGCTGAAGAGAAAACTCACTCAAGCACCTTGCTTAGCGTACCCTGAAGGTGGTAAACCTTTCTTCTTAGAGACAGGTTACACAGATATAAGCATGAGTGCTGTTTTATACCAAAAGCATGATAATTTGAACAAAGCCATTGCTTATGCGAGCAAAAATCTATCCCCAGTAGAAATAAAGTTTATCGATTGCGAAAAAGCCCTCTTATCTACTGTATGGGCTCTACAAAATTTCCGCAGCTATATACAGGGCGAGAAAATTATTATAGAAACGGCCCACCAGCCTTTGCTATATTTGCAAAGTAAGAGAATAATAGATGGGAATTTGTCAAATAGCCGCATAACAGAGTGGACTCTTTCCTTACAAGGCTGGCCATTAGAAATTTGCTACAAGCAGAATAAAAAGAATCCAGTCGCACAAGGGCTTGCTGATCTACACAACTGTACTGCTAGAGATCCTGGGGAAGAATTATCAGGAGTTGATTTTCTGGAGGAACAATTGCTTTCCCCATATAAAATATACAATGAGGACCACTGTCAAACATTACCTTGGGTATATGTTGATGGTTGTTCTTACCATGCCACTATTGATAATGAGCGCAGATTAGTCGCTGGCATTGGTATAACGGGGGCAAATGGATTCCCAAATATATCTATAGGTTTCAACATTGGACCAAGATCCAGTCAAGCTGCTGAACTAACTGCTGTTTTCAAAACCATTGAAATGGCTATTGAACATGGTATTAATGAATTTGTGATCATAACTGACTCAAATTATGTGTGTGACAGCTTTGTTGAATACCTGCTAACTTGGAAAAGAAATGGCATGCAGAAAAGCAATAACAAACCAGTCAAGCATGGCAAATTGTTCTGCGAGATTGATAATCTGGTGGTATCCAATGATTTAACCATACACTGGAAAAAGACCAAGGGTCATTCCAGAGTTCTAGGTCCTGATAAGGAAGGCAATGACCTTGCGGATTCATTAGCCAAACAAGGAGCCGTAACTGGAGAACTCTTTAATATTGACCACTTAATGGGTTCAATTCAGGTAGAAGCCATTACCAGAAACCAGGCAAAACAACAGAGTGAGCCTAACTTGGTACAATGGAGTCAGGATTCTCCCAGTGAGGACCTGATCACAAGTCAAAAAGAAGACCCCATTGTAGGCATCTTCTATAAACACATAGAAGATCCTGAAAGCAACCCCATCTCAAAAGATGATTGCATTGGCAAAGAAGATCTTAGAATCTTAATGAAATCTAGATCACAATTCAAGTTACAGGATGGTTTGTTAATTAGAACCTCCAAAACTGGCATCCAGCAGTGGGTAGTACCCACCAAGTTCAGAGGTCTAATGCTTCAACATGCCCATGGTCATCGTGGTGCCAAACTCACGTATGAAATATTACGTGATTACGCTTTTTGGCCACACATGTTGAAAGATGTTCAAACCTACTGTCAAGGGTGTTTAATCTGCCCACAGTTCCAACCCACTGCACCAACGCATAGAGCGCCATTGCAGAAAAGGGGGATGGTAATGCCATGGTCAGATATACAAATTGATTTTATTGGTCCAGTAACAAGATCATCAAGAGGTAACAAATACATGTTAACCGTGACATGCCTGTTCACTAAATGGTTAGAGTGCATTAGTGCACCTAACAATAGTGCGGAAACATGCGCAGCATTGCTCATCAACCATGTATTTTCCAGATTTGGTCTGCCCCAAAGAATCGAGTCAGATCGGGGGACCCACTTCACTAGCGAAGTGATGACCAAAATGTGGAAAATACTAGGGGTTAAAAGAAAGCTCCATATTGCTTATAGAGCTGCCTCAAGTGGTGGTGTAGAGCGTTACAACCAGTCCATTGTTAAAATCCTCAAAAAGTTTGTGAGTGAAACAGGTAAAGACTGGGATGTAAAACTACCTCTAGTCTTAATGGCATTAAGAGCAACTCCAAGTAGTGCTACCAAAATGTCACCTTTTGAACTGATGACTGGTAGAAGAATGGTTCTACCTCAGCATCTGCTATACCGTACATCAGACCAAAACTTGATAAACGCTACCAATACACATTAATATGTGGAGAACTTAAGAAAACATCTGCAACATGCCTTTGCATTTGCTCAAAGGAATTTAGAAAGAGCCGCAACTGCCACTAAAACCTATTATGATCTCAAAACATCCAAAAAGGATTATGAAATAAATGATAAAGTTTATCTTTATAACTTTGGAAGAGATCAGGTTAGGGAGAAGAAATTTCTTCCCTCATGGAAAGGTCCTTTTGTCATTACTGACAAAATATCTCCAGTGGCCTATAAAATACGGATCCCCAAAAATGAAAGTTTCATAGATAAATGGGTCCATATAAATCAATTGCGAGCGTGTCATCCAAGATCCCAACTACAAGTCATAGAGGGAGAATGAAGTGTCATATCCCCAAATGAACTAAAGACATACTGTAGTTCAAAGATGCCTAGCTGATAAACATGAAGACTCAAAATCGACAGACTATCTACATAGAAGACTGTCCATGATGTGTACGGTCAACATCCTCACCAAATACCACTAACTTTGATCCAATTCAAATACATGTGTCCTACATATTTTTGAATTAGAAAGGGGGATTTGTGTCAAGGTATTTGAAATATTATTAAATAATATATAGAAGTATATTTATCTTTATTTAATAAATCTGTGGATGTGCACATGGTCTGTAAAACAAAGGATTATTTCTAAGAGATCTCCCACACTCATTGTTAAAGTTATGCTAAACACACAGGGGGGGACAATGGAACATGAGGCCCATACCAAATTTGCTATAATCAACTTACAGTTTGAGACAGGATGAGTCATTAAAGGCAAATTAAGAGGATAGATTGTCAGATAGGCGACACCACACAAAATATATGGAGACGAAATGTCTGAAATACCCTTTTGGAACTGATCAGAATCATAGGGAAACAGCTTTTATGCACATAGGTGTTAGTTATCCCTAAACATCAAATACACATCTGCACTACTAGCTAAACAGGAAATATGCTATATTAAGACTTTTACAACTACTCATGGATTGACCCCATGTGGGCAGTGAAGGCCTTGGGAAACAAAAGACAGATGCTGAGGTGTGACTCTGAAGCACTAAAACAGACAGCAAATAAACATTTTTTTTCCCTGTGTTTGAATGCATGCCCCAGAATGTATTAAATATAGAAATTTGGGAAATTGTCTAATTCTCTATTATTATTACATGGGTATTTGCTAAGCTTGGGAGGTAACTGTTTTAGTCAGTCAAAAATGTTAATAACCTCGGTATTGTTTATATTTTTCAGACATATAATCTCAGATCTGCATGAAGAAGGTTGATACATCCTGGGCTTATTAGAAACATAAAATATGGCATATTCTTGTTGGAATACAGTACAATACTGAATTACAAATAAGCTATTATTCACATATAAATGCCAGGATACCGATAAAATTGTAATGCATTTTAAGCTAATAATTAGCAGTATTAAATTGCCTTAATATAATAAAATTTTAATAATATAACATATTTGGTATCAGAATAATCAGAAAAAAATAACCTAATATTAACCATCTGTAATTGGGGTTATATATGATTAATGCAGAGAGTGTAATCTGATTAAATAATCATTTTATAAAAAAATAATTAAGTTGTTTAAAAAGGTTCAGAAATGGTATTGATATGTCTGTTCATAATGCTGCCACCCGGTGTTGCCATGAGAGAACTACAGCCAGAAAGCCTTTTGGCTGTTGGGAATGAGATATTCCGGTTATCCAATGAAAAGGGACAAGGCTCCGTGGGCGTTTCCAATATTCACCAATGACTGCTAAAAATAAAAAACGGGGAGGGGTGAGATCAGATGATTTAAACCCCAGCATAGAGACTAAAAGGGAGGTTATTGTTGGCTGATCCTGAAGGGAATAACTGCTGTGGTTATTATTAAAGCACACACCTACTATTGGACTCCATATGCATTATCCCCGAATTTTGAAATTTCTGAGGTGAAATTGAATCTGTTGCGAAACATTGGAAACTGGATTGCTTTTTATTCGATGATGTATACAAAAGTTTTATTGTAAGATAAGTCATATGCATAGCCTTTACAGTTAATAGATTTAAAGAGCAGATTATACTTTTAAACTGTATGCCATTGTTTCAGATAGCTCTTAGCCTGCCTATTTGCATGCAAGCATTTAAAGTAAATATTTATTATTACTGTATGTAGCAGAGTTAAAGAAATAGTTTGGATTTTAAGTTACTATTTCACAGCCTAGGTATTGTTTAAATCTGTGTCTGATTGGCTAAGTAACTCATCTATGCAAGTTCTGATATTGTCAGTTAATTTTGTATTAGGATAAATTGCAGTTAAATAGCAGAATATATATATTATCCTATTGCTTAAGAGCACAGTTTAAAATTGTATTGCTTGGATGTTAAAAGATTTGTAAATAAGGTTGTTGTTTTTAAGATAAGCTGATATATTATTGCATAGCATATTTAAATAGTTTTCAAGCGCATATAATTTATTTCATATTCCTTTTTATTGCAAATATATTTCAATATGTTCATGGATATTAACTAAATAAAAGAATTCAGATATTTATATTAATTGTATGGTCTAGTAGACGCCTGGTTGATTAGGGTTTCTATTTTTAAGGAAAATTATTATTTGTATTGAGTTTTAACCCTGTCATAAGCTGATATATTATTTGGATAGCACTACTAAGATTTTCATAAATATACTGACAAGGGGTTAAGGAATGCTCGCCAGTCCTTCCATTTCCCTGGTGGAATGATCTAAGGCCACTTTTTACACTAAAAACAGGGTGTCTCGCTAAGGGGCTTATACTGCATTTTCATATGAAATGTGCACAACAAAATTCATATTTTAAACATCATACAAAACAAATATTTGAACCATTCACACAAAAATAAGCAGGGGAAATTTGTATGTTAACAAAAAAGTCAACTTTGTATGTAATTTATATAGGAATAAATCAAATTAAATATGCACAGCGTAAATCGTAATTGTAGTACACTGGATGTGCAAAAATCACACAGAAATTTGAACAAAATGCAAAGCGTAATTGTTGTTTTTTCGTAAAATGGGCTGAACATGGGCATTCTATGGGAGTATATGAAAATGTCTCTCTAATCCCAGCGTAATTCTATAAAGATTTTCGCACTGCAGAGCTCAAGTTTTTTCTCGCCAACTGAAAGGTGGCAAGCTTTTCTCAAAACATTACGAACACTTATAGCCCCAAAAGAAAAACAAATGCATATTAAAATATAGGCGAATATAAGATGCTCTATGCAGAAAGCAGCATAATGTGGGTTATATTGGCTGCAGGATTTTAATTTTAAAGTGCTCCCCCTGCTCCCTGATAACTTCGCACTAAGGAGCAAAGTGTCCCTATCCAGCTAGTTTGATTAGTTTTAATAGGAGCCATCTCGGCACTCGCAGGGACTGCCCCTTTATATACGATCATTGCTGCGAGAGTCAGCGGAAAAAAGTAGGTTTGACCTGGCGAAGATTATATCATCGGACCCTTAGTCAAGACAATGTTTGTCTGACATCTTGTGTATTTAATAGTTCATTGCTAGCTAGTTAATTACAATGAATACTGTATTTTTATTGAAATGGTTCTAGGAGTAGCCTCTTCTTTCTTGCCTCTTGTTTATTATGATGTACACATCAGATATTCCAGCACAGTCATGTAAGAATGTTCCGTGCATCTATACTACACACTATAAACATTTTAGAATGGTGTCAATTGCAGCATAACAAATAGGGATGTCACGTTTATTTATGGAAAAGTACAACACCCAAATATGTGGATTTGAACAGTTATTTATGAATTGCACTTCTACACTAATAAATATGGTGCTGAAAATAGTTGAATGCGGCAGCCCGCAGCCATATTCAGCATTTATTTCAATAGCAAATGCCAAATAACCAATAATTGCACACCCCTACCATAATTACTTTAAAAAGGAGGCCTTTCATTTCTTGGTATCTCACTAGTCAAAATTTACATTTTTTTATTTTCTTTCTTTTATTTTCTTTTGAGTAAAATGATGACAAACTATGAAGACATTTCCAAAAGATACAAAACTTGAATGAGACAGTGTGAAGTTGCAGAGCTTCACTAACCACCACTTTTGAAGGGTTAAAATAAGAGAACAGCTATGAAGAGAGGAAAAACAATATCATGGTGAGTAGTAACTATTCTACAGTAGTTTGAACCCAACAATATAATGTCCCTTTAAAACAACCTTGGGTTGTATAATATATTTCAGAAAGGAGCACTGATTGTTAAAAGATCCTCTTTTGGGAGGGCATTTAGATATGGATTCTATTCTGAATACATTGTAAGAAGATAAAAATCCATTTACCAGCCCATTCTTCCATTTTTTGCAAATGTATTGTTGGCTCGATTATCCACTGCAATGATCTAATCACCTAACACAACATGTTGTTATCTCCAAAGATAGAAATGATATCTAATCCGTTCTCTATATCATTTATAAAAAAGAACTGAACCCATTACTGATCTTTAAGGGGTCTCACTCTTGATCAGCTTGAATATGTTAAATGTACTGCAACTATTTGGTTTTGGAGTACAACAGTTTAATTATACATGTAGCCTATTAGCTTCACTACACACTATAATATATCATTAACATACAGGCCCTTTAACATGTGAAAGAAACACTAAACCCACAAAATCACCAGTCTGTTTGTTTCTTGTAATTTGTATCCATTTGGTTTCTGGATTACGCAATTAGGAAATTAACAATCTGATTTTGTGTTGTTTTCTGGAGATAAACTATTTTTAACTTCACACTGACAATACTGGTCGACATTTAAAAAATGGTTATAAGCTATAATAACAAGTGCACAATTTTGATCAACTCCTATACCATTTCTAAATATTCCATTAAATATTTCAGCTTTATTACATCTTATTAACATCTGCAATTATGAATATCATTTTTTATTGTTAACAGTGTTCTAAAAGTAGAATATAATCATTATATTAAGTTACAGTCTCCCTTTATTCCTTCTTCTGATTTATGGAACATCAGTACTGTGGTCATTACATACCCCCTTTGTTACAAACCTGGTCCTCATAGCTATTCATTTGTCTTTGTAATTATATTTCTTCTAGTTGAGTTACTACCTAAAAAATATGCTTCACCTAGAAGATAAAACAATATTTACTGGCTTTTAGCATGTAAGAAGCACATGAGCAGTGATAAAATACCCACAAATAACGCTGTCACGTTACAATATTTAAAATATTGATAAGACTCTGTGTTGTTAAATATGTTAACATGTTTATTTATATTATTTAGTGATCTACTAAAGCAGCTTGTCACCATGACACCTTTGTACTTTCTCTCCCTGTCACCTTCTTTCATTCCTGTTGTCTCTTCATTCTTTTTTTATTGTCTTCCTCCTGTAAAGAAATAAAATTGCAACCCCCTGGTACATGTGCCCAAGGGAATAAAAGGGACAAGTAAAGTGGTTGTTTAGGTCCCACAATCTTGTGATTACTTATTTATTGGAAGTGCAGTTGTCTGTGGGGTACCAGTTTCCTGGGGATCCTCGCTAAGGTTAATGCTCTTCTCTCCTTGTTTTATCAGTTATTGTATAGTAAAACTGTGATTATATGAGAAGCAGCGGCTCATCAAGGGTACAACCATTGATCTGCTTACCCATCCAGATTTTGGTCTTTTAAAGGGACAGTCTAGTCAAAAATTAAACTTTCATGGTTCAGATAGGTCATGTAATTTTAAACAACTTTCCAATTTACTTGTATTATCAAATTTGCTTTGTTCTCTTGGTATACTTTGTTGAAAGCTAAACCTAGGTAGGCTCATATGCTAATTTCTAACCCTTTAAGACCACATCTTATCTAAGCGCATTTTAACAGTTTTTTACAGTTAGCGCTAGTTCATGTGGTCCATATAGATAAAATTGTGCTCACTCCCATGGAGTTATTTATGAGCCAGCATGGAATGGAAAAAATGCATGCCTGTCAAAAGAACTGATATAAGGGTAAAAAGTGTATAAATATAACTGTGTTGATTATGCAAAACTGGGGAATGGGTAATAAAGGGATTATCTATCTTTTTACACTATAAACATTGTCAAGTAGACTGTTCCTTTAATTGTATGATAGAAAAAACAGTGGTGTTTCTATGGGGAAAACAGTTGCGTACTCAGAGAGGGCGAAGACATTTCCTACACGCTACCTCCTCCTACTTACCTACATTGTTGGACCAGTTAATCAAACCCAAACTGCTTATTTTTACCCCAGACTACTCACTTATCTCCACAACCTCAGCTATGATTCTGTCCAGAGAACAACCACAACTCTACTCACAGGCATCCCTGAATCAGCCCCCAGCTTCCTGGTCCAATGCATGAAGCTTGCTTTGCTAATGTACTATCCCCCCCCCCCCTTTTACCCTCCCAAATTTATTTTTTACAGTAACCAATGGTAAACCTCTAATAGCTACTTAGACAATTTTATTGTCCAGCAGAGTACTTCTTGCAATTTACTTCTGTAGATTTTGGTATTGACATATTGTGTTGAACTGGTGATAAGTACCTTTTCTGTTCCTCTTCTCTCTTCCCATGTTTGCCCTCTTTTCTGTTTCCCCCTGTCCTTTCAAAAAATTAAAGAAGGGACAACATTCATTTACATTTTTTTGTTTTCATAAAACTAATAAAGATTTAGTACATTAAAAAAAACACTTCAAAATACAAAGTAGATAAACTCATCATATTATGTCTACAGGAGTTAAAAACTGGCATATTCCTATCAAACTAGTTTTTTTTTTATTTTGTTATTTTATTATTTTTGGAATTAATTGTGGTCTTGTAGCTTGGTTTAAGTAGTATTACTGGCAGATGTATGCTCGACACAATATATGTCAGGGAATGAGGTTAATTAAATAAATAAATGAAATATTTTTAAAACAATATAATTTCTTGGAGGTATAATCTTGTATGGTCTCACTATAATGACGGTTCAGCAATATACACCAGTAATAGTTTATTTTGTTGCAGTTCACAAACTTGACAGAGAGATTGCACTTGATGAATGTTCAGAATAATGGCTGCACCTTTATGTTTTTCTTGCACTCTTTTTAAATTGTAACTTGTGAAAGCAGTTAGCACAACAACACTTTGATCACACAAGAATGTGTCATCTTCAGAGAACAGTCCAGACTTAAGACAAATGGGGCTTTAAATTGGCCAAGCTCAGATTAGATCACATGATCTCAGCCCAGCAGTCTTATGCACTGTCATTTTGGAAGTTCCAAACATTCCACATGTGTCAAGAAATGTTAAAAAATAAAATGATGAAAAATAATGAATCTAAATTCGATTCTAGAAAAGATTGCCAGCTTATAGAGCTTGCAATTGATCTTGTTAAACGGACAATAAAGTCATAATTAGACATGATTTATACAGAGCATACAATTTTCAACAACTTTAAAATGTATTTCTAGTAATTAATTTGCTTCCTTCTCTTGTTATACTCTGCTGAAAGGTTTAGCTAGGTAAGCTCAGAGGCAGCAAAGAACTTAGGTTCTAGCTGCTGATTGGTGACTGCATATATATACACCAATTGTCATTGGCTCTGGATCTGTTACCGATCCAGGGGCACCCTGAATTTAAACCAGTCCTTGATTCAAAGATCTTTAAGACATGGGCCCAAAAAGATCTTAAGTTATTATTCCAACTTAAAGACAAATCTACAAACTGTATTAAGCCGTTTGATCAGTTGGTACAAGAATTTGATCTGTCTAATAAAGAATTTTATGGCTATTTGCAGGTGAGACACTTTATATTTAAAAATATTTTTTTTTTAGAAAGAGACAAGGAGGCCTATTTATCAAATGTCTGTCGGACCTGATCCGACAGTGCGGATCAGGTCCGACAGACATCGCTGAATGCGCAGCGCAATACGCTCTCCGTATTCAGCATTGCACCAGCAGCTTTTGTGAGCTGCTGGTGCAACGCCGCCACCTGCAGACTCACGGCCAATCGGCCGCCAGCAGGGGGGTGTCAATCAACCTGATTGTACTCGATCGGGTTGAATTGTGGCAATCTCTGTCCGCCTCATCAGAGTAGGCGGACAGGGTTATGGAGCAGCGGTCTTTAGACCGCTGCTTCATAACTGCTGTTTCTGGCGAGTCTGAAGACTCGCCAGAAACACGGGCCCTCAAGCTCCATTCAGCTTGATAAATGGGCCTCATGGTCTCTGGGGCACTTGAAAGCAGTAATTAAGCTATACCATGCAGGTATCCATACTACTTCTCTTCTATATAATTCTTTTATTTCCAAGCAGGGTAAAATAGGTTTAAGAAAATTGTATTCTAAGTGATTAGTAGATTTCGAAGATCTTAAATTTGAGACTTTTCAAAAGAGTTTTTCAATCATTACTAAATACACCTCTTCTATAACTTGGAGGTAATCTTATATTAAGTTAGTCAACAGAGTCTACATTACACCTGCTATGAGGTCAAAATTGAACCCTTGGGAACAGATTGCATGCTCAAGATGTAATTGACGGGATGCAGATTTAATACATTGCTTTTGGCAATGCCCTAAGATTCAGAAATTCTGGTCCCGTATTGGGTTCTGGTTAAACAAGGTTTTAAATAAGAGGTTTGTCTTCAACACATTTAGTATTTTTTTCTTATGCATTGAACCAACTATTCAAAATAGGGATTTAATTAATACAATCATCCTTTTTGCTAGGCAAATGATTCTCAAGTCCTGGAAAGATATATTTAGCCCTAAATTTAAAATTTTCTTAATGGAGATTAGACTCCAAATAGCTCTGGAGCAACAATTTTCTTAATAGAGATTAGACTCCAAATAGCTCTGGAGCAACATGATGCATCAATATATACTGAAAGCAAAGTGAGAAAATGTATGCAAAAATGGGACCATATAATTATGTCCTTTCATATTGATATTCAATTACAAATTCTACATCCCTAAGACACTCTATTGAATTTATGTATTTGATATTGGCAACCTCTTGGTATCCCACAGAGCAGTGTTTATTTTGACGGCAGATTTCTATTTAGTCTTAGTTTTAGTCTTTTGACTAAAATGCAATTTTAGTTTTAGTCGTATTTTAGTCATCTGAATTGATTTCGTTTTAGTCTAGTTTTAGTCGAGTAAATCTCCAGTTGTCTACTAAAATCTAAGGGGTTTAGTTAAAGTGTAATGCATTAATTTTCAAACTCATTATATATTTCAGGAGTAAACATAAAACCTGTTATTATTTATGGTATTAAGGTTTAAACATGCAATACAGACACAGATTTAGCCATTGTGATATATAACATCTTTATTAAACTTAAAGTTAAATAAAACCAAGATTCATAAAGATACAGAAGTGCAACTTTAAAATATATTAAAAAAAACTGTATTGGCTGTAACGCCATTGCACATATTACCCAATATAAAAACTTTAACAGTTCTCTGTTAATAATTAAAACAAGTATCAAGTAACTCAACACAATAAAAAGTTTCTGCAGCTAGCACAGGCACAGCATAACTTAAACCCATACTCGTGGGTTATGCTTATTTCTATAGGAAGAATCAATTGATTGTTCAGAGATTCGAAAAAATTTCGGCAACAAAATTAACACTGCTCTAGAACTTCCAAACACATTATATACTCCTGGAGTAAAGATTTATTAACCTGTTTTTATTTATGGTATTAAAGGGACATTAAACCCATGATGCAGTGATAGAGGGGTTCCTGGGATCTGACGTCAGCAGCCCTGACGCACGCAGCTGACGTGTGTGAACAGTGAGCACGGCTTGTAGGCCTTGAGCCTCCGGGAGTGTACCACAGCCAGCTTGTATGTTCCAGCAGCCCACTGGGCTATCCTCTAGACGGCAGGAGGAGTACCCAGCAGGCAGAAGTTTTCAGCGCTGTGACAACGCAAGCATCTCTGACCGGCTCACCTTGCACCTCAGCCTGGCGAGGACGACGTAGCTCGTGGCGGCCTGGTTCTGCCAGAGATAGACCATGGTAGAGAGGAGTGGAGAAGTGGCAAAGGGTCGTCCAAAGCACACTGCCGTGTGCTGGATCCGGTAACTCTATGTTGGCCCTGATTAAGTCCCCTGGCCAAGGACTGTTTGCTGCCAGTGTGTTATAGCACAGGAGTGGGGCCAGGAAGGCTAAAAGCATTGTGGAGATCTTTTCCTTATCAGCAAAATCGCATTGTGAAGAGTAACTTCTTTTTCAATACACAAAGTTAAAAGTCCTAAAAATTATGTGTTTTGGAATATAAGTCTGGGTGTGTAAGAGGGTAGGTGAAACCTGTCTAAGTCCCCTCAGAAAATTGGCAGAAAGGGGGAATAATAAGAAATGAGAAGATCAAATCTTGCCATTCAATAGCCATACAAACTTGAAACAGATTAACTGTGTAACTACCAAGTCCTCCCTCCCAAGCCCACATATCCCAGTGAAGATAATTAGGACTTATATCCTTCCCCTCATCTGGTATACTGCAATAACAGAAGTGGGTATCTATGCTCCTTTTCCTGAATGGTATAAAAGGCTAATCCAGTCTGGGCCCTAGAGAAGGAGGGTGAAACCTAATAGCCGCATTTTAAAGGCTACTGACCTGGTTCAGAAAGCTAGGAAGCGGTGTGGACTTAAGTCCCCCCTTAGGGTGATTGTCCCCAGTGAAGCTAGCCTTAAACCAGAAAGTCCGTGTTTGACTTAAGAGAAGAAAGGGGGAAGGAAGGACTGTGTTCTGGATAGATGGGTGCCTAAAGCAGTGACTTATTGTTTCTGTGTGTTCTCACATGTTGATGCAATGACTAAAATGTATTAACTGTTAGCTGAAATGTAATGCTTTTTTCCAAAATCTTACTGTTTTATACTCTATCTGCCTATATCATTGGAAAATATTCTATGTGAAGCAAAGGCCTATTGCCATATAGAAAATCTTGCTGCTGGTCAATCAAAGATAGATTTTTTTTTTTTTTTTTTTTTTTATGTACTTTAGTAAGCACACTAAAGGTTATTTTCCAGGTTGAAGAAATATATCTACACTGTGACAGGTAGACACAGATTTATTTCATCCTGTATTTATTAGAATAATGCCAGGTTGTCTTAGATAACATAACTGATCATGTGCTAGAAATGTAAAATCAAGAAAAAACTGACTAGTTGATCTGTGCTTTTGGTACAAGGTTTTGTCTACATATTCTGGGAACATAGATATTTGCAAAGTAAGTTTCTCCAAAAGTGCTAATTCCCTGTTTAAATATTAGTTAAGTAGCCTACTAAATGTATTGTTTTTTGAATGTCAAGGTTTCCAGTTGGGTGATTGTACTAATTAAGATCCTCCTGAGACAAAGAGTCTAGCTAACTTTCTGGGGTCTATATTAGAAGTGAACTGCCAAGCTTGTACACTAAACACTCTGGCCTAAAGGCAGAATTCTCTCTGTTAGCATAAGTTCATAGAGCTCATACCACCCCTGAATACACATTCACTTAATTGCACTAATTTCCACTTGTGGATCTTCCTTTTTTTGCATTTCACATTTCACTTCCTCTCTTTCAGTAAAACACCAGAACCTATACCTCACTTGTAATCTTTTGGAATTTTTTTTCACCTCACCCCATTCTTCACTCACTTTTCACTTTCTCCTCTTTTTTTTTTTTTTTTTTTAACACTTTATATGGAGAAATTCGTACACATAGCTAAAAAATAAATCACTGACGATGCCACCCAAAAAAGATAAACACAAAGTTAAAACCCACACTTCGTTATCCCAAGATAGCATAACAGAGGAACCCGCTAGTCTTCAGACAAACTTAGACGTCCAACAGCTGGTAGAGCAATTCTCACTATCTATGTTACCACATTTAGAGTTGATTAGACAAGATGTAGCAGCTCTGTCAATGGAAGTAAGGCAGTTCAATAATAGGTTAGATGAAGCAGAGGTTAGAATCTCTGAAATTGAAGATAGACTGAACTCACGAGAGCAAGATTCTAAACACTATGATCTGACAATTAAAAAATTACAGGATAGACTGGACGATCTAGAAGATCGTTCCAGATGCAATAACTTGAGAATAGTAGGTGTTCCTGAAACTCAAGAATTTGCTGATCTTAATAATTTTATGGATGAAATCTTACCAAACTTATTGGAGATGCCTATTAGCCGAGCTAAAATAATGATTGAAAGAATCCATAGAATAGGACCCAAAAAAAAAAAGACCTGATGGTACTATAATAAATAGATCCATAATTGTGAAATTCTCGCACTTCCAAGACAAAGTTGCTATTATGAGTTATTATAGGAAGAAGAAAGCCACAGTTCTTGTAAACGATAAAAAAATCTTTTTATTTCAAGACTATTCAAGTGAGACTACTAACCGCAGAAAGGAAATGGCTCTGTTTTGTTCTAAACTAATAGAGAAAGGCTTTAATGCTTTTCTATTATACCCAGCTAAGATTAAAGTACTGAAGTCTGGAACATGGTATGTTTTGTTTAACAGGGCGGAAGCCAATTCCTTTCTGGATAATATCCAGGATTAACGGGAGATAACTGATTAAGAATTAAACATATCCACTCTTAGGTAAATCCCTTGATGTAAGAAATGGCAATACCAAAGAGCCAGAATGAAAGGGTTTCAAAGAGTTTTTATCTGAAAGGAGGGTTTATTCCTCCCTCTTTGTCCTTTTTTGTTATTTTTCCTTTTTTTTTTTTCTCTTCCCTTTCCTCTTCCTGGCTTCCTCCCAGGTTTTGCGAAAGGCCGTTGGTTATTTTGTGTGTAGTACACAAATAAAATATGGGTGATCAAGTGATCAATTTGGTTTCATGGAATGTTCGCGGAATAACAACTCCTATTAAGCGAAAAGCCATTTTGAAGCACTTAAAGGGATGTAATTCGCAAATTGCCTTTTTACAAGAAACATATCTCTTAACCAATGAAGCCATTAAACTTAAATCAGGCTGGGTCGGTGAAGTAGTGGCCTCCTCAGGCACCAAAAGGAAGAGGGGAGTAGCAATACTGTTTCATAAAAATTTAGACTACAAAATATTACACAAACATATAGATGAAGAGGGTAGAATGATCATAGTTCAGGTAATTATAGCTAACCATAAATACACGCTCTGTAATATTTACGCCCCCAAATAATGGAGACAAAGTATTCTGGAAGAATCTAACAAAAAAGCTAACAAATTATTTAGATGATGGTCTGATTATCGCAGGTGATCTAAACTTAATTACGCAATACCCCCTGGATCGCCTACATAGAACTAATAGTATGAAACAAAAAAAAAATAATAAAAGTTATAAGGCTGAGACAAAGATATTAAAAAATTAAAAAAAAAACGCTAAACTTGGTGGACATCTGGAGATTGCAAAATCCCGATCTAAAAGAATATACATGTGAATCTAAAACTCAGAAAACTTTTTCACGTATTGATTACTTCCTAATAGATAAAAAAATAGCAGGTAGGATACCAAGGGCTGTCATATCTGCAATCATTTTGTCAGACCATGCCCCTATCACATTACAACTGCAAACTAACCTGGTAAAAAGATCTTTTCTCTCATTCAGCTTTCCAAAATATCTTATCAACAATTCTTAATTCAAAAACTGGCTAAATGAAAAATGGAAACAATATATCCACATTAATCAAAATTCAGTACAAAATCCTGAAATTTTATGGCAAGCCTCTAAAGCGGTGTTGCGGGGAGAAATAAAGGCATACCTGTGTCATTCTAAAAAAAAGAACAATGAGCGCAATACACAACTTACTAATCAATTAGTTAACGCATATAACACCTATTTAAGGGATTTGTCAAGTGGAGGCTGGAGTGTATACCAGCAAGCAAAGAGGGAAAGGGAAATATTTTTACAGCAGAATGCTGCGTCAGAAATTGTAAAAACATCTGCAAAATATTACAGATATGGGGGGAAAATGGGCAAATGCCTCTCTAATTTGGTAAAAGCAACTAAAGGCTCAAGAGCTATTTTGGCAAATAAAAGTGACAAGAAAAGATTAACCCAACTTAATGATATTAGCGCTGAATTCTTAAAATACTATAAGCAAATCTTCTCATCCTCCGTAAGCAATGGGGATAATAAGAAAAAGTTCTGGGAGTCATGTAACCTACCAAATCTAAGAGAGGAAGAGCTAACAGAACTAAATAGTCCAATTTTGCAGGAGGAAGTTGAGAAAATAATTAATCATTTAGCGTGTAACAAAGCAGCAGGGCCTGACGCACTCCCGAATGAATATTATAAAAGTCTTCATAATAATATTATAACACATCTGGTTGATTTATTTAATTATTTTTACATTAAAGGGGCAAGTCCATCTAAAGAATTTACTAAGTCAACAATCATTTTAATTCCCAAAAAAGGTAAAGACCCTGAATCTCTAGATGCCTATCGCCCAATCTCACTGCTTAATTCCGACTATAAGATATTGACAGCAATAAAAGCAACAAGACTTCAGAAGTTATTACCAACCTTAATACATAGTGACCAAACAGGTTTTATGAAGGGCAGGTCCTCTTTTACCAACTTAAGGAAACTGCTCCTAACTGTGGACTATTATAATGCTCAAGCTAAAGATAACACATTTTTAGGCGATGATAAGGCAGTGATCGCCATAGATGCCGAAAAAGCTTTCGACGCGATAGAATGGCAGCACCTTTTTAGTTCTCTAGCTCGTTTTGGCCTAATAGGTAATTTTCTCAAATTTATTTATAAATTATACGATAACCCATTCTCGGCACTGGTGGTAAATGGTTTACTCTCTGAAAGTTTCAAATTGAACAGAGGGACAAGACAAGGATGCCCGTTATCTCCACTGTTGTTTAATCTATGTATAGAACCATTGGCATCAGTGCTGAGGAGTAACTTGCAAGGTATTAAAGTAGGCTCCAAAGAGCTTAGAATATCCCTTTATGCGGATGACTTACTGGTGTTTATTAGGAAAGCAGATGAAAATATTCCAAAACTTATTAAAATTCTTGATAGTTTCAGTACTTTCTCAGGTTATAAGGTAAACCTACAAAAATCTGAAATACTATGGGTCCAAAAATCAGGTAACTACAAAGGTGAATGCTTATTTAAGGAAGTGGAAAGTTTGAGGTATTTAGGGATTAATGTTAATAGAGCTCCAGAAAAATGGTACGAGGAAAACTTTGTAGGATTAATCAATAAAGCGGAAAATGACTTATCAAGATGGATTAATTTCCCGCTTACACTAGCAGGCAAAATAAACCTAGTTAAAATGACTATTCTCCCTAAATTTCTATATATAATGCAGAACATGCCTTTGTTTATTAAATCTTCTGATCTCAAAAGAATGAATAAAGCTTTTAGGCTTTTTTTGTGGGGGAAAGATAAAGTCAAACTATCTCTAAATAAACTCGTTCTTGAGAGAGATTCGGCAGGATTTGGCTTTCCCTTTCTCCAAAAATATAACTGGGCTTGCTTGGTTAAAATTATTCCAGATTGGCTAGTGGATGTAGGACATTTTCAAATAAAGGAGTTAGAACAGGACCTTTTCTGGCCTTTCGCCTTAAAAGCTCTTATACATTTAAATACACCTAAACTACCTACCATGTTGAAAAGGATGTGTACTTTCAAAAACACTATTATCGCATGGCATAAGATTTGTAAGCTTATAAAAACTGATTATAGCTACTCTAAATATCCACCTATTATAGGTAATCCTGAATTTACAGAGGGGATAAACAACAAGATCTTTAAAAACTGGCAGGTTAGGGGCCTGGCCTATTTCGATCAATGTATTAACCGAGAGTCTGGAAATCTCCACTCATTTGAAAGTATTAAAACTAATTTTCAAGTCGATAACAAAGATTTCTTTGGATATCTACAAGTGAGACACTACTTGAATTCTAAGAAATCTAGTTTTGATAATATGAGTTGGGAGGGCTTGTACACAGGGATCGCCCTCTTCCGTGCTGGTGTGCATTCCATCTCCTACTGGTATAAGCTGTTAATACAAAAAGAAGGAGAGAAGCATCTTACTTGCTTGGCACAAAGATGGTCACTTGATATACCAGGGATTGATACTGATGCAATAAGCAAAAGTCTTTTGAGGGCTTGGCAAGCTACTCCGTTACTAGCTTGAAGAGAGTCGCAACTAAAATTGATTAATCGTACATATGTAACACCCCACGTACTGAATCTCTGGAATACAAACCAGTGTTATGCTTGTTGGAGATGTAATTTCCCAAAGGCTAACTTGATCAATTGTATTTGGAGCTGCCCAAAGGTTGCATCCTTCTGGGCCAAAATTTCATTTTGGCTCTCAAAAATATTCAGGCAACAGATTCACCTTAAACTAGATGACATCATTTTGCTACTTGAAAGGACACCCTTGGTATCTAATCTGAATACAACATTTATAAATTTTACAGTTTTGTGTGCCAGGAACACCATCTTTGCTTCCTGGAAATCGAAGAGTTCTCCAAGTTTTGTGCAATTTCTAAACAATTTACATCTAAAATTAACTATTGAACAGTATGATACATCAATTGATTCAGAACAGGAGATTAAAAGATTTCTTAATAAATGGATTCATTTTTTACAATATATATTCCCGTTTAGAAACTCTGTTCCTGTTTTGGAAGCATGTCTTAGAGGTGAACTCCCTAATTGAGGCCCTGTTGGGTATTGGAGATGAGAGGTAAGGCTTGGAAGAGGAAAGTTTTTTTTTTGTTCCCCCCCCCTTTTTTTTTTTTTCTTTTTTTTTTTTTCCTTCCTTCTCCCCCTCTCTCTTTTCGTATTTTGTTTGGTTCTGTTTTGTTTTGTTTTGTGTAGTTGTTTTAAATTTTGATGAATTAGCTACGGTTCTGTTCTGGTCGGCTGGGGCTCAGCCGACCAGTTATGAGAATAACTGTGTAATATAACACAATATTTTTTTTTTAGACCTGATCATACAAGAAGTAAAAAGTTTGAGAGACTGAATTACAAAGATTCTGTGCCTAATGTATTTTAGTTGAATTCTAGTCATATTTAATTGCGTTAAAGACAATGTATACTGTGTTTATAACCTCAGCCACTGGAGCCGGGGTTACAAGTTTCTTTTTTTTCTTATTGTCTTTTTTCTTCTCCTTTTTTTTGTGTATTTATACACCCTGTGTGGTGTTAATTGTGACTGTAGCTGACTATGTATAAAACAATAAAAATGATGTTAAAAAAAAAAAAAAAAAAAAAAGGGACATTAAACCCAACAATTTTCTTTCATGATTCAGATAGATAATACAATTTTAAACAACATTCACATTTACTTCTATTACCTAATTTGCTTCATTCTTTAGATATTTTTTGTTGAGTAAATAGAAATGGACATTGGTGAGCCAATCACTCGAGGCATCTATGTGCAGTGACCAATCAGCAGCTACTGAACCTATCTAGATATACTTTTCAGCAAAGAATATCAAGAGAATGAAGCAAAATAGATAATAGAAGTAAATTAGGAAGTTGTTTAAAATTGCATGCTCTATCTGAATCATGAAAGAAGATGTTTGGGTTTAATGTCCCTTTAAGGTTTGAACATGCAATACAGATTTAACAGATTTAACTGTTGTGGTATATAATGTGTCTTTATTTATCTTAAAATTAAACCAACTTTCGTAAATAAACAAGAAGATAGTTTTTTTTTACAAAAGAGCATTAATTAGATATGGATTGATTATAACACCTTGCATAAAGTGTTAATCTTGACAGAAAATGTTGATTTAGTTTTAGTCATTGAGGCATATGTATCAAAGGTCTTGCGGATCAGGTCCGCAAGACCTCGCCTGCTCAGAGCAGACGGACAGGGTTGTGTAGCAGCGGTCTTTAGAGCGCTGCTTCATAACTGCTGTTTTTGGCGAGTCTGAAGACTCGCCAGAAACACTGGCCCACAAGCTCAATTTGGAGCTTGATAAATGGGCCTCATAGTCTTTTGACTAAAATTTAATTTTGATTTAGTTTTAGTCAAAGTCTGTTGACTAAAATGCCATTTTAGTTTTAGTCGTATTTTAGTCATCAGAATTTCGAAATTAACACTGCCACAGTGGAAAAACTTGATTTCATATTTTTATTTTTTTCTCTTTTCTTTCTGCCTGTTTTGTTTTGTTTTGTGTTATTTGCTATCTTTAAGAAAATCTTTTGGGCCTACAAGAAAGATAGTTTTATTTTTAATATGTGTGTTGTACAGCTAACTCAAAAATCGATGTAACAAAATATTAGTACATTTTACACTTATGCTTATGTTTTTTGGATTTGTTTTTTCTTTTGTTATTTGGTATTCTGGTATGACGTACCTGATGTGCTGTTTGATAATGCTGTATAAAGGCCCGTATGCTGATTGTAAATAATAAAAATTATATACAGGTAGCCCTCAGTTTACGCTGGGGTTAGGTTTCAGAAGGAATGGTTGTAAATCGAAACCGTTGTAAATTGAAACCCAGTTTATAATGTAAGTCAATGGGAAGTGAGGGAGATAGGATCCAGGCCCCTCTCAAAATTGTCATAAGCAACACCTAATACGTTATTTTTAAAGCTTTGAAATGAAGACTTTAAATGCTAAACAGCATTATAAACCTAATAAAATAATCACACCACACAGAATATATAATTAAACTAAGTTAAATGAACAAAAACTTTTGCTAAACAGCATTATAAACCTAATAAAATCACACAACACAGACTTCACTTGCATTTTTCTGCAAACAGTTCTTTCTATGTATTCCAATCTGGACTGATTTAGAGACAGGAAAATCTTGTTCCTTTGAAATCTGCTCAATAGCTCAGGTCTGGTTAAACTGCAACACAAGCGGACAGCTCCACCTACTGGCTATTTTAATAAATGCACTGCTTCAAAAATGCTTTTTATTAGCAGTCACATGACTAGAAAAAAAGGTTGTTATTCTGAAACGGTGTAAATTGAACCATTGTAAAACGAGGGCCACCTGTATTTAAAATAAAAAAAAATTGTCATTGGTTCAGTTAGAAACCAGTATTGCTTGCTGCTCCTTCAACAAATGATACCAAGAGAATGAAGCAAATTTGATAATAGAAGTAAACTGGAAAGTTGTTTAAAATTGTATGTTCTACTTAAATCATGCATGAAAAATTTTGGGTTTCATGTCCCTTTAAACTAATGAAAGATGATTATCGTTGGGAACCATGTATGTAAAATATTCAGGCATGTGTTTGACAAAGGAGCTGAGATTGAATAATTATGTTGAGGTACTACC
Organism: Bombina bombina; assembly: GCF_027579735.1. Classification (NCBI taxonomy): domain Eukaryota; kingdom Metazoa; phylum Chordata; class Amphibia; order Anura; family Bombinatoridae; genus Bombina; species Bombina bombina. The sequence goes on along the minus strand of NC_069499.1, from coordinate 306,360,538 downwards.
ATATTTCTTTAATAATAAATAATACCTGCAAATTCCAGAGCAATGCCTGCTCTTGAAGCGTCTACAATAGGTGAAAGATGTATGTGGCAGAAACAGGGTTAAAGCAGAGGGAAAATTAGGGCTCCATGATGAGAGGAGACACAGCAACCTGAAGGGAGCTTCCTCTCCTGTGATATTGCAGAACAAAAGCTTGTTAGCCCAACACACTTGTGCAGATGTGAAACACCATTAATCACATCATAACTCCATGACACAAGACAAAGGAGCAGACCATCTCCAAATTCTTCACGGAACATTTCAAAAGGACCAGAGATAGCTTCAAAGCAAGTGAAATAATGAGTCAGGTGTTGTTTCTGCACTGCAAGGTTTCTTGCTTGTATTACCAGCAGAATAATGTCACTGATTCATGTTTATTAGAAAATGAATGTGTTTGTATGTGCAAGCAGGGAGCAGTGATAAAAGCTATGACCTGACGAGGTTGCACCTGGCAAGTCTCCAGTATCAAGTTTGTGCTACTGTAGTGCTAAGGATTTATTTTCCAGAGCAAAGCCAGCAAAAGACTAATAGCAATTAATGTATGTTATGCTACGATCCATGTGATTAGCCGCAGATTACAAGGAGAACCTATACGTAATATAATGATATACAGTCTGTTTTTAAGGAAAATCTCTACTGCGTACTTCATTCAGAAGGGATATTTCGCCGATTTTTTCAGTTTCAATAACATGGAATGTTTTACAATATACTCGTGCTAAGTATGAATAAAAACTACACTTTTATGTTTTAACAGGATTTAGAATTTTGTTTTGTTAAATATACCTATTGTAATAGTGCTGTGTAATGTTGTTAAAGGCACATTAAACACTTGATGGCAATATAAAATGATAATTCGTATATATAAAAAAACCTCTACTATATACTTTCATTATTTATTTTGTTCCCTGTTCCTGTAATTCCATTCTTAAATTGTGAGCTTTTCAGTTGGAAGTGCAGAACACTGTTATATTCCACACAGCCATTGGCTGCACACTCTAGTGACCTATTTATAACTGTCTTTAATTGGCCACAGCAGAGAAGGCAACCTAAGTTACAACATGGCATCTCCTATTGTTTTAAAAACACTGAAACCTTAACCTTATTTTTTCAATATTTAAACAGCTAATGAAGTTTTAAAAAATACATCTACATATTATTCTCAGACTACTCTTTTCTTTGAACGCTTCATTCTATCTAACGATTATGTAGTGTTTAATGTCCCTTTTAATTCTTTAATAAATATTTTATATATTATATTAAATATTTTTTACTGTGTATTTACTGTAATTATTTAACATTCCAATGTTCTTCAAATACAGGAAAATTTTATTTTTATTTTTAATAGATTTTTCTAAATATATACCTATATATCTATTCCTGTAGATATATTGGTATACATTGTCAGGGTTTTTTCCCTGTTGTGTTTGCCATGTGCTGCTGGCAGCCATTTTACTCACCTCTCTTCCTGATAGACATGTGCATGGCGAAAAAATCCGATCTGGATTTTTTCGAATTTCGGTTCGGAGCGATTCGAATTCGGAAAAATTTGAATCAATTCGGTTCGGATTTGTTTCGGATTCATTCGGATTCGAATAAATTCAGTTCGGATTTGTTTCGGATTCATTCGGATTCGAATAAATTCGTCTGGATTCGGTTCGATTCGGAAATTCGGAATTTCGGTAAGTGTTAGGTGGGATTAGACTAGTATTATGTACTGTACATTAGGTATAATCCATAGCAGAGTGATATAACCTAATATACTGTACAATACTAGTGTAATCCATGGCCATCTGAATCTACCGAATAAATCCGAAGTTATTCGGATTTATTCGGTAGATTCGGCACTATTTTAATTCGGAGATTCGGTTCGATCCGAATCTCCGAATTTGCTGAATTTTCCGAATTTCCGAATCGAACCGAATCGCACATGTCTACTTCCTGACTTGGTGCATTGTGGGGGATGCTGCTCATTGCTTGCACTTCCTTTTATGGCCAGACTGTTGTGCATCATCCATGTGAGACAGGATGCGGTCTCGGAATTGTGATGTCATCACTTATTATTTAAAGGGCCTCTGTTCAGTATGCTTTGCCCTTGCGTTGTCTCAGACCTGTTTGTGAGAGCTCCTGTGTTTTACCTGGCTGCCTGACGTCCTTCCTGGTTCCTGATCCCTGGCTTGTTCCTGACTCTGCTGTTTTCCTTGTTCCTGATTCCGGTTCGTCTGACTATTCGCTTTGGCTCCTGACTCGGCTCGTCTGACTACCAGCTCTGGTTTTGACTCCTGGCTTGTTATTTGACTTGTGGACTTTTTATTATTTTTTGTTATTTATAAAGGTGTGATTATTTTTGCACTTCTCGTCTCAGTCTGATTCCTGGCACCCTGACATTACGCAAGGGCCATGAATCCTGATGGTGCTAATAATCCACCTTTACCTGCCATCATTTCCAGGATGGATGAACAGGATCACCGCTTGGATCAATTTGCACTAGCCCTGCAAACCCTGCTGACTCGCACTGCACATTTGGAACAAAGTGTCCCGCAAGTTATGGCTGCTCCTGTTTCTACTGCTGCACCTATGCCTACCAGGAGCATGTCCGGTTCTGCACCTCTACCTCAGCGATATGGAGGCGATCCTATTCAGTGCAGAGGGTTTTGAACCAGGTGGGCATTTACTTTGAGATGTTACCTCAGGCGTTTCCCTCTGACAGAGCTAAGGTGGGATTTCTCATCTCGTTACTCTCTGACACAGCTCTTGCCTGGGCTAATCCCTTGTGGGAGACTAAAAACCTGTGATTTCAAATTACCCTGAATTTGTGGCCTCCTTTCGAAGGGTATTTGATGTTCCGGCTCGCTCCTCCTCTGCTGCTAAACGACTCATGTCCATTCAGGCTCTTGTTGACTCCGGTGCTGCGGACTATTTCATTGACAGTGCCTTTGCACTCCATTCCTGTTTTGCCTCGGTCCGTTCCGCTTGCTATTGAGGCCATTGATGGCAGGCCCCTTCAGCCCGCACTCGTTACTCACGAAACTGCTCCGTTGTCCATGGCTGTTGGGGCTCTCCATTTTGAAACCCTCCAGTTCCAGGTGATAAACTCTCCGCATTTTCCGGTTGTTCTGGGTTATCCCTGGCTCCAAAAGCACAATCCCAGTCTCGACTGGCGCAGGTCCGAAATTTTGTCGTGGTCCCCGCAATGTATTTCCACTTGTCTTCGGAAACCAGTTAAAGTCTTGTGCACTTTTTCGGTATCTCAATTGCCAGAGGAGTACCGAGAGTTCCTAGACGTGTTTGACAAGGTGCGTGCCGGTACGTTGCCTCCTCACCGGTCTTACGATTGTGCCATACACCTGCAACCCGGAGCCATTCCTCCTCGGGGCCGGGTGTACCCTCTGTCTGTTGCAGAGAATTGTGCTATGGAGGAGTATGTTGCCGATGCTCTGTTGCGGGGGATCATCCGCAAATCCTGCTCTCCTGCAGGGGCTGGCTTCTTCTTTGTGAAGAAAAAGGGTGGCGAGTTAAGACCATGTATCGATTATAGGGGTCTTAATCGTCTTACCATTAAGAATGCTTACCCTATTCCGCTTATTACGGAACTCTTTGACTGCCTCAAGGGAGCTACGGTCTTTACTAAACTTGATTTGAGAGGAGCATACAATCTCGTTAGGATTAAGGAGGGCCACAAATGGAAAACAGCATTTAACACCAGGAGCGGGCATTATGAGTATCTTGTAATGCCCTTTGGCCTATGTAATGTTCCTGCTGTTTTCCAGGAATTTATTAATGATGTCCTACGAGATATGTTGCAACAGTGTGTTGTGGTGTACTTAGACGACATCCTCATACACTCACCCACACTTGAGGCTCATCGTTCTGATGTTACACGGGTACTTCAGAGACTATGTGAGAATGGCCTGTTTTGTAAACTCGAGAAATGTGAGTTCCATCAGACTCAAGTAACCTTCCTAGGTTATGTTATCTCCGTTGCAGGGTTCTTCATGGATCCTGACAAGTTATCTGCAGTTCTGCAGTGGCCTCGCCCAGTTGGTCATCGGTCAATTCAACGTTTTTTGGGGTTCGCCAATTACTATAGAAAGTGTATTAAAAACTTTTCTTCCAGGGGGCGTGTCCGTACAGCGTTTGTGACAGGACGCACTTTTGAGAGCTCCAGAGGATTTTCTAATAATCTCGCGATTATCGGACCCCAGAGACAGCATACATACAAAATTTCATCATATATAGCTCCCTCGTAAAGAGAGGAATATTTTGATACCCCATCTGATCTCTACATGAATCTGGAGATCCGACTCAGACGTAATAGGCCTAAAGCGGCAGCTTACTACTAGGCAGCGTTCCCCCCCTCGGGTGACCCAGGGTTTTTTGCTCACTTCTGGGCAACTTAACCTAAACTATATAGCTTACAACCGCAATTAATAATGGACATTGAGCAGTATTATATGTAAAAAAAAAAAACTGTTATAGGAAAGCCATGTGCGACCACTCTATGTTAAACAGGCTTGATGCCAAATACCTGAAACTGGAAAGGCTACTGCAAAGCTTATACGACAAGGCACCATCAGCAGAAGCGCTGGAGCAACTTATAACAGTCTCCATAAAGCCTGCTGAGTTTGCAGCACCCTCACATAAAACGTCTCCGCCCGTCCATGGAGAGCCGGCTGAACAGGAACCTCCTACATCCACCATAGATTATAGCATGCAGACTCAACTAGTGGAGCCGAACGAGAGGATGACAACAGATAAAAGCACAAAGGCTGCACTGAGGGGCCTCGGTGAGGACAAAACAAAAATTGGATTACCCATCTCGCTGCTGACAGCACCTTTTTCCAAGGTCCCAGCAGACGAACTACTCCAGAATATGACCGGCAGGCTAAATGGAACAGTTCCCGATTCAGATCAGAAGTCTGATTTTCCTCAATTATTGGCGCTGCATGAAGGGAACATGGGGAATGCATCTACAAAAGCTTCCAAGACCAGCTGTATCCCGGAAAAAATAACTCTGCCTCAATCATATACTTTTCCCCTATCTGGGACAAACTATACAAGGCATAACCCTCCTCTAGACGCAGCACCTCCATGGCACCTGAAAAATAGACAGCAGGCTTTCCTCTTACTACTCGGGACAATCACATAGCAATAAGGTTGCAATTACAAGCCGAAGTCTGCGGGGTAATTGCAAATAGACAGTCATTTATTGCAGGCTGTCATATCTACAGATTATTAGGCTTGTCGGTTGAACTTACATTTACATTTTTTGTTTATAACAATAGATATGTTTATGAAAGTTAGGGGATAGATCTAACAGGTGCACTAATAGGCATCATAACCCCTTTTTTTTTTACACATCACTTCTGATAGTGGGAGCGCTCTTCTCATGCTCATAAATATTTAGCTGAAACTTGTGGTCTGCGGCCGAAAATGCGAGCAATGATTTAATTTAAATATTTATAATATGGTGATTTTGTATACACTCTTCTATCCCTTATGTGCAAACCTCACAAATGACATGGATACAATACTGGTGGTGCCTCTTGTTTTATATTACCCAATATTTAAATCACCTAAAACATCATCCCCTATATATACGTTTTATAATACTGCATTATAATTCTTATTTTCCCACTAAAACCCAGACTTTTAGTAGATTATGCAGTTGGAACATAAGCCCAGAAGTGACTTCCATTTTGGAAAATGTGCAGATCACTGAGGGGTCCATCAGGGGCTCCCTCCGCTCATAAATGTTTCTGCATTTCACATGTTTAAAAATAACCAATATCACAATCAGTTGTATGTTTTCTTTACTTTACTAGTTTATAGTATTGCAAGTTAAAAGTATAATGAAGTTTGTTATGTCTATAAAACCTCTGCAGCCTATTGTTTCAATATATAGGATCCAAGAGTGGTCCAAACTGTTAACCAGAGGGGAAAAATGGAGGGGATGTTTATTTCACCAAGTACATAGCATGTTCTTCAATATGTCATAAACATCTGTAACATTGTCAGTACTATGCTTTTTATGCTTGTATATTTCTGTACCCTCAATAAAAAACAAACAAACAAACAAAAAAAAAAAACTTTTCTTCCTTGGTCAAACCTATCACAGACATGACCCGTAAAGAGAATGATCCACTCCATTGGTCACCTACTGCCATTAAGGCCTTTGATATTCTTAAGACTGCCTTTGCTGCCGCTCCAGTTCTGGCTCATCCTAACCCTGTCCTGCCTTTCGTTCTTGAGGTCGATGCGTCTGAGACTGGAGTAGGTGCCCTCTTGTCTCAACGTCCTATGCCTGACGGTTCTTTGCATCCGTGTGGTTTCTTCTCTAAGAAATTGTCTCCAGCGGAGTGCAATTATGAAATTGGCTATAATTTTGGCACTTAAGGAATGGAGGCATCTTCTCGAGGGCACTAGCGTGCCAGTGCTCATTCTTACTGACCACAAGAATTTAACTTATCTATCTGAAGCAAAACGTTTGTCACCCCGAAAGGCCATATGGGCACTATTTTTGTCTTGGTTTAATTATGTTTTCTCCTACCTGCCTGGTAGTAAGAATGTTAGGGTTGATGCCCTCTCTCGACAATTTTCGCCTCTGTCCAAGGAGGAGTCTGTACCTACTCCTGTTATACCTCCTGACCATATTTTGGCTACCATACGTACTAATTTGACTTCTCCCTTTGGGGAGGAGATCCTGGCAGCACAAACCAATTCACCTCCTGAGAAACCTAGTGGTAAGTGTTTTGTTCCTGAGAATCTTCGAACTAAACTTTTGCACACTTACCACTATCCTAAACCTGCAGGTCACCCAGGCAAGACCCAAATGATTTGGTCTGTCACTCGACAATTCTGGTGGCCAGGTCTTCGTTCTGATGTTGCTGCGTATGTTGCCTCCTGCTCAGTTTGTGCACAGAATAAGACTCCTCGACATCTTCCTGTGGGTCTTCTTCAACCTATTGCTAATGGTGAGCGTCCTTCGACACATCTTTCCATGGACTTCATTGTCGAGCTCCCTGTTTCCAATGGCAATACTGTTATCCTTATGGTGGTTGACCGTTTTTTCTAAAATGTCACATTGCATTCCCTTGATGAAGCTGATTACCACTCAGGAGCTTGCTTCAATTTTTGCCCGGGAGGTCTTCCGTTTACATGGGTTACCCAAGGAGATCGTGTCAGACCGGGGTAGCCAGTTTATCTCCAGATTTTGGCGTTCCTTTTGTGCTCAAATGGGGATCCAGCTTTCCTTCTCCTCGGCATATCACCCTCAATCCAATGGGGCTGCAGAACGGTCTAATCAAGCTCTGGAACAGTTCCTCCGTTGCTATGTCTCAGATCACCACAATAATTGGTCTGAACTGTTACCTTGGGCAGAGTTTGCTCGTAATAGTGCTATTAATGCTTGGTCCAAGTTATCCCCGTTCATGGCGAATTATGGGTTTCAACCATCCTTGTTGCCCGATTCATTCATGTCTCAGGGTATTCCGGCTTTGGAGGAGCATCTCTGGCAACTCTGTTCCACGTGGGAGCAGATTAAAGATTGCCTTCATCGTTCTATGCAGCGCCAAAAGTTCCAGGCTGATCGTAGGCGTCTCTCCGCACCTTCCTACCAGGTTGGTGAGAGAGTTTGGCTGTCCTCCCGCAACTTGAACCTTCGTGTGCCTTCCAATAAATTGGCTCCCCGTTATGTTGGTCCTTTTCGAATACTCCGACGGGTTAATCCTGTGGCTTACGCTCTTGACCTTCCTCCTGCTATGCGCATCTCCAATGTTTTTCATGTCTCCCTCTTGAAACCATTGGTTTGTAATCGGTTTACCACTGTGCTGCCTCGTCCCCGTCCTATCCTTGTTGACAACCATGAGGAGTATGAGGTCAGCAGCATTATTGACTCTTGTATGTCCAGGGGCCGTGTACAGTATTTGGTTCACTGGAGGGGCTACGGTCCGGAGGAGCGTTCTTGGGTTCCCTCCTCTGATGTTCATGCTCCTGCCCTCCTCCGTGCCTTCCATGCCCGTTTCCCCAATAAGCCTTTTGTCCTCCCGCGGGGGAGGGGTCATTGAGGGGAGGGTACTGTCAGGGTTTTTTCCCTGTTGTGTTTGCCATGTGCTGCTGGCAGCCATTTTACTCACCTCTCTTCCTGACTTGGTGCATTGTGGGGGATGCTGCTCATTGCCTGCACTTCCTTTTATGGCCAGACTGTTGTGCATCATCCATGTGAGACAGGATGCGGTCTCAGAATTGTGATGTCATCACTTATTATTTAAAGGGCCTCTGTTCAGTATGCTTTGCCCTTGCGTTGTCTCAGACTTGTTTGTGAGAGCTCCTGTGTTTTACCTGGCTGCCTGACGTCCTTCCTGGTTCCTGATCCTTGGCTTGTTCCTGACTCTGCTGTTTTCCTTGTTCCTGATTCCGGCTCGTCTAACTATTCGCTTTGGCTCCTGACTCGGCTCCTCTGACTACCAGCTCTGGTTTTGACTCCTGGCTTGTTATTTGACTTGTGGACTTTTTATTATTTTTTGCTATTAATAAAGGTGTGATTATTTTTGCACTTCTCGTCTCAGTCTGATTCCTGGCACCCTGACATACATATATATTTTACATTAACAATATTATACATATACTATATATATATATATATATATATATATATATATATATATATATATATATATATATATATATATATATATATATATCTCATAACGAGAGGGGACAGAAAATTTACACTGTTATACAGGCTGTACACTCACTACTGAGTGTGCACTAAACCACTATGCACAGTGTGAGACAGACTTGGCACTTTGTTTGTAGAGTGTGTGCCTGAGTCAGACGGCTGATCACTTTCATTTGCAGAGGAGGTAGGAATTACTTAGCAAATGTTTTTATTTCTTTGTGCAATTTAAGATTGTAACTTCAGTGTGGTAGTAGTTGTATGGTGGGGCCAGGGGTCCAAAAAAACACATTTTTTTAGCAGCAGTGTATTTATGATTATTTGACAATGCTGTAGAAATTCTATATTTAAAACCATGCAGAAATGTTTCCTCCTCAATACACAAATGATATATATTACATTCCAGTTTACTGCCCCTTTATGCAAGGACTTTCCAGATATAAGGAGGCATTTTATCTAAGATTTTTACATCTGCATAACATGTTATACTCTCAGACTAAGATTGCTCAGTGTTGGATTGAGACAGGTTAACTTAAAACTGTTCAGTTTACTCTACAGCTGACTTAATTTTGAAATGCATACCAACAAGCTTAAATCCTGCATTTAACCAGATCTAATGGTATGAGTACCACAGCTTATGGTTCCACCAAGACCATATAGAATACAGCATTTTCAAAATCCACAAGTACAGCTGACAGATGGGAACATTTGTACACTATATTTGAAGTGGTGCTCTTGGTTGGGGAAAATGGGGAAAATATCAAACAAACATATGTCAACCTTTTAAAAGTACTTTTCTTCATCTAGCCATCTACCCAGATCATTAATGTACAATTTTGAATTCACAGAATTATTTTTGTTTGCACATTTACAAATATGATTATTTAAAAAGTGATCTCTTAATTTCTGCATTTTTTTTTATCATGCATGTCACACACTGTTGATTAAGGGGATGCAAGGTGCATAAATGTTTCCTCCTGTGAGTGTTTCTGTGGGTGTGTGTGTTTATGTATTTGTGCTTTGGTTTGTGTCTCTATGAGTGTTTATGTATTTTTTTTCTGTTGGTATCTCTGTGAGGGTGGGTGTGTATGTATTTGTGCATTTTCTGTGGATGTCTGTGAGGGTGTGTGCATATGTCTGAGCTTTTTCTATGGGTGTCTCTGTGAGGGTGGGCGTGTGTTTGTCTTTGTGTATTTTCTCTGGATGCCTCTGTGAGGGTGTGTGTGTATGTCTGTGTTTTCTGTGTATGTCTCTGTGAGGGTGTGTGTGTGTGTGTGTGTGTATGTATGTCTGTGTTTTCTGTGGATGTCTCTGTGAGGGTGTGTATTTATGGGTGGGTGTCTCTGTGAGGGTGTGTGTATGTCTTTGTGTGTTTTCTGTGGATGTCTCAGTGAGGATGTGTATGTATGTCTTTCTGTGTTTTCTGTGGGTGTCTCTGTGTGTGTGTGTGTATGTCTTTGTGTGTTTTCTGAGGCTGTCTCTGTTGGTGTTTCCTTGGGTGTATGTGCAAGTTTGAGTTTGTGTGTGTGTGTGTCCATTGTCTGTTCCTTTTTAGGACATTTTGACCTTACTACTGATTATTCACATCTTTCTACAGACTTTGAGACTAATGAGACCTTTCCGGAAGTCACCAATCTACCATTTAACCTTTAAATTATTGTTTAGGCAGTTCAGGGCCCTTCCTTTCAGCCACTGCATGCTGTTGTCATCATTTAGTTGGCATCTTCCTTTACAAAAAGATAATCAGAACTCCATATTTTGTTTTCTAAATCTCCTTTTTTTACAAAACTGAAGTTTACCTCATTACTTGTCAGGTCAATGTAAACAAGTGCTAAGTGTCTGTTTGGGTGTCTGTGTCTGAGTTTCTTTGCGTGTCTGCTAGAGTGCCTATATGTGAATCCTTATGTGTGAGTGTGTGTGTGTGTTTCAGTGTATGTTACTACCTTTACAACATTTCCAAGTTTAAATAGACACTTAAGAATAAAGTGCATATACGTTTTAGTCACTTGGTCAAAAATTGCACATGTCAAAGGAGGGGGGGGGCCCTGATCAATGGTTAAGTCAGGGGCCCCAAAATTTCTAGTGGTGGCCCTGCAAGGAATAACAACTCATAAGCTGGACTCCAAAACTGTCAGCACAAGGGCTTCTTATATATATATATATATATATATATATATATATATATATATATATATATATATATATATATATATATATATATATATATATATATATATATATATATATTTACAGTATCTATATTATTATTAATAATAATAATTAATATTTTATATTTAATATTTCCATAATGTACCTTAAGATAACAAAATCTTTATGTGAGCTAACCTGACACTGTGTTAGAAACTAGCATAACGCATATTTTACAATCCAATGTTCTTTAAATAGAAAAAAACAAACTTTTTATTATTAAATATATATTTCTATATATATGTAATAATGTTAATGTAATATATATATCTATACATCTATATGAAAAGATATATAGGTATTTACAGATAAATATATAAATATATATATATATATAAAACTATTTATTTAAAATAAAAATACAATTTTCATGTATGTGAAGAAAATTGGAATGTAAAATATTAACACTTTAAGGACCATAAAGAACTTGCCCAAAATACTGGAGAATTTTTAGCATTTTTGCTCACTCCATTTAAACAGAAATATTGTTTTTATTTTATTATTATATACCTGTCAAAACTTTATATATATTTTTTTAAGTAGACAACCCAAGGTATTGATCTATGCCCATTTTGGTATGTTTCAAGCCACCATTTTACCGCCAAATGCGATCATATAACAAAAATTGTTAACTTTTACACAAAAGGGTTTCTCACTGAAATTATTTACATACCGCTTGTGAAATCATGGCACGAATGATTGCAAAAGCTTCTCTGGTGTCCACTTTGTTCAGAAACAGCAGACATACATGGTTTTGCCATTGCTTTTTGGTAATAATAATGCCACTAATTGCATATGTGCACCGCACTTCTATTATTACCGGTAGTGAAGGGGTTAATCAGGTAGCTTCTAAGGCTAATTTTAGCTTTAGTGTAGGGATTACCCTCCCACCTGACACTTCCCACCCCCTGATCCCTACCAAACAGCTCTCTTCCCTCCCTCACCCCCCACTGGTCACCACCATCTTAGGTACTGGCAGACAGTTTTTTTTAAAATAATTATTATATATATTTTTTTTTTCTGCAGTATAGTGATCATCCTCAACCCTCCAACCTCCCTGATCCCCCCCAAACAGCTCTCTAACATTCCAACTCTCAGTACTTGCGGCAATCTTTGGTACTGGCAGCTGTCTACCAGTACCTATAAAACACATAATTTTTTTTTTTTTAAATATTTTCTGTGGTGTTGTGATCTTTTCACCTCCCCCCCCCTTCATATGGAACCGTAGCACCATCCATATGGAGACAGATACCATGACCTCAGAAACTCCAGCTCTCGGCTGTAACTTTACAGCCAAGACTCCTGGAGCTTCCTGCATTTCCGAGGTATATATACCTCATGCGGTACAATAGGCGAAGAACCACATATTGGGTTAAGGGGTTAAACAGAATTATAGCCTTGTTTTTTATGTACATATCAAAACTATATATATATTTATATATATATATATATATATATATATATATATTTAGTAGAAAACCCAAGGTATTGATCTAGGCCCTTTATAGTGTATTTCATTCCACTGTTTTGCTGCTAAATACGATTATATTAAAAAAATTGTTCACTTTTTCACAAACTTTGGGGCTCTCATTGAAATTATTTACACGCAACTACTGCAGTCATAAGACAAATGGTGGTAAAAGCTTCTCTGGGATCCCCTTTGTTTATAAATAGCAGACAAACATGCCTTTGCCTATTGGTAATTAGAAGGCACTAATTGCAGCTGTGCACCAGACTTGTGAGATTCCAGGCAGTGAAGGGGTTAATCAGGTAGCTTGTACTTTTAAATTTAGCTGTAGTGTAGAGATTACCCACCCACCTGATACCTTCCACCCCCTGATCCCACTTAAACAGCTCTCTTCCCTCACCTCCTACTGGTCACCACCATCTTATGTATAGGCAGACAGTCTGCCAATGTGAAGTTTTAGGGCATCTTTTCCCCCATTATTTTTTATATTTTTATTTTCTGCAGTGTAGGATTCCCTCCTTACCCTTGCTGATCCCTTACAAACAGCTCTCTAACCTTCCCCCCTCTGTCTGCCAGTTCCCAGTTTAAACAACTGTATATACGTGATTTATTAAAAAAAATCTTTAGTGTAACAGCCCCCCCCACGCCCCCCTCCAAGCGATCGTTCTGTAGGGTCCCCCTCTCCCCTCACATAACAAATTTTCTATAGGTAGTGGATCCTTCCCTTGCTCCCTCCAATTGTGCCACCGCAACTCAATGTATAGAGGGACACAGAGTGTCTCTCACTGCAACGGTGATCTTCTGCACTGTCTTACTCGCTGTAAGCAAGGTCGCCACAGAAAGAGCCCAGGACCTAAGCGCCGTAAAAGCTACTTAAGGATTTAATAACTCCTGGTCGATAAGGTGTTAATAACTCCAGTTGAGTTAGCTCACAAGCAAGAGAATAAGATAAAGTGATTGAGATAAATAAAGTCATGAAGTAAGTGCACGACAGATTGTGCTTGCATGCAAAAGTATTACTTTAAACTTGTTATATGCGTGCTAACCCACATGCGCAAAAATATTACATCTAGTGGTGTTAACGCTTCGGCGGGAGTGCTAAATACCGCTCCACTTGTAATCTATGCAAACAATGGGTTTAACAGGGTTAGCTAGATATAGAAGGCCTAGTATGCCTAAATACATTGCAAATATGGCAAATATGGAGCAGAAAGCAGTGGGGGCAGTAAAGGGGATCAAATCCTTTATGTTTACATAGGTTACTGGCAAAGAGGTAAAATTATCAGGTTGTATTTTAATTGCAGCCAATGGGTAAAAACATACATCATGGGATCACAGGTAGGGCTAAGGTAGAGGTTTTTTGAGGGTATTGTTTTACTGTTGTGCCCAGACACCGGCAGATAGTAGTACAATATTTTTGTGGAGCACCGCTGGCAACCTACAGTTATATTCAAGGATGTTAAAATATGTTTTCTTAGATCCATTTTAAAGATGATGTTTTAATATGTATTACAGTTTTTAACAGCTATTCATATACTGAATAAATCCACTTTTTTATTTAGGTTCTGAAAAATTAGAAAAGCCTCAAATTTCAGAGCTAAATCACATGGAAACGTGTAAAAATAAATAACGAATGTATGTTGCAAAGTTCGTTTACTATACACAACTAAACATTTTATATTAAAATCTCAATGGGTTTACTGTTCATTAAAAGTCCTCATATAGGTTTGAATAGCCAGATGATCACTGTGGAAATAGTGATTACCTGGCATAAATAAAATGTGCGTTTATTTGAGTAGAGGCTCATGAAATGCATTTTGCTGAAATGTAACAATATGCTTACCTCTGTAGAAAAACACAATTATTGTTGTAGACTTCTTGTGTCATGATATAAACCTAAAATAATGGTCTGGGTCTGCTGACAAAAAACATATATACTAGTTTGTGCGAGTTCCTCACTAAAAATGACTTCCAGTAGTGCTTAACCCCTTAGCCTAAGACGTATATATATATATATATATATATATATACTGTGTTGTAAGTTGCTTTTCGTACCACACAACATATGTCAGAGCTGCAGGAAGCTCCAGAAGTCTGGGTTGTTAAGTTACAGCCGAGAGCTGGAGTTCCTGAGCTCATGGCATCTGCTGCAGATGGAACCAGAGCACAATTAACGCTCCGATTCCATATGAAGGCAGATGCCAAATCATTACAGAAGGTGACACTGTGCCACCGTCTGTAACCATCATCTGCTGGTGCCGGCGGGAGGTGTGGGAGGGAATCCGGGAGGTGAGGGTTTGGTCATGCAGTAGAGGGGGGAGGGAGGGAGTGGGAGGGCCTTACAGTGCGGAAAATAAAAAAATAAAGGGAGAGGGAGGGAATGGGAGCTATGCTACAGTAAAAGGTGGCGTAGGGGTGTGGGGGACCCTAACTGATGATCATGGGGGGGGGACCACTACACAACAGAAAAAATAAAATAAATAAAAATAAATAATGACATTTTATAGGTACTGGCAGATAGCTGCCAATACCTAAGATAGCAGACATAGTTAGAGGGGGGAGGGTTAGAGAGCTGTTTGGGAGGGATCATAGAGGTTGGAGGGCAAGAGGGGATCCTACAATGCAAAAAAAATAAATTATTAATTTAAAAAAAAAAATTGCCTTAAAGCTTAATATTGGCAGACTGTCTGCCATTACTTAAGATGGGGGTGAGCGAGGGAAGAGAGCTGTTTGGGAGGGATCAGGTAGGGATCAGGGGGTGGGGGTGTAATCTCTACACTAAAGCTAAAATTAATCTGATTAACCTCTTCATTGCTGGGAATAATAGAAGTGTGGTGCACAGCTTTAGTTAGTGGCATTCTAATTACCAAAAAACAATGGAAATACCATGCATGTCTGCTATTTCTGAACAAAGGGGATCCCAGAGAAGCTATTACAATCATTTGTGCATGAAAATAATTTCAGTGAGAAACCCAAAGTTTTTGAAAAAGTTAACAATTTGTTTTAATTTAATCACATTTGGTGTCAAAATGGTGACATGAAATATACCAAAATGGGCCTAGATCAATACCTTGGGTTGTAAACTTAAAAATAAAATAAATTATATATATATACAGTATTTATATATATATAGTTTTGACAGGTAAATAGAAAAAAACAAGGCTCGATTTCTGTTTAAATTGAGTGATAGCAAAAATGCTAAAAGTTCTCTGGTATTTTGGGCAAGTTCTTCTATTAAAATCCTGGTAGTGAAGGGGTTAAATGTGAGCAGCATCTAAATGCACAGTTGTGTGAAATGGCTCAGTGGCAAAGGGGTTAAAAGCTTTCGCTTAAATTAACCAGCACACGTTTGTGTGATAACTTGTCTAATACTTGTGGATCTCATAGTAGCATAAGCATCTGCTTTGTGTATTCTCTGAGAGCCAGTGATTACATCACTCTGGTATAAAGAAACACAATGGGCAAAAATGTACCCAAAAAACACATTTCCTCCAGTAAGAAAAAAAATCTTAGTAATATAGAGGCTCCAAAACATACCATGGGAAATGGGACTTTTTCTAATAGAAAAGTACCTGTACATAGTTATTAAGTCTATTGGCATGTCACACTCATGTCACAATCATGTCACACTCATGTCACAATCATGTCACACTCATGTCACAATCATGTCACACTCAAGTCACAATCATGTCACACTCAAGTCACACTCATGTCACACTCATTCATGTCACAAACATGTCACAATCATGTAACAATCATGTCACGATCATCATGACACTTGTTTAATATTGATTTAATGTTAATAATGTGTGTCACATTTTATTAATTCATTAGAAAACTAACCTTTTACTTCATATTGGTATTTCAGGCGTTATATGTATTCACTGCAGATTACTCAGGTTTGACTTAAAGGGACATGAAACCCAACACTTTTCTTTGATGATTCAGATACAACATACAATTTAAAATAAGTTTTACTTATATTATCAAATTTGCTTTGTACTCATGTTATTCTTTGGTGAAGAGCTATCTAGATAGGTAGCGTGCACATGTGTGGTGCACTGCATTACAGGAAATAGTGCTGCCATCTATGTATGTAAAACACTGTAAGAAAACTGCTGTCATATACTGCAGACACGTGCACACTTCTAAACTCTCCTTCCTGCTTTTCAATAAAAGATAACAAGGTAACAAAGACAATTTTTTAATAGAAGTTCATTGGAAAGTTGTTTAAAATTCTATGTTCTATCTGAATCATAAAAGAGAATTGTTGGGTTGTATTACCCTTTAAATAATACTTATTACAAAAGTCATGTTAAAAGTATATGAAACCCCATTTTGTTTCTTTTCTGGTTTATATAGAGCATACAGTTTCAACCAATTTTCCATTGTACTTCTATTATCTAATTTGCATTTTCTTGGTATCCTTTGTTGGAGTAGCAATACACTACTGGGAGCTAGCTGAATCAGGAGAGCTAATGCCATGAGGCATAAATGTGCAGCCACCAATGAGCAGCTAGCTCACAGTAATGCATTGCTGCTCCTGAGCCTACCTAGATATGCCTTTAAACAAAGGATACAAAAGAGAACAAAGCAATTTCGCTAAAATAAGTAAATTGGGAAGATGTTTAAAATCACGTGCTCTATCTGAACCACAAAAGTCTTTACTGTCTCTTTTAAGGCAGAGATATTGGCCTCTAGTTATCAAGCCGTCAACCTCAAATACGCTGGAATTCCGCAGCGTATTTGTGGCGAGGCTGATTCGCCTAAGTTATCAAGCCCTACAGACCGGCAAAAGTAGAATTTAGTGACGTAAGCTTCGATCCGCCGGACTCAGTCCGACACAGATCGATTCTTACGTCACTCCAGATGTTCCGAACACAAGTTTGGCACAATCTGACTACTTTTGCTAGTTATCAAATGACTAGCAGGTACGCTCGGCACTTTTCCGTCCCAGCGTACCTGGTTTTCAATCCGCGCCCTGGAGGTGGCGGATCCCATAGGAATCAATGGGAGTCTGACCATAGCGAAAGTTCATGTTCGCTGCTGCCCGACATCCCAATGATTCCTATGGGAGCTGTCTACACCTAACACCCTAACATGTACCCCGAGTCTAAACACCCCTAATCTGCCCCCCCTACACCGCCGCCACCTATATTAAACATGTTAACCCCTAAACCGCCACTCCCGGAGCCCATCGCCACGCTAATAAACTTATTAACCCCTAAACCGCCGCTCCCAGAGCCCAACGCAACTATAATAAATATGTTAACCCCTAAACCGCCGCTCCCGGACCCAGCCGCCACCTACATAATACCTATTAACCCCTATCCTGCCCCCCCTACACCGCTGCCACCTATAATAAATTTATTAACCCCTATCCTGCCCCTCTACACCGCCGCCACTATAATAAAATTATTAACCCCTAAACCTAAGTCTAACCCTAACCCTAACACCCCCCTAGCTTAAATATTAATTAAATACATCTAAATAAATATTATTCTTATTAACTAAATTATTCCTAATTAAAACTAAATACTTACCTTTAAAATAAACCCTAATATAGCTACAATCTAACTAATAATTATATTGTAGCTATTTTAGGATTTATTTTTATTTTACAGGCAAATTTAAATTTATTTTAACCAGGTACAAAAGCTATTAAATAGTTATTAACTATTTAATAGCTACCTAGATAAAATAAAGTCAAATTTACCTGTAAAATAAAAACTAACCTAAGTTACAATTACACCTAACACTACACTATCATTAAATAAATTATTCCTATTTAAAAATAAATATTTACCTGTAAAATAAACCCTAAGATAGCTACAATGTAATTAATAATTACATTGTAGCTATTTTAGGATTTATATTTATTTTACAGGTAACTTTGTATTTATTTCAACTAGATACAATAGTTATTAAATAGTTATTAACTATTTAATAACTACCTAGCTAAAAGAAATACAAATTTACCTGTAAAATAAATCCTAGCCTAAGTTACAATTAAACCTAACACTACACTATCATTAAATGAATTCAATTAATTAACTACAAATACCTAGAATTAAATACAATTAAATTAACTAAAGTACAAAAAATAAAAAAAACTAAGTTACAAAAAATATAATATTACAAGATTTTTAATCTAATTACACCTAATCTAATCCTCCTAATAAAATAACAAAGCCCCCCAAAATAAAAAAAATGCCCTACCCTACTCTAAATTACAAAAGTTAACAGCTCTATTACCTTACCAGCCCTTAAAAGGGCCTTTTGCGGGGCATGCCCCAAAGTAATCAGCTGTTTTGCATGTAAAAAAAATACAACCCCCCCCAACATTAAAACCCACCACCCACATACCCCTACTCTAACCCACCCAAACCCCCCTTAAATAAACCTAACACTAAACCCCAGAAGATCTCCCTACCTTGAGTTGTCTTCAGCCAGCCGACCACCGATGGAACAGAAGAGGACATCCGCAGCGGCCAAAGTCATCATCCAAGGGGCACTGAAGAGGTCTTCCATCCGATAGAAGTCTTTATCCATGTGGCGTCTTCAATCTTCATCCATCCGGAGCGAAGCGGAGCCTTCTTCAAACGAGCCGACGCGGAACCATCCTCTTCCAATGACGCCTACCCGACGAATGGATATTCCTTTAAGTGACGTCATCCAAGATGGCGTCCCTCGAATTCCGATTGGCTGATAGGATTCTATCAGCCAATCGGAATTAAGGTAGGAAAAATCTGATTGGCTGATGCAATCAGCCAATCAGATTCAAGTTCAATCCAATTGGCTGATCCAATCAGTCAATCAGATTGAGCTCGCATTCTATTGGCTGTTCCGATCAGCCAATAGAATGCGAGCTCAATCTGATTGGCTGATTGCATCAGCCAATCAGATTTTTCCTAACTTAATTCTGATTGGCTGATAGAATCCTATCAGCCAATCGGAATTCGAGGGACGCCATCTTGGATGACGTCACTTAAAGGAATATCCATTCGTCGGGTAGGCGTCGTTGGAAGAGGATGGCTCCACGTCGGCTCGTTTGAAGAAGGCTCCGCTCCACTCCGGATGGATGAAGATTGAAGACGCCGCATGGATGAAGACTTGGGGGGCTTTTTTATTTTATTAGGGGGCTTAGATTAGGTGTAATTAGATTAAAAATCTTGTAATATTTTTTTATTTTTTGTAACTTAGTTTTTTTTTATACTTTAGTTAATTTAATTGTGTTTAATTGTAGGTATTTGTAGTTAATTAATTTAATTTATTTAATGATAGTGTAGTGTTAGGTTTAATTGTAACTTAGGTTAGGATTTATTTTACAGGTAAATTTGTATTTCCTTTAGCTAGGTAGTTATTAAATAGTTAATAACTATTTAATAACTATTGTACCTAGTTAAAATAAATACAAAGTTGCCTGTAAAATAAATATAAATCCTAAAATAGCTACAATGTAATTATTAATTACATTGTAGCTATCTTAGGGTTTATTTTACAGGTAAGTATTTATTTTTAAATAGGAATAATTTAGTTAATGATAGTGTAGTGTTAGGTGTAATTGTAACTTAGGTTAGTTTTTATTTTACATGTACATTTGTATTTATTTTATCTAGGTAGCTATTAAATAGTTATTAACTATTTAATAGCTTTTGTTCCTAGTTAAAATAAATACAAAGTTGTCTGTAAAATAAAAATAAATCCTAAAATAGCTACAATATAATTATTAGTTAGATTGTAGCTATATTAGGGTTTATTTTAAAGGTAAGTATTTAGTTTTAAATAGGATTAATTTAGTTAATAAGAATAATATTTATTTAGATTTATTTAATTAATATTTAAGTTAGGGGGGTGTTAGGGTTAGTGTTAGACTTAGGTTTAGGGGTTAATAATTTTATTATAGGTTGCGGCGGTATAGGGGGGCAGGATAGGGGTTAATTAGTTTAATATAGATGGCGGCGGTATAGGGGGGGCAGGATAGGGGTTAATAAATTTATTATAGGTGGCGACGGTGTAGGGGGGGCAGATTAGGGGTTAATAAGTTTAATATAGGTGGCGGCGGGGTCCGGGAGCTGCGGTTTAGCGGTTAAACAATTTATTTAGTTGCGGCGGGGTACGGGATCCGCAGGATAGGGGTTAATAAATTTATTATAGGTGGCGGCGGTATAGGGGGGGCAGGATAGGGGTTAATAGGTATAATGTAGGTGGCGGCCGGGTCCGGGAGCGGCGGTTTAGGGGTTAATACATTTATTATAGTTGCGGCGGGGTCTAGGAGCGGCGGTTTAGGGGTTTATAACTTTATTTAGTTGCGGGGGGCTCCGGGGGCGGCGGTATAGGGGGTAGAACAGTATAGTATAGTGTGGGTGCTTAGTGACAGCTTATCAATAAAGCTGGGAAAAAGCCGAAGAGCAGCGAGATCGGATGAGTGATAACTATCAAAGTCCGCTGCTCATCGCCCCGTACTTGGTGCGCAGCTTTTTGACAGCTTTTTTGATAACTTTGGTGAGCGTATTCAGGTCCACGGCGGCGATGTGAGGCGAGCTTAGGCGGGCGTATTGGGGCCGGCGAAGGCAGGTAAGTAGATACTTTGATAACTAGAGGCCATTGACCCATGAGAAAATCTCAAGTTAGAACACTGACCCAGTTCATAAAAAAAAAAAGAGTCACCTTTAGTACAAACAATATTATCACTCTTTTTAGTCTATAAACTCTCTAAAGCAAGTATTTAAATTAAAGGGACAATCCACTTGAATATGTTTATTGTTTAAAAAGGAAGATAATTACTTTATTACCAATTCCTCAGTTTTGCATAACTAACACTGTTATATTAATATACTTTTTACCTCTATGATTACCTTGTATCTAAGCCTCTGTAGACCCTTATCTCAGTTCTTTTGATTGTCAGGCTGGCATTTTAGCCAATCAGTGTTGACTCACAGGAATGAGCACAATGTTATGTATATAGCACACATGAACTAGCGCTTTCTAGCTGTGAAAAACTGTCAAATGCCCTGAGATAAGAGGCAGCCTTCAAGGGCTTAGAAATTAGCAATTAAATCTTCCTAGGGCTTTCAACAAAGAATACAAAGAGAACAAAGCAAATTTGATGATAAAAGTAAATTGGAAAGCTGTTTAAAATTGCATGTCCTATCATGAAAGTTTAATTTTGACTTTAAAGGGACAGTTTACTCAAAATGTTTCTCCCCTTTAATTTGTTCCCAATGATCCACTTTACCTGCTGTTTACAAGTATTTCTATTAACCTTATATTGGCATATTAAATAGTTTATTTAGCCTGTGGTATCCCCACCTATTCTAAAAGTGTTTGGCCTGGAGGCCAAGCTGTGTTAACATAGGCCTAGATTTGGAGTTTGGCGGTAGCCGTGAAAACCAGCGTTAGAGGCTCCTAACGCTGGTTTTAGGCTACCGCCGGTATTTGGAGTCAGTGATTAAAGGGTCTAACGCTCACTTTTCAGCCGCGACTTTTCCATACCGCAGATCCCCTTACGTCAATTGCGTATCCTATCTTTTCAATGGGATCTTTCTAACTCCGGTATTTAGAGTCGTGTCTGAAGTGAGCATTAGAAATCTAGCGACCAAACTCCAGCCACAGAAAAAAGTCAGTAGTTAAGAGCTTTCTGGGCTAACGCCGGTTCATAAAGCTCTTAACTACTGTGCTCTAAAGTACACTAACACCCATAAACTACCTATGTACCCCTAAACTGAGGTCCCCCCACATCGCCGCCACTCGATTAAATATTTTTAACCCCTAATCTGCCGACCGCCACCTACGTTATCCTTATGTACCCCTAATCTGCTGCCCCTAATACCGCCGACCCCTATATTATATTTATTAACCCCCAATCTGCCCCCACAACGTCGCCGCCAGCTACCTACAATAATTAACCCCTAATCTGCCAACCGCAAAGCGCCGCCACCTACGTTATCCTTATGTACCCCTAATCTGCTGCCCCTAACACCGCCGACCCCTATATTATATTTATTAACCTCTAATCTGCCCCCCACAACGTCGCCGCCAGCTACCTACAATAATTAACCCCTAATCTGCCGACCGGAGCTCACCGCTATTCTAATAAATTTTTTAACCCCTAAAGCTAATTCTAACCCTAACCCTAACACCCCCTTAAGTTAAATATAATTTTATTCTAACTAAATAAATTAACTCTTATTAAATAACTTATTCCTATTTAAAGCTAAATACTTACCTGTAAAATAAACCCTAATATAGCTACAATATAAATTATAATTACATTGTAGCTATTTTAGGATTAATATTTATTTTACAGGCAACTTTGTAATTATTTAAACCAGGTACAATAGCTATTAAATAGTTAAGAACTATTTAATAGTTACCTAGTTAAAATAATTACAAAATTACCTGTAAAATAAACCCTAACCTAAGTTACAATTAAACCTAACACTACACTATCAATAAATTAATTAAATAAAATACCTACAATTACCTACAATTAAACCTAACACTACACTATCAATAAATTAATTAAATACAATACCTACAATTATCTACAATTAAATAAACTAACTAAAGTATAAAAAATAAAAAAGAACTAAGTTACAAAAAATAAAAAAATATTTACAAACATAAGAAAAATCTTACAACAATTTTAAACTAATTACACCTACTCTAAGCCCCCTAATAAAATAACAAAGCCCCCCAAAATAAAAAAAAATGCCCTACCCTTTTCTAAATTACAAAAGTTCAAAGCTCTTTTACCTTACCAGCCCTGAACAGGGCCCTTTGCGGGGCATGCCCCAAAGAATTCAGCTCTTTTGCCTGTAAAAAAAACACATACAATACCCCCCCCCAACATTACAACCCACCACCCACATACCCCTAATCTAACCCAAACCCCCCTTAAATAAACCTAACACTAAGCCCCTGAAGATCTTCCTACCTTATCTTCACCATACCAGGTTCACCGATCCGTCCAGAGTCTTGATCCAAGCCCAAGCGGGGGGCTGAAGAGTGATGTCCATCCTCGGGCTGAAGTCTGGATCCAAGCGGCGGCTGAAGAAATCCATCATCGGGCTGAAGTCGGAAGTCCATCATCGGGATGAAGTCTTCTATCAAGCCGCATCTTCAATCTTCTTTCTTCTGGAGCGGAGCGGAGCCATCTTCTTCCAAGCCGACGCGGAACATCCTCTTCAACCGACGACTAGACGACGAATGACGGTTCCTTTAAGGGACGTCATCCAAGATGGCGTCCCTCAAATTCCGATTGGCTGATAGGATTCTATCAGCCAATCGGAATTAAGGTAGGAATATTCTGATTGGCTGATGGAATCAGCCAATCAGAATCAAGTTCAATCCGATTGGCTGATCCGATCAGCCAATCAGATTGAGCTCGCATTCTATTGGCTGTTCCGATCAGCCAATCAGAATATTCCTACCTTAATTCCGATTGGCTGATAGAATCCTATCAGCCAATCGGAATTTGAGGGACGCCATCTTGGATGACGTCCCTTAAAGGAACCGTCATTCGTCGTCTAGTCGTCGGTTGAAGAGGATCAGCCAATCGGATTGAACTTGATTCTGATTGGCTGATTCCATCAGCCAATCAGAATATTCCTACCTTAATTCCGATTGGCTGATAGAATCCTATCAGCCAATCGGAATTCGAGGGACACCATCTTGGATGACGTCCCTTAAAGGAACTGTCATTCATCGTCTAGTCGTCGGTTGAAGAGGATGTTCCGCCATCGGCTTGGAAGAAGATGGCTCCGCTCCGCTCCAGAAGAAAGAAGATTGAAGATGCGGCTTGATAGAAGACTCTATCCCGATGATGGACTTCTGACTTCAGCCCGATGATGGATTTCTTCAGCCGCCGCTTGGATCCAGACTTCAGCCCTAGGATGGGCATCACTCTTCAGCCCCCCGCTTGGGCTTGGATCAAGACTCTGGATGGATCGGTGAACCTGGTATGGTGAAGATAAGGTAGGAAGATCTTCAGGGGCTTAGTGTTAGGTTTATTTAAGGGGGGTTTGGGTTAGATTAGGGGTATGTGGGTGGTGGGTTGTAATGTTGGGGGGGGGTATTGTATGTGTTTTTTTTACAGGCAAAAGAGCTGAATTCTTTGGGGCATGCCCCGCAAAGGGCCCTGTTCAGGGCTGGTAAGGTAAAAGAGCTTTGAACTTTAGTAATTTAGAATAGGGTAGGGCATTTTTTTATTTTGGGGGTCTTTGTTATTTTATTAGGGGGCTTAGAGTAGGTGTAATTAGTTTAAAATTGTTGTAATTTTTTCTAATGTTTGTAAATATTTTTTTATTTTTTGTAACTTAGTTCTTTTTTATTTTTTGTACTTTAGTTAGTTTATTTAATTGTATTTATTTGTAGGAATTGTATTTAATTAATTTATTGATAGTGTAGTGTTAGGTTTAATTGTAACTTAGGTTAGGATTTATTTTACAGGTAATTTTGTTATTATTTTAACTAGGTAACTATTAAATAGTTCTTAACTATTTAATAGCTATTGTACCTGGTTAAAATAATTACAAAGTTGCCTGTAAAATAAATATTAATCCTAAAATAGCTACAATGTAATTATTATTTATATTGTAGCTATATTAGGGTTTATTTTACAGGTAAGTATTTAGCTTTAAATAGGAATAAGTTATTTAATAAGAGTTAATTAATTTCGTTTTAAATCAATTTCAATTATATTTAATTTAGGGGGGTGTTAGTGTTAGGGTTAGACTTAGCTTTAGGGGTTAATACATTTATTAGAATAGCGGTGAGCTCCAGTCGGCAGATTAGGGGTTAATGTTTGAAGTTAGGTGTCAGCGATGTTAGGGAGGGCAGATTAGGGGTTAATACTATTTATTATAGGGTTAGTGAGGCGGATTAGGGGTTAATAACTTTATTATAATAGCGGTGCGGTGCGGTCGGCAGATTAGGGGTTAATAAGTGTAGGCAGGTGGAGGCGACGTTGTGGGGGGCAGATTAGGGGTTAATAAATATAATATAGGGGTCGGCGGTGTTAGGGGCAGCAGATTAGGGGTACATAGGGATAATGTAAATAGTGGCGGTTTACGGAGCGGCAGATTAGGGGTTAAAAATAATATGCAGGGGTCAGCGATAGCGGGGGCGGCAGATTAGGGGTTAATAAGTGTAAGGTTAGGGGTGTTTAGACTCGGGGTACATGTTAGGGTGTTAGGTGCAGACGTAGGAAGTATTTCCCCATAGCAAACAATGGGGCTGCGTTAGGAGCTGAACGCGGCTTTTTTGCAGGTGTTAGGTTTTTTTTCAGCTCAAACAGCCCCATTGTTTCCTATGGGGGAATCGTGCACGAGCACGTTTTTGAGGCTGGCCGCGTCCGTAAGCAACTCTGGTATCGAGAGTTGAAGTTGCGTTAAATATGCTCTACGCTCCTTTTTTGGAGCCTAACGCAGCCATTCTGTGGACTCTCAATACCAGAGTTATTTTAAAGGTGCGGCCAGAAAAAAGCCAGCGTTAGCTACGCGGGTCATTACCGACAAAACTCTAAATCTAGCCGATAGCCAGTAGAATAAATTACACTCTCAGTGGGTTATAGAAGAGGTAAGGTAATAAAATGTTAATTTTCCATTGTTCTCTCCAAGTATTGATGATTAGTTTATGGACAGATATAAGATAAAGAAGCAGGCATATGTACACAATGTGATAAAGTAATGAGATCTGATTATACCTACAAGCTCAACCCATTTTATTAGGTTGTGGCTTCAAAACACAAAATCAGCAAATTCATATACACAAATAAGCCTTAAAAAAGCAAATATCATACATTTCATACTCTGCATCTGATACTAAAAGTAATTGGAAACACATTAAGGGAAAACTTTTTTTTAGTATACTGTCCCTTTAATCTGGGAGAGGGATAAGAATGTAAGAAAATGTGTCTCAGATCACATGCAAGTTTAGTTTTTGTAAAAGTGAATTCTGTCTGGTGTGTCACTGGCTCCCTCTAGTGTCACATTTTTAGAATGTTATTCATTGCTCAAAGCACATTCAATTAGTTGCCAGTAGACTTTTTGCTACTTTAGCTAAGAAATCAACAGTTAGATAAAAACAATAATGTTATTCTCTTTCTCTGAGCAGTGGAAACAGTGGGGCAACTGCCGCAACTGATTACCTTACAGGCAGTATCCTCTCAGAACCAGCAGTTCTCTGCAATTCATGAAAAGGAATCTAACTTTAATGACATAATATTGCAGGGTTACTAGTGCATGCTTTAAGTAATAAGAGTAAGGGACATAATACTCACATTTTGATTATGCATAGTATATATCAGCTATTAACCACTTAACGACCAGCGATGTACCCTGGTCTTTCAATGGAGCTTTTTTTTTTGGATAGTGGAGACCGCTCTATTTCAGGAGGAAGGAATAGCGTTGTCTTGCAGCTTCTGGCGAGACCCGCGCTATTATAGACTGAAAAATTGCAGCCTATTGCATTAGGGTGTGCACACAAAAGCACAAAGACACGCACATATTTTATATAAATATAACACAGTCCTGAAGGGCCTACACACTCATCTTAAGTAAACTGCAGCAACCAGGTTTCGGTCCATCCAATATTCATGTCATAAACAAGGCTGCACTCACTGGATTGTAAAAGGAAAAAACTTTTAATATGCAACACTTCAGGGATTTGCTCCCCTTCCCCCTTTGTCTGAGGAAGGGGAGCAAGTCCCGAAACGTCACATATAAAAAAAAAATCACTTATGAAATCCAGTGAGTGGGGCCTTGTTTATGATATATATATATATATATATATATATATATATATATATATATATATATATATATATATATATATATACACACACACACACACACACACACACACACACACATATACACATAATTATGCAACCTCACAAAAAAGCAGCAGAAGGTAGAGGGCTCATTAAACTAAACTTTCAGAGTTTGTAATAGCAAGGTACACTAATATAACAGCACATTGCACATGCATGCAATGTGTGGGATGTATCTGTAGAAACCCATCTTGGACTTTCTTTTCTTCATGCTCTACCAGTCAGCAGCACTACATACAGTGACAGGCTGCTAAGGGACATTCTAGCACTGGACTCAGAGTCATACAGTAATAAGTATGACAGAAATGCTGTATAGCACCTGGAGATCCAGGAAGGTGCAGTAGTGCGCCCCCTGCAGTCGCTCCTTGATGCAGCCACATGTCTGTCGGCAACTATGCCGGCCTCAATTTTGCCAGTGAGGCCAGGTGGCCCAGGGGGCAATTGCACCCAGCCCAGTCTGCCCCTGAAGCCATTGCGGTATTTAGGGGAGGAATGGCAAACTTTGGCCTAGGAGGCAATTAAAATACAGTGGCCAAGATACAGCAGTTCTGCACCCTTTCAAGTTTCAGGGAAACTAGGAAATAGGAAATAATACAGCAAAACTCATTATATGTTAATATATACACTGATTTTTTTTTTTTATAAACTATACTTTAAGAACCCTAGCAGCAACCTGATAGGTGCATTTTGTGCACTGTACCTTGGCAGCATCTTTCATTAGAGAACTTATTCATGTTGCTCCACAGGGCTCTATCAATTTTCAGACCTCCTTTCCACAAGCTCTACTCTATGGAACTTTCTTTATGTCATTGATTTATAGCTTAAAGGGACATTAGACTACTGGGTACAACTACAATAGAATGGCTATGTGCAGTCTATTTATCTATGTTGGTGTCTGTATGACTAACAATTTATGGTCAACAGGTCAGGTTCTCTGTAGAATGCTGACATGTGCAATATAATTTATTTGCTGGAGATTCAACCTTACCAGTTTCATCCCAAAGTAAAAGGTGACCTGTTTTTCTTTCAATGTTACTATGTCCTCATGCCTCCTGCTTCCTCTGCCAGTGTTACTTGCTTCACATTTACTTGGTATACGTATTAATGGTTAAAGGAAATGGCACCTTGTGACCATAATCTTACTTAAAATCACATTATCACTGTTTTCTTTACTGCAGATCAAGATCATGATATCAGATGTTTACATGGCAGAGCTTTACGCATTCCGAGAGCCATGGAGTAACATCTTCTAAAATGTTACTAAGGTTCTTAGCTTTTTGAATTATTCAACATCATCTACTGTATATACAAATGTCTCTTCATGTGTTCTAAAAAGTGTGTGTCTGGCTTCTCAGTATCAGTTGAATCCTAAATTACAAATACAAATGTAACTACAGGTGTCCATCCTCAGGCCCAAAGGCAACCATTCAGCCTTTCATTGGTTTCAATTTGCTTTCATTAACCACAATGTATAGAAACATAGAATTTGACGGAAGATAAGAACCAAAAAGGCCCATCAAGTCTACCCATATTACATGTTACTTTTTTCCTAGGATAGCCTCATGCATGTCCCAGACATTTTTGAATTCCTTTACAGTCTTTGTGTTTACCCCCTCAAATAGAAGTTTATTCCATGAATCCACCACTCTTTCTGTAAAAAAAATGCTTCCTCACATTTCTCCTGAATCTGCTACCCTCTAACTTTAGATTGTTTACCCCTTGTTTTGGCATTTATTTTTTTGTGGAAAATGCTTTCAGCTTCTACTTTATTAAGTCCCTTCATATATTTGAAGGTTTCTATCATGTCACCTCTTTCCCTTCTATCCTCTAAACTATACATATTTATAGTAATAATATAATATTTTTCTTTGTATGTTTTATATTTTAGACCATGTACCATTTTAGTCGCCCTCCTTTGGACAGCTTCTAATTTATGTATATCTTTCTGAAGATATGGTCTCCAGAAATGTACACAGTATTCCAGAATTGATCTAACTAATGATCTGTAAAGTAGCATAAGAACCTTGCTATTTCTGCTACTAATACCTCTCCCAATGCAAACATTTGACTGGCCTTACTGGCTGCACTGCTGCATTGTGTACCAAATTTTAAATCATCTGAAATAACAATTCCCAAGTCCCTTTCTTCTTTAGTTACAGTCAGAAATGTACCATTGATACTATAATAGACCTTAAAGTTTTTAGATTCTGCATAATTTTGCTCTTGGTAATATTAAATGTCAGATTCCATTTATATGACAAGTCCTCTAGTTTTTTAATATCACTGTTCATTTGATCGACCCCTCCTGGAACATCAACTCTGTTACAAATTTTTGTATCATCAGCAAACAAGCAAACTGTGTGTGTAAAATAATATAAATTGTTAGGGGGGTTGAAGGCTTGGTGAGTTCCCACACTTCTGTGTAGGACTTGATCCCTGGTTGAACTCTTTTGATGATACTACCTATAAGAGTTGCAGTTTTGCCATATCTAGCCTAAAACACAAAGAATAGTAATTGATAACATCAATGCCAGTAACAAACATGTGATTTTAACCTCTTTGATGCCAATAGCACTAAAAAGTAATTTTTATCAAATTGATGCAAATAAAACAGAAAATAGATTTTAAAGGGACAGTCAACACTAAAATTGTTGTTTAAAATGAAAGATAATGCCTTTACTACCCATCCCCCAGCTTTGCACAACCAACATTGTTATATTAATATACTTTACAACCTCTAAATGTCTGTTTCTAAGCCATTAAAGACAGCCTCTTATCACATGCTTTTGTATTAGCTTTTCACAACAGGGGGGTGCTAGTTAATGTGAGCCATATAGATTACATTGTGATCATGCCCATGGCTTGTGGCAGACACTGCACTAATTGCCTAAAATGAAAGTCAACAGATAATAAATACAAAGTCATGTGATCAGGGGGCTGTCAGAAGATGCCTAGATACAAGGTAATCACAGAGGTATATTAATATAACTGTATTGGTTATGCAAAACTGGGGAATGGGTAATAAAGGGATTATCTATCTTTTAACCATAAAACTTCTGGTGGAGACTGTCCTTTTACCCACTTGATGTTAGTAGCAGTCAAATACTAACCCATTGCTGCCAGTAACAACAGTGATTGTAAACCTCATTCATGCCAGTGTCACAATATTTTAATCCTCATTAAGGCCAATGGCAAAAATAAATTGATTTAACCCCCTTCATGCAAGAAACTGAACTTTTTTTTAAACTAATTGATGTGAGTAATAGTTCAATTGTAAACATGAGTGATTTTAATTCCCCTTAGACCACTGGTTTCCCTATCTGTCCTCAGGCCTCACTAACAGGTCACATTTTGAGGATATCTGAACTAGAACACAGGTGAAACAATCATCTGATTAATAAACATAGCTATTTTACCTGCTCTCTTAAAAGGTCATCCTGAAAACCTGGCCTGTGGGGAGGCCTAGGGACAGGTTGAAAACAAGTGCCTTACACCAATATCAGAGATGTAGTTCATTAGTTGGATCCATAGTTGCCTGTAACACAGCCCAGTGGTTTTAACCCTTCAGATATCAGTGAATAGCTTTTTTATCCTCTTGATTGCAATAAAAGGTTTTAACCCCTCGATGGCAGTAACACAGGATATACGTTTCTACTTCAACGATGTCAGCAACACAAGATATTTTCTCCATCTTTCTTGACACTAACACAGAGCCACAAGTAAACATTTAGACCACACACACACTTGTTCACAGTGACTGACACAAACAAGCACACACTTGATCACAGTGACACACAGACACACCACACTAGAACAGTTACTCAAAGTGACAGACACAAACATAGATACAGAAACACTTTCAAGAGAAACATTGAAACTCACCTACCATGCTGATGACTTTGCATCCTACATCACAACTCCAGGTGCTGAACTTCATTTTGAGCACCAGCTAGTTCCGACATGGGTTCTACCATAAGCCCCATCTAGCTCTCCCATGGGTTCTGCACTAAGAACCAGACAGCTCCCACATGTAGGGTGACCATATTGCTGCTTTAAATAGGGACACATATGAAAAATACATTTGTCAGGGTTCTTATACAAAACATTTATTTAAACAGCCCTGAAAACAACCCTGACACATGTATGTTTCATATGTGTCCCTTTTTAAAGCAGCAATACGGTCACCCTACCCACATGGGTTCAGCTGCTGAGCCCCAGCTAGCTCCCACACAGGCAGTCACTCCCGTTTTTGTGAGTCACTGAATACACAGGAACTACATTTTGGGAAATGTGTACTAGTCTTAAATCAGTCACAGTCCATAGAAGAGCCTTGTACACAGCACTGCACAGAGCCAGTAACAACTGCAGCTGCAATGAAAGATTAAAAAAGTAATATGAACTGTTTGCCAGTTACTGGGCTCTCACCTGCACCACCATCAACCCTAATTGTACTGTGGTCCCGCTGGCTGTAGCACATGGTGGTGATATTTTTGTAATAGATCTTCCCTATTCATCATTGCTACCTCATTTTTAATATTAATTAATTTGTTCTCATGATAACCTCTATTTTTTAATCTATATATGGCTGAGAAAATAATTTAGATTGCTTAACTCAGATTTTACCATTAGATCTAATGTTTGTCATTCATATTCTTCATCAGGTGTAAAAAAAAAAAATCCTAATTCTAATGATGTTTTCCCTTTGGGTTTACAGTCTTTAGATGTTTAGGTTGACAGGCATCAGATTTTAAAGGGACAGTCTACTTGAAAATTGTTATTTTTAAAAAAGATAGATAATCCCTTTATTACCTATTCCCCAGTTTTGCATAAAAAACACAGTTATATTAATATACTTTTTACCTCTGTGATTACTTTGTATCTAAGCCTCTGCAGACTACCCTCTTATCTCAGGGATTTTTACAACTTGCATTTTAGCCAGTTAGTGCTGGTTCATGCATAACTGCATGGGAGTGAGCACTATGTTATTTATATGGCACACATGTACTAGCAATGTCTGGCTGTGAAAAGCTAATAAAATTAGATAAGAGGCAGCCTGTTGAGGCTTAGAAACTGGTAGAAATTTAGAGGTTAAGAAGTTATAAAGTATATTAATATAACAATGTTGGTTGCACAAAGCTGGAGAATTGGTGGTAAATTTAAACAATAAAAATGTTCAAGTAGACTGTCCCTTTAAGTTATTATTGCTTGCTATTGGTTTCCTATATCCTTTTGTTTCTATCTTTCCTGTCCTTTGTTTACTATTCAATTCCAAATCTAAATATACTATATTTTTATTAGCATGGAAATAACTAAAAGTCATTGAAACATCATTTTCATTAAGATAAACAATTACATTTCCCACTGGCTCTTTTGTTCTGTCCTATTTAATTAACAGATCATCAATTAATATATTATATGTTACAACACTGTTTTTTCTTGTTTTTTTTTTTTCCGAAAAAAATATTTCTTCTCAAACCAAGCTATGAAGATGTTTACATAGCTATGGGCAACTGTTGCCTCCATGAGTGCACAAAGAAGTATGGTTCTCGCAACTCTAACACGTAGTCAGCCCCAAGCCGGAAGTAGTACCGGAAGGTTAAAGTCACCCAAAACTCCACTATCTCCTGGAGTGCCGTAGCTGGAGAGCGGACAAACTCAATCTGCAAAGAACTAATAGGGGAATGAAAAGTAGCAGGCACTACACATAGGTGAAATTTAAAAAGTCCATAATTTATTCAAACAAAGTAAAAAATACACGATACAAAAAAGGCAGGACAAGTGAAAAAAACTATACAGACTACAGCGGTGGGACAAAGACAGACTTCTGATGCATTTTGCGCCCCCTACAGGCGCTTACTCATAGACATGATAGAACGTTAGCCCAGAGTTTTTCCCCTAATGCTATTACAAGGGTTAGGTCCCCTGGAAAAACTTGGTTAGACAAAAAGGGAAATTTCAAATGCATTAGCAGGTACTGTCATATGTGTGCACATATAGGTCTAGGCACAAGTTTTACTAGCAGCAATAGCTACAAAACAAAATAACATTAACTTCTATGCCAATTGCAGTAGTTATTTTGTGGTCTATTTACTTACTTGCAATCTGTGCCACTGCCAGTACGTGGGCCAAACCTCTGGGAGATAAGAAAGAGGTTTGTGGAACATACCCGGGATGTTAAAAATTATGTGAAAGAATCCGCTGTGGCTAATCACTTTAATAGTGAACATTTACAAATGTAAAGGATATAACCATATAGGTAATAGACCTAGCGATAGTTCCCCCCAGAGGAGGAAATAGGTATTCAATCTTGGAGAGAAAGGAACTATTTTGGATGTTAAAATTGAAAACTCGTAACTCATTGGGTATGAATAGGGAGTGTGACATCAATTTTTTTTATTGATTAGTGCTCATCTTATTGTAGTCACTTTTTAATTGGTCTCTCTCTCCTTTTTCGTTCCCAGATTGGTTCATCTCTAGTTAGGTTATACATACTCCTCTCTCCCTATGTAGTTAAATCTGATGTGTATAACACTAATTTCTGGTTCTCTTTTAGCTTACTTGTTTAGTCTTATTAGAATGGTTAGTATAATGTCTTCCCTTTTTAGTTGTCTTAGGTAAATGTATTTGTCAATATTTAAAAGATATACATTTGGCAACTATTATTTAGATAGTGGGAAATATTGTCATTTCTAACTAAGTTTTATCAATTAAATTATTTCTAAGGGGCATATTTATCAAGCTCCATAACCTCAGAGCAGGCGGACAGACATCGCTGGAAATCAACCCAATTTCTAATACGATCGGGTTGATTGACACCCCCTGCTAGCGACCAATTGGCCGTGAATCTGCAGGGGGCGGCGTTGCACCAGCAGTTCACAAGAACTGCCGGTGCAATGATAAATACTGACAGCGTATGCTGACGACATTTATCGATGTGCAGCGGACATGATCCGCAATATCGCACTTTCTTAAATAGGTCCCTAAATCTCATTGTAATATTTCAATCTTTTATTCTCCAAACTTTGTTTCCAAACCTCTTCTCCCACCCTACTGTGCTTCAAACCACTCCTCCCCCCCCCCTAAACATTCTCACCAGGCATGTTTACCGTTCTTTCTCTTTCCACAGCCTCACACCTAACATCAGATTTACAAAGACATTTTACAAGCCCTCCAGTCCCTTCCCACCATCAACCCACCCTAGTGTTTACCTTAATATATACACACACCTTCTAACAGTAATTATGTGCAGCTGTCACTAATACTCCAGGATAAAGAAACCACTTCAGACTCACAGCCTTTGTACTGACATTTTACCACATTCTTTTACACTTTTCAAAACCTCTTTTGCTCAGTCACCAAACACTTTTTTCCCTATGTCATCACTCACTCTCAATTCACTCTGCCTTATATCAGACTTATTTTTCTACTCCCTTACCTCACCTTCTGTATCCATTCCCTCTCCTTTAAATTGTAAGCTTGAGAGCCCCTCTGCCTGTAGGCCACTTTGTATTTAAAGTGAACTACTACTGATTGTGCTCAAGGGCAGGGTATTCCTCTCCTTTTGTATAACTCAATTATTGCACCTCCAACTGTAATGTACCCTAAAACTGTACTTGATTGTGTATAACTGTATCCCTGTAATGTTTTTATTCCTTGTATAGCGCTGCGTAATCTGCTGGCGCTTTATAAATAAATGATAATAATAATAATCAATTGGTTAGTACATAATTATGTGCTTTCCTGTATTATTCAGAAAGCGTTTAGCTTGTCTGCTTTTAACTCACTTTGGTCACCCAATGGTTAATGTTTTTTGGATGAGAGTATAAGTAGCACATCATCTGTTGTACATATCATGTCTATGAGTAAGTGCCTGTAGGGGGCGCGAAACGAGTCAGCCGTCTGTCTTTGTCCCACCGCTGTAGACTGTATAGTTTTTTTCTGTAAAATAGTTAAATTGTAACAAATATTTGCCACATATATAAAACTATCTCTAGGATAATTAATTGCTAAAGAGGATAAGCATCTCCTTTAGGGCAATTAAGCCTAATGTGCATCATTCCTAGGTGTCTTTCCTTTCAAAATTCTGATACATTTCTAATAAATGTTGGCTCCCAGTAGTGACCAGACAAGTTGTTGTAAGTATTGGTCCTGCCTATTATCTAATCTTTCATTTAAGGATCCAATTCCAAAAATAGGAATAGGAATAGTGGCATGCTATAATCTTTTTTCGCTTGCGTGCAAACACCTGTCAAAGTAAACTTTTATGCGGGTGGGTTAGAATGAATATTACAAGGACTTTGGATATCGCAACGTGTTAACTTCTTCTCCACATAGACTTCAATAGAGCACGCAGAACAAAAAACTAATACTTATCGCTCACATGCTAACCTGACAACGTGTTAAACCTACATCACTTAACACAATGTAGTTATGGATATTTAACATTCCAAATTTTGGATGTGCTCCAGAGCACCCATTTATTTTCAAATCGTAATACGCATGCAAGTGCCTCAGGGGAGTAGTCAGCAGTCTTAATCTGCAACAGGTGGGCACAGAGTGAGCAATGAACAATTATCAGACATGAGCCTTCGTGCAAATGTCTCAGCCATCTGGTACTACTGTTACAATTGATCCTGCTCAAGCCTCGCTTGTACACCCTACTCACTTGGGACCCCATCTACCAGTTCCTGATAAGTTTGATGGTAACCCTGAAGAGTGTTGGGGTTTTCTAAATGATACAGTGTCCTTCTCCACCCCAGCCGCACAAGAAACATTCATCATATCCCTGCTTCGCGGAAAGGCCTTGGTATGGGTCTCTCCTCTTATTGAAAAGGATCATCCCTCTCTTCAACCTGGGCGTTCTACAGCTGCTGAGACTTCCATCAAGATAGACAATTTGTAGCACAATATGCAATCAACTTCAGGACTCTTGCGGCAGAGATTAATTGGGATTCAGGTGCTTTAAAGGCTGCCTTTCATAAATGTCTGAATGAGAGGATCAAAGACGAATTAGTCTATTGTGACATTCCTGAGTCACATGACAATTTCATTGAGTTATGTATCCAACTGGACTCTCGCTATCATGAAAGACTTTCTGAGAGAGACAGGGCACGAAGGTATTTGAAAACTGGTATTGAACCTGCTTCTTTATTCTTGACTCCTCCAGCTTCTTAAGAACCTTCAAAAACTTCAGAAGAACTGGGGGCATGTCCATGCAGCGATCCTGATCGGTCACACTCTCCTTGTGCTTTGATAGATTAGACATCAATCGTGCCGATTTTTTACTTCATCCTACAGTTTAAAAGATATCTTCGATTACAATCTCAACTATCAGCTCTATTGTGAGCATATCATTGCTTTTTTAACTTTATACATGACATCGGAGCTCAGGATTGGACATCATAGGCCTGAAGTGGCAGCTTATACCAGGCAGCGTTTCCCCTTTGGCACGCCGAGGTACTTGACTATAACTGGTTACAGCATACCTACAACATTTAGCACCATCAGAGCTAATATTAAACTACATTAAAAAAATAGCACACTACAATGTTACGCAAGATGGCCCAAATGGAAACAGAAACCATGTGGTAGCGTCATGACACTGACTATCAGAAGCTTGAGGCCCTCATGCAAAGACTGCTAGACAAAGCGCCATCAGAACAGCAGCTACAAAGCCTGTACCAGATACAATCTTCAATAGCACCTAAGGATGAATCTTTGGATCCCACAAGAATGGAGCCCTTCACATTAGATGAGCACTTGCAAACAGTGCAACATAAGAAGCTGAAAACGGGCCTACCGGATCAAGCACGCTCCACAACTCCTGACGACCAAAGTAAGCTATTTTTTATTCCCTTTACGCAATCGAGTTTTGATCATCTCAGCTCAAAAGAACCCACACCAAGCAACCCTGCAGTGTTGCCTTACTCTACTTATGCAACCACTTGTAGGAAGGAACGGGCAGACTGACACAACAGAAACTGGTAATCAGTATGATCTTCTCCCTACCTTTTCGGCTCTGTTGAAACTAAAGAGAGCCATGTATACTGCACTTCCACCACGCTTTTCTAAAAAGTTACAAATTGAGGCGCACAAGCAAACTTCTGAATTAGGACATGGCCTAGCTAGCACCCCAACACCGCAGACAAAGAATCTACCCCTGGATACCAGAATAACTGCTCCCCTTAGACCTAATAAAGAGACGGTCAGTAAATTTTCTGCTCCCATATCCACAGAATGTACATACAGCAAGTTAGCGGAACTAATAACCAACACGCTGCTTACCCCTCTACCTTTCATCAGACTTTCTATAAATAGGATTGTGTCTAACTATAATGCAAGGGTAGTTGGATGATGCAAAGGACAAACACGCCAATATGGGACAATATATCATAGCCAGTATCCTTCTTTGCACATATAGTGTACTATATTCTTGTTAGCTAAATTATGCTATGTTGTAAAGGGTTTAGATTATTATGTCTATATGAGATATTCTGACAAAGCCAGTATTCTTTTTGGTACATATAGTGTACATTATTCATACTAGTTACACCATGCTATGTTGCAAAGGGTTTAGATTATTATGTTAAAGTGGCAGAAATTATGTTATTGTTTGAGTTAACCTGCTAATTGTTATGTAACTTAGGCTATATGGGGACTGCAGTTTAGCTTAACACCTAATATCCAATAGTTGAATTGTGAAGATACCTGAATATTTAAATAATAATAAAAAAAAATAGAAATATTTTGATATGAGGCCTTGGGGATTCTCTGGTGCGCTGCCATAGATTTCTTATTGCTATAGCAATAAGCACATTTTTTCCATATACACCTATATCAGCAGGGTAACATTTTTACACAATCATCATAAGTCCTCCTCATACACTGAATGCATTACATTAGACAAGACCTAAAAGAACTACTATAGGATTGGGGCTCATGCTGCAGCTTGTGGCCGAAACTGTAGCTGAGAACTGCATATCACTAAAGGTCATAGTTCACATCCCATACTCGTTGGTAATTGAGAATTTGTATTCCTACTGATACCGGACTTAAAGATGATTACTTGACACATGCATGTACCCCAACTCTTGTAAAATTGCACACTGCTAAAACACCAATCTTCTACTACGGGCCCCCTGACAGCTTACTAGTTAACCACCAGATGGCTTCACGTGCATAACACAAGGTACAATCATAAGTGCTCTACAACAATAACCCTAGATGATAAATGAAGCCTACCTCTATAATTATTAATAAAGCACTTTATATTCATACCGTATGTTAGCAATCACACTAATTATACTATTTGTGCCTATTTATACTTATACTAGCAGCTGTTTATGCCGATAGAAAGTTATTAACACATAGTAATATCTTATTTAACAATTGTATGCTCAGTTATGGTCTTTGCTTCTTACCAGGAAGCACATTTTGTTTAATTACTTTTACTCTCCATTATAGTTTACTATAGCATTACAGGTCTATGAGTGACCTACACAGAAAAGTAAAGGGAAAATAGAGGATTGTTTTCAAATTTGTACAATTCAGATATGATGCAATTATTTAATGTAACATTTATAGCTTCCTGTTTTCTGTAATTTATTTTTATTACTATGTCCTCAATAAAAACATAAATAAAAAAAAAAACTCAGAAGAACTAATGGAAGTAGGAGCCATCCATATTTCAGAGGCCGAACATTTAAGATGACATACCCTGGGGTTGTGCCTATATTGTGTACTAAAAGGCCACTTACTCTGCAACTGCCCTACCCGTCAGGTAAAAGAGTGGGCTTAACTTTGTTGGGGGTACAAGGTTAAGCTATATTGCAGATATTACCTCCTACAAATCTGATTTGACCCTTGCTGCTAATATGGGTATACTCCAACTGAAGAATGAACAATCTCTTTTTGTTACTACTATCAGTGGTCTACCCCTGGGTTCCAGCCTGATTGAATTCCAGACTATTCCTTTGCAATGTACTACTGGACGTCTTCATACAGAAAACATATCTTTTGATTTGGTCACATCTCCAACTGGTCCAGTTATCTTAGGCCTATCAAGGTTGAAAAAGCATGAACCAAGATTGTTTTTATTTCCTGTCTGATGTCTCCTGCAGTAGTCAAGCCGCTGAGCCTCCCTTCAATTTCACCTGACTAATTCTTACCCTGTGAATACCTGGAATTCTCTGATGTCTTTTAAAAAAAACAAGCAAAAATGCTGCCTCTGCATCGACCTTATGATTGCAGTATTGAATTACTACCTGGTGCACCCATCTCAAAAGGAAGGACTTTCCCTCTCTCTCAACTGGAAACTCAGGCCTGAGAGGAGTACATTCTAGATAATCTCAAACCTGGTTTTATACAACCATCTTCCTCTCTGGCAGCTGCTGGGTTCTTCTTTGTTGAAAAGAAAGATGGTGGACTTATACCTTGTATTGATTATCATGAATTGAGTCGTATCACTATCAAGGACTGGTTCCCTATTCCTCTAATTAATTAATTAATTAATCATTTGACGCCCTCCAGAGAGCAAAATAATTTACAAAACTCGACCTTAGAGGGGCTTACAACCTTATTCGGATCAAGGAAGGACATGAATGAAAGACTGCATTTAATCCACGCTACAGCTATTACGAATATCTAGTTATGCCTTTTCGGCCTGTGTAATGTCCAGGCAGTCTTTCAGTGCTTCATGAATTACATTTTTTTCATGAACACCTGAATAAATGTGTGATTGTTTGCCTGGACAACATCCTGATATACTCTAAGACATCCGAAGAACATGTTGCCCAGGTCAAGATTGTGCTGCAGTTATTGAGACAATTACAGTTGTATACAAAACTAGAAAAATTTATTTTTCATAAAAATAAAAATCTGTTCTTGGGCTTTATCATTAACCACAAGGGTTCAAGATGGATCCTGCCAAGCTATCTCCAGTTCAACAATGGCTTCATCCTGAATCTATCAAATCTCTCCAATGCTTTCTGGGCTTTCCCAACTATTATTGAAAATGTATTCAAGGCTATTCACCCCTAGTTGTTCCTCTTACAGCTCTTAATGCTAAAGAAGCCACTATCAAATCTTGCAATGAGAAGTCTGAACAAGCCTTCCTAAGATTAAAGGAAGCATTTACCACTGCACTAATTCTTCATCCTTCTAATCCCGCTCTATAGTATATTGTAGAAGTGAATGCGTCCGATGTACTAGCAGGTGCAATCCTTCCACAATGAGATCCAGAGAACAGCTGCATCCCTCTTCACTGCCTCAGAATAAT
This sequence comes from Bombina bombina, assembly GCF_027579735.1. Taxonomy (NCBI): domain Eukaryota; kingdom Metazoa; phylum Chordata; class Amphibia; order Anura; family Bombinatoridae; genus Bombina; species Bombina bombina. The sequence continues at coordinate 306,320,040 of NC_069499.1, read as the reverse complement.
AAATAAAGAACTTTAAGCCATAAAGATGGCATTGGCGAATAAAAACATTTACTGTAAGGAACTAATGAGCTGTTTCTTATTATAGTTGCAAAAAGCTAAATAACTAAATCCTTGACAGGGACGCTGGTCATTGTTTTTCTCTAGATTTAACTTTCTGTTATCCTATATCCTGGGTTCCAAGAAAAGCGGATGCTCTCTCTCGTCAGTTTCTTCAATGACTCCAGAAGATTCTACTCCTGATTCATCATTCCACCAGAATGTATAATTGGTAATGATAACCACCTCTCTGCTTGAAAAACTTAAAAGTCACTAAGATAAGATCCCTAAGCCCAGCAAAATTCCAAGCAAGGCACTTGTGTTCCAAAGACCTTACGGAAAGAAGTACTAGCAGGTGCAATCCTTTCACAATGAGATCCAGAGAACAGCTGCATCCCTCTTCAATGCCTCAGAATAATAAATAAAGAACTTTTAGCCATAAAGATGGCATTGGCGAATAAAAACATTTACTGTAAGGAACTAATGAGCTGTTTCTTATTATAGTTGCAAAAAGCTAAATAACTAAATCCTTGACAGGGACGCTGGTCATTGTTTTTCTCTAGATTTAACTTTCTGTTATCCTATATCCCAGGTTCCAAGAATAGCGGATGCTCTCTCTTGTCAGTTTATTCAATGACTCCAGAAGATTCTACTCCTGATTCATCATTCCACCAGAATGTATAATTGGTAATGATAACCACCTCTCTGCTTGAAAAACTTAAAAGTCACCAAGATAAGATCCCTAAGCCCAGCAAAATTCCAAGCAAGGCACTTGTGTTCCAAAGACCTTACGGAAAGAAGTACTAGCAGGTGCAATCCTTTCACAATGAGATCCAGAGAACAGCTGCATCCCTCTTCACTGCCTCAGAATAATAAATAAAGAACTTAAAGAAACTTAAAAGTCACCAAGATAAGATCCCTAAGCCCAGCAAAATTCCAAGCAAGGCACTTGTGTTCCAAAGACCTTACGGAAAGAAGTATTGAAATGGGCACATGGCTCTCCTCTATCCAGGTATCCTGGACTACACAACACCCTCCTGAAATTAAAACCCTTAGTGTGGCGGCCATCCATGTCACAAGATGTTAGCTAATGGGCAAACTGAAAGAACCAACTAGTCCTTGGAAACATACCTGAGAATGTACTCTTCCTTATCCCAAGACAGTTGGGCATCATTGTTACCCTTGGCAGAATTTGCCCACAACTCTAGAACTAATGCATCCATTAAGACCACTCCCTTCCAGGCAGCTTTTGGTTACCAACCATATTCCTTTCCTAGGGTAAACCCCAATTATTATGTACCAGCCGCTGATCGTCAAGTATTATCTCTAAGGTGTCACTGGCGAAGCATTCGTCAAGTTTTGCAATCCTCTGTAATCTCTATTAAAAGAGCTGCTGACCGTCTACAACATTGTACCCCCACATTCGGACTTAGAGATCGTGTTTGGCTCTCATGTAATAACCTACATATAAAGTAAGCCTCAGCCAAACTCGGACCTCACTACATAGGTCCATTTTGTATTTTTTGATGGGTTAATTCAGTAACTTATAAGCTGGCCCTTCCGTCCTTCTTCTGTATTCATCCGGTGTTCCATGTGTCATTGATAAAACCATATAAACATAATTTTCCCCCTACTATGGTCTGTCTAGCTCCCATTTTGGCAGAAGGCTCACCAGAATACGAAGATCAGTGTATATTGGACTCTAAACATAGAGGTTGGGGTATCTTTTATCTTGTCCATTGGAAGGGCTACCCCATCACAGACCCTTCTTGAAACATGCCATTTGCTGCAAGTTCTCCTTGGATCCTCCTTGCCTCTGCGTCCCTTACTCGTTACCTCTGGCTGCCAGACTTTCTACCTGTCACTTCACCTGGTGCCGGGATAAGAAGACTACTGGCTAGGCAATTGGAGTGGCAGGTGAATTTCCATGCAGGCCTGATAGCAAGTTAGCGCATCACAATATCGCTTTTAACAACCCTTGCTAATTTTAGCAATCCACTTGTAATCTAGCCCACAATCAGGTGTCCAGGGGGATCTACTAACGTTTTATGTATTTTGGTAACAACTCTAAAGAGAGTTACTCTGGGTTCATTCACCATTAGCTTCTCAGACACTTTCTTGTCAAACCAGTTTTACTCTACTGCATAGTCTAAATTTTAGCCAATTCAGTTTTAAAATTTTCAGTTGGATTATAAATTATTTTTTTTATATAGTTCCTTGTTACTCAATTATTTTGTAACCTCTTTCATGTATTTAATTCTATTCAGAATTATTATCACTCCCCTCCCCTTGTTATAAAGTTCTCAATATTCATCAATGAATTGTATGCATCCTTTCATGGGGTTTCAAATGAATCATATTTACATTTCCTACATTTAAGAGACAATTGAGTGAGATCTCTTTCTACTAAATACTGAAACCTTCTCAATAGGGGTTGCTCTTGCACTAGCAGGGTAAAAATCTTTATTGCTTTTTAATTGCTTCAGTGTTGCTAAATTAGTTATAAAAATCCCCTCACTTCAACCCCTTATGAATATAAATATGCTCATATGTTTATTTAATGACACTCTACTGTCTTTATTTTGGGGGCAATTGGGCAACTTTTTTCATTAACCAAAGATTTGATCTGGTTAATGATTTCTAGCGCAAAGTGAAACTGTGAGGTCGCCATCACATTACCAGCTACTTGTAATGGCTACTTATTTAACGTGAGCCTGTAAGCAAATTTGTCCCTTTACGGGCGCACATTTAGATACCACTCCACTTGTAATCTGGCCCTTTATGGGAAACAAAATTGTGATTTTAACGTTCCTTTATTGCTTATTGTACAGTAGATTTTTTATTCTTGTATTTGTTATATGAATATATAAAGCAGAGAATAATTAGTCAATTGTTGCGCATGATTTATAGACCTAGAGGTCCCGCTGCATCACTGTCAGGGAATTAACCATTTTTATTGAGCTTGTATATATATTTCTGTTGAGGTATGTTTACTGCATTTACTTCCCAGTTCACGTGTTTGCTATGTAAGTCGTAGGATAAGGTAAGCATTTTACTGAGGAATAATATTACAGGAGGCAATTATCCCTATTATAGCTTTTACTTACGGTGACTATGAGTTTCAAAGTTATCGCTCACATACTACTACTATATCATTATATTTATTACCCACATAGTTATAGCGCTTTACACTATTGCAGCTTGTTAACTTTAAGTCAGGACTCGTTAGCCTGTCTTACACTCTTTATAAATGTACGACTCTCTGGTATACTTTGCTTCATATATTTAAATTATCACCTCCTCCCCCCCCCCCCATACACATTTAATAACATGTCACCTAGTTTAGGTGAACTAAACATGCGTTTTTTCTTGTCTATACCGCACCCTAAATCCTTTTAATTAATGCAACACACTATATTGTTAACCTTTTGTTCTCTTTTTAAGCTTAACAAAATTATTCAACATTCCATATATTTTGAATTTAAGGTTTAAGTATCCTATCCTAAATATTATATTAAAAGGTAAAAGAGGTTCTTCACTTAGGGCCCATGAGTGGTCCCTTCACATTAATGTTTACCTACTTTGTACTATTCTTACTGCAACTGTATGGTCCATGAGTGGCCGTTCCAATCATATTGTGGGTATACTGTTTGAGCAACATTTATTACTTGTGTTGAGAATATAATTTGTCATTTACCTGTATTGCGTTTTTATCTGATGCGCTTGGTAACATAATAATTTATTTTACCTTATAATTTGTATTGACAATTACCCATTGTTTGTTGCGAAAAGAACTTCAATAAAAAAAATATTTAAAAAAAAAAAAAAAGAATAATTAGTCAAAATGGGTATTAGAATAATGTAAAAATAGCTGAATTCCTTAGAGATAACTTTTTAAGTTTAAATGTTGACAATAAGTGGTTTGGAAGTTTTAAGAAAATTGAGTTTGGGTTACTTTTTATTATTATTATTATTTTATTATTTTATTATTATTATTATTATTACTATTAAGGTTCAAGCTTGACAAAACATAAAAAGTATCTTGTGCGAGATTTTGCAGTGCTGGAGGATTATTTAGATCATCTCACCTGAGCAGAGAGCTTTATGGTAGGCTTCTCTCATCTCTCTGGGACTTCCAGTTTAGCCTATGTAAAGAACAAACTGTAGCTATCACAGATTGAAGTTCGCTTAGAACCTTTGGACAGGGCCGGACTGGGAATAAAAACAAATATGAAGACCAGCCTTATTTTCTGTTGAGTCAGTAAAATGGACAAAAATGTTCCAGTTTTCTCAAAGGGGGTTACTGGATTACCCCTTCCCAAATATTTTTTGCAGAAGAAATTATATTACTTTGTAATAAATAAAAGTGCCAGATTATTGTTATATAGGCCCCCTACTTCCCAATTGCATCCATTAATCTTCCCTTTAAATTGTAGCTTTCCAGCCCCAGCTGCTGCAGCCCACTGGGAAATCTCTCCTGGCATCCTGGTTGGCCAATCCGGCCTTGCCCTTGAATGAATCAATGCTGTAACCTTTTTTATTGTAAATCAGTGTAAATCAACTCCATTGTAAACTAATGGCCTTCCCATATATATATTTTTAAAAGACAAACAGTTGACCAATATATACAGTTCTAACAACAGACTAGGATTGCGGGTTACTAGTAGGGATGGGCGAATGTGTAAATTTTTGAATTTCGAATGTAGAACGAATGTTATTACCGAAATTCGAATTCTAAATCCGAATGTCGATAAGAACGAATATTCTTAAAAATTCGAAAATCTAATGTTATTTACAGTTTTCGAATGTCCCTTTCGAATTCGAATGTTTATAATTATATCGAATGTCCACATTCGAAATTTCGAATTTAACATTCTATTTAACAAATACTATTCAGAAGTTCAATAGTTCATGTGGTAGGGCGGGAATCTAGTAAATTGGTACATAATAGATACAAATATATCATTTCGAATGTTTCCATATAGAATATTGCATAATTCGAATATTACATTTAAAGAACGCATTAGAAATACTATTACAAACATAAATTCAAATTTTTCGAATTCGAATATAAATTTGAATTTTTCCAATTTGAATATTGCATAATTCAAATATTACATTTAAAGAAAAAGCATTAGAAATACTATTACAATCTAAATTCGAATTTTTTGAATTCGAATACACGTATTGCATAATTCGAATATTACATTTAAAGAAAAAGCATTAGAAATACTATTACAATCTAAATTCGAATTTTTCGAATTCGAATATTGCATAATTCGAATATTACATTTAAAGAAAAAGCATTAGAAATACTATTACAATCTAAATTCGAATTTTTAGAAAAGAATATTTTCGAATGTAATCGTAAAATTCGAAACCGAACATTCAAAAATCGAATGTTAGAATGTTATGTAAACATTCGAAATTCGATTCGAACGAATGTGTTAAAATTCGTGCCGTTTTTCGAATGTTGCGAAACATTCGCCCATCCCTAGTTACTAGATGCTAAAACAATGAGTGTTCTCAACTCTCTGAATATTCTACTAGTACACAACCAAATTATGTCATGCTGGCTTTCTATTTATTTTATTTCCACCTATCACATGGTGTGTGGAATTATGTGATATAGGATCACATGTTTTATTTTTTATGAAAAATTTCAGAGAGCGCAATAATAGATTGAGATCATGAATGCCTGAAATTTCTGGGAAGATTTCAGTCACAGGGAATAGCAGTTACATTTCTGGTGAGAATCACAGTTAAAGGGATAATAAACAGTCTGTTATATTGTTGTAATAAAAAAGAACCAATCAATAGTGATGTCCCGAACTGTTCGCCCGCGAACGGTTCACAGCGAACATAGGTTGTTCGCGTTCGCGTTTGTGGGTGAACAAGTGGCGATGTTCGATCCGCCCCTATGTGTCATCATTGTGGAAACTTTGACCCTTTATGTCACAGCCGCCTGACACATTAGAGCCAATCAACATCAGACAGCCCCTCACAGACACTCCCAGCTACTCGGAATCCGCCATTTTAGACTCATAACGACCTTGCTTTTTTAATGAGAGGACGTGTTGTGTTTTTGCTCCTGACATTAATAGGAAAAACATAGCTAGGCTAGTGTATTTACAGTCCAGAAGGACTCCACTCATCTCTGCTGCAAACACAGCACCCCAAAAAGCCCTTTTTAGGGCTATATTTTGTGCCGTTTTTTTTTTTTTCTTTTTTTATTAGCATTTGCCTGGCTTTCAGCTGTGTGTTTAAGGCTCACAGCATATGCTGTGACTACTGCCACCACTGATATCTCCCTAACAACATTAGTTTAAATTGAACTAACCCAAAAATATAATTATTTTTCTAGTGTAATTTTTTTTCATTTTCTATCAGGCCAGTGTCACACAGCATATACTCTGGTTCATTGCTCTGTTCCAGCGGCAGCCAGCAGCCACCAGTGTTAATATCCGTTTATAACATTATTTTTAATTTTAAAAAAAACCACAAAAAAATATTTTTCTAGTGTAATCTAATTACATTTACTATCATGCCTGTGTCTGTCAGGCTCACTCAGCATTAATATACCTCATTTTTTTTCAGTCTTTTGGTTAATTGGTCTGTGCCAGGCAGCCACCCAGCACTCATATCTATTTTTCTTTCACCTTAATTTTAATATTTTAAAAAAAAAAGTTTAAATTTGTTTGCTAGTGTAATGTAATATAATTTTCTATCCGTTCTGTGTGTTTTGCTGACATAGAGAGCCTACTGTGTTTACTTGCTGCCCTCCCTAGTCTATGAGCCACGACTCATATGTGTTTAACCTTTTTTTAATTTCCCCCCCCAAAAAATAATTTCAATCATTTTTCTAGTGTAATCTAATAGTATTTTCTATCAGGCGTGTGTGTATCCGACATACAGAGCCTACTGTTTTTAATAGCTGCCCTTCCAAGGCTATCAGCCACGACTCATATGTATGTGCTTAACCTTTTTCTTAAAATTTCCAAATAAAAGTCTTTAAATCATTATGCTAGTGTAATCTAATTGTATTTTCTATCAGGCCTGTGTCTAACTGTCTATCTGACTTACACAGCATACTGTTGTTATAATTGCTGCCCTACGTAGCAGCCAGCCAGTGCGACCACTCATAGAGTCATATGTGCATTGCACTTCTTAACATAATTTTAATATTAAAATCTAAAATTTTAAAATATTTTGCTAGTGTAATGCAACTTAATTTTCTATCAGTCCTGTGTTTTTGTCACTTACACAGCATACTGTGTTCAATTGCTGCCCTACCTACCATCCACGACTCATATCTGCCAGCCTGTCTGCCAGGCCCAAGTAGCCAATTAGTGGCACCAATCACAATTCTTGTAACAGTAATAAAAAAAAAAAAAAACATAATTTTTAGGACTGCAAATATTCAGTCTCCTAGTGCCATTGAATTTCATTTACCTCCTGCCTGCCACTGCCAGCCTTTTGTGCCAGGCCGTCTAGCCAACTATTTACACCAATCATAATTGTTGTCACAGTCAGACAGTATAGTTATTAATTTAAATAAAAACAATTTTTAGTGTTGATCTTAATCCTCAGTTTGCTCGTGCCTTTGAATTGCACTTTTCTACAGCCTTCCATGCCTGTGTGCCAGGCCTACTTAAAAAATATTTACACCAATCATATTTGTTGTGACATTATTCTAATAATTAAAAATTAAAATTTTTGGTAATAGTTGCTGTGATTTGAATCCTCAGTTTGCTGGTGCCATTGAATAGCACTTTCCTCCTGCCTTGCAGCCTGCTGTGAGCCACGCCCCCACCTAGCCAATTGTTGTCAGCAATCATATTTCTGTTAACAGTATTTCAAAAATTGTCAATCATCACTGTTTAGACTGTCAGTAATCAGTCTCCTAGTTTCCTTGAATTGCATCTCCCTCCTGCCTGCCATCCTTTTGTGCCAGGCCGTCTTGCCAACTATTTACACCAATCCAATTTTTTTGTCACAGTATAGTTACTAATTAAAATTAAAAAAATCTTTATTGTTGATGATCTTAACCCTCAGTTTGCTCATGCCTTTGAATTGCACTTTTCTACAGCCTTCCAAGCCTGTGTGCCAGGCCTACTTAAAAAATATTTACACCAATCATATTTGTTGTGACAGTATTCTAATAATTAAAAATTAAAAATGTTGGTAATAGTTGCTGTGATTTGAATCGTCAGTTTGCTGGTGCCATTGAATAGCACTTTCCTCCTGCCTTGCAGCCTGCTGTGAGCCAGGCCCCCACCTAGCCAATTGTTGTCAGCAATCATATTTCTGTTAACAGTATTGCAAAAATTGTCAATCATCACTGTTTAGACTGTCAGTAATCAGTCTCCTAGTTTCCTTGAATTGCATCTCCCTCCTGCCTGCCATCCTTTTGTGCCAGGCCGTCTTGCCAACTATTTACACCAATCCAAATTTTTTTGTCACAGTATAGTTACTAATATAAATTAAAAAAATCTTTATTGTTGATGATCTTAACCCTCAGTTTGCTTGTGCCTTTGAATTGCACTTTTCTACAGCCTTCCAAGCCTGTGTGCCAGGCCTACTTAAAAAATATTTACACCAATCATATTTGTTGTGACAGTATTCTAATAATTAAAAATTAAAATTTTTGGTAATAGTTGCTGGGATTTGAATCGTCAGTTTGCTGGTGCCATTGAATAGCACTTTCCTCCTGCCTTGCAGCCTGCTGTGAGCCAGGCCCCCACCTAGCCAATTGTTGTCAGCAATCATATTTCTGTTAACAGTATTTCAAAAATTGTCAATCATCACTGTTTAGACTGTCAGTAATCAGTCTCCTACTTTCCTTGAATTGCATCTCCCTCCTGCCTGCCATCCTTTTGTGCCAGGCCGTCTTGCCAACTATTTACACCAATCCAAATTTTTTGTCACAGTATAGTTACTAATTAAAATTAAAAAAATCTTTATTGTTTATGATCTTAACCCTCAGTTTGCTCGTGCCTTTGAATTGCACTTTTCTACAGCCTTCCAAGCCTGTGTGCCAGGCCTACTTAAAAAATATTTACACCAATCATATTTGTTGTGACAGTATTCTAATAATTAAAAATTAAAATTTTTGGTAATAGTTGCTGTGATTTGAATCATTAGTTTGCTGGTGCCATTGAATAACACTTTCCTCCTGCCTTGCAGCCTGCTGTGAGCCAGGCCAACCTAGACAATTGTTGTCAGCAATCATATTTCTGTTAACAGTATTTCAAAAATTGTCAATCATCACTGTTTAGACTGTCAGTAATCAGTCTCCTAGTTTCCTTGAATTGCATCTCCCTCCTGCCTGCCATCCTTTTGTGCCAGGCCGTCTTGCCAACTATTTACACCAATCCAATTTTTTTGTCACAGTATAGTTACTAATTAAAATTAAAAAAATCTTTATTGTTTATGATCTTAACCCTCAGTTTGCTCGTGCCTTTGAATTGCACTTTTCTACAGCCTTCCAAGCCTGTGTGCCAGGCCTACTTAAAAAATATTTACACCAATCATATTTGTTGTGACAGTATTCTAATAATTAAAAATTAAAATTTTGGTAATAGTTGCTGTGATTTGAATCATCAGTTTGCTGGTGCCATTGAATAACACTTTCCTCCTGCCTTGCAGCCTGCTGTGAGCCAGGCCAACCTAGACAATTGTTGTCAGCAATCATATTTCTGTTAACAGTATTGCAAAAATTGTCAATCAATCATAAAAAGCCTGCCATCCGGGGGCGGAGCTAATAGCCAAAGAGAATGGACGTGTTTTATTAGAGCTCCACAAAAAAAGCAACAAACATACTAGAATTTTATAGTTATCGGCATAAACTGCAGTTAAGGGACTAATGTCTGATGATCCTTATCAGTCTCCTGACCTTTCTGATGCCTTTTGTGTTTATATCAAGCCTGAGACGGAACTTCAATTTGGAGGCCTATTGAGCCATGCTGTCATGGGCAGTGATGGCCGCGTAACCTTGAGTAATTGGTGAAAGCTGCCTCAAGGATCGTGCCTGTCGGCTGCTCTTACGTATAATATACTTAAGCTGAGGCCCTCATAGCGATCATGGAGGATTTCCACGCGGCCATCCTGGCCCTCTTTGAGGACCACAACCAGAAGCTAATAAGCAGAAAGGACCGGCTTATAGTAACCCTCAGCCCCAGAGGTATGGAGATCTCAGATAGTGACTCACGCGCAGAAGAACGGAGAGCGGACCTCAGCGTGCAGCTGACTCATGTGCCGATGAACCCCGGTCAGTTTCTCTCACCCACCATAGTCGCTGGCCTTCCAGTCGCTGACCAAGAAGTCGGGAGCTGCTGGCATATCGCGCCCGCTGTTGATCTGGTGGATGCGGCCGATCCGCTGGAGACAGGAGCGGGCTGTTCAGAAAGTGCAGTGGAAGTAGTCCCGACGGTTCCTACAGAGGTTACAGCGAGGAGTATACCTGGCCCTCAGATATGCAGTTTCGGACTGGAGAATTGGCTGGAGCAACCTGTATTGCTGCACTGCTCTGAAGACCCTATCTATGTAGGAAAGCCTTCAAGTAAAGAAGTATACACGGAGACAGGTATAATACATACAATGGGTCACCCTAATCCTACTAACTGGAAGGCCTTGGAGTCACGCACTGTTTGGAGCTCCCGGTGGAGGTTTTCACGTGGCAGGACTCTCCTTGTGGCATCTTGTATATTAACAATCCCCTTTACTGTGTGTGGAGTGGGGTGAACTTTGATTACATGGCATTGCTGACTATGGACACTTCACTCCCCGCAATTGTACTGATCTCAAATTCCTATAACAATTATATTTGGGGTGATGTGTAGACTTCCCGCCTGTAACCCTAGTATCAATATTTCCATGTTTCACCGTCTATATTAGCCTGAATGTCCATAGCTAGGTTGCGAATCCCTATGTAACAACATATGTACATTTTCTCATAGTTCAGTTATTTATGACGGCCCTAGGGCCTGAGACATAGATTTGCAACGTGGTTCCCTATCTGCTCCACTCTGGATAGTAGCTTACTTCATTTGCAGTACTACAGCTGCCTATGTTTTTCATTTGTGGAACTCTAACCAGGTTTCTAATAAATGTTTAAAGCTTATCATTTAACTTAAAAACCATCCTCCATCCCTCACCCCTTCCCTCCCTCCTTCATCTCTCCCTTCCCTCTTTCCCCCCCTCCCTCCCTTCTCTACCCCCCCCTCCCTCCCTTCTCTACCCACCCTCCCTCCCCTCTCTACCCCCCTCCATCCCCTCTCTACCCCCCCTCCCCTCTCTAACCCCCCTCCCCTCTCTACCCCCCCTCCCTCTCTATCCCCCTCCCCTCCCTCTCTACCCCCTCCCCTCTCTACCCCCCTCCCTTCCCTCTCTACCCCCCATCCCTCCCTCTTTGCCTCCCCTCCCTTCCCTCTTTACCCCCCCTCCCTCCCCCCTTCCCCCCCTTTCCCCCCCTCCCTTCCCTCTTTTCCCCCTCACTTCCCTCTCTCTTCCCTCCCTTCCCTCTTCCCCCCTCCCTTCCCTCTTTCCCTCCCTCCCCTCTTTCCCCCCCTTCCTCACCCCTTTCCTCACTCATCCCTCCCTCTTTCCCCCCTCCCTCTTTTTCCTTCCCTCCTCTTTTTCCCCTTCTTTCCCCCCTCCCTCTTCCTTGCCCCTTACCCCTCTCCCCTCTTTTCCCCCTTTCCTTCTTCCCCCTTCCCTCTTTTCCCTCCCTCTTCCCCTCCTTCTTTTTCCCGCTCCCTCCTTCCTACCCCTTCCCACCTTCTCTTTCCACTGCCTTCCCCCCCTTTCTCTTCCTCTTCCCCTCCCCCCTTTTTTAATCGTGTGGGAAGAGATAAATACCTTATCCTCCGCACCCCTTTTTGGCAGAGTTAGGTAGTCTCTGCCCTGTCCGCAGAGTCCTTACCGTATCCTGAACCTATATGAGTGTGAAAGAAAGGCTCTCCGGATGTTTACAATAAATAGATTTGTTAGGATTGTTTTATGTGTCTAATGTCTACAGAATGTTTGCTATCATAATCTTAATACTGATGTTAGCCTGTTTATAAGTTTGACATATGTGTTAGAACTGCTGATATGATGATCAAGGTTCGAAGATTTAGAGCGATTAATATATGTGATTCCCATGTATTTTCTCAAGCTAGATTACTCATCTCCCTGAGCTTGCAACCTTAGATACACAGTCTTACTCATCTTATGCTAGCTGTTCTAAGGTGCATAGCTACATTTACTTCCCTACTATTATATAGAGTTACGTGAGAAGCAGTCACTACAGTTTTATTTTTCAGACACAGAGTGGAGAACTTGTGTATTTTCTAATGTTCAACGTTTGTGTCTAACCATGTTTGCAGTAGTAGCAGAAGCCCATATCAATATAGCACCTCTACTAGTTTCCGAGTTGGCTATATCACATTAACTAAGAGTAACTTAAGTGCACTGCTGTGCTTCTATATTTTGAAAATATTTACAGATTCCCAACTTTATCGCTATTTCATACGCATTGACACTAGACTCTTTGAAATTAGCTTTGTTTTTGGGTCCTTCGTGACGGACTAAGGTTTTTGGTCCCTTAAGTGGACCTGTTTGCTTAGAGGACATTACGATCCAACAAACTCAAAAAATGAGGTAACCAGAATATCATACCCTGTTGGTTTGATGCGTGTTGATGTTCCCACATGATGTAATGTATTTACTTGGTATGTGTTTATTCCTACAGGATGTGTATAAATTGTATCTTTTCCGATATGACTGTATTGTAAAAGCTAATTTTACCTCAATAAAAAATTATATTTAAATAAAAAAAAAAAAAAAATTGTCAATCATCACTGTTTAGACTGTCAGTAATCAGTCTCCTAGTTTCCTTGAATTGCATCTCCCTCCTGCCTGCCATCCTTTTGTGCCAGGCCGTCTTGCCAACTATTTACACCAATCCAAATATTTTGTCACAGTATAGTTACTAATTAAAATTAAAAAATTCTTTATTGTTGATGATCTTAATCCTCAGTTTGCTCGTGCGTTTGAATTTCACTTTTCTACAGCCTTCCAAGCCTGTGTGCCAGGCCTACTTAAAAAATATTTACACCAATCATATTTGTTGTGACAGTATTCTAATAATTAAAAATTAAAATTTTTGGTAATAGTTGCTGTGATTTGAATCGTCAGTTTGCTGGTGCCATTGAATAACACTTTCCTCTTGCCTTGCAGCCTGCTGTGAGCCAGGCCCACCTAGACAATTGTTGTCAGCAATCATATTTCTGTTAACAGTATTGCAAAAATTGTCAATCATCACTGTTTAGACTGTCAGTAATCAGTCTCCTAATGTCCTTGAATTGCATCTCCCTCCTGCCTGCATTCCTTTTGTGCCAGGCCGTCTTGCCAACTATTTACACCAATCCTAATATTTTGTCACATTATAGTTACTAATTACAATTAAAAAAATCTTTATTGTTGATGATCTTAATCATCAGTTTGCTCGTGCCCTAGAATAGCACTTTTCTACAGCCTTCCAAGCCTGTGTGCCAGGCCCACTTAAAAACTATTTACACCAATCATATTTGTTGTAACAGTATTCTAATAATTAAAAATTAAAATTTTTGGTAATAGTTGCTGTGATTTGAATCCTCAGTTTGCTGGTGCCATTGAATAGCAATTTCCTCCTGCCTTTCAGTCTGCTGTGAGCCAGGCCCCCACCTAGCCAATTGTTGTCAGCAATCATATTTCTTTTAACAGTATTTCAAAAATTGTCAATCATCACTGTTTTGACTGTCATTAATCAGTCTCCTAGTGTCCTTGAATTGCATCTCCCTCCTGCCTGCCATCCTTTTGTGCCAGGCCGTATTGCCAACTATTTACACCAATCCTAATTGTTGTCACAGTATAGTTACTAATTAAAATTAAAAAAATCTTGATTGTTGATCTTAATCCTCTTTTTGCTTGTGCCATTGAATTGCACTTTTCTACTGCCTGCCAGCCTGTGTGCCAGGCCCAACTATCCAATTAGTGCTAGCAATCATATTTCTTTTAACAGTATTGCAAAATTTGTCAATCAACACTGTTTTGACTGTCAATCTGCAGTCTACTAGTGCCCTTGAATTGCATTTTCCTCCTGCCTGCCTGCCTGTGTGCCAGTCCCAACTAGCCAATTAGTGCCACCACTCATATTTATTGTAACAGGATTGGAATTTTTGTTAATCATAACTGTTTTGACTGTGATTCTTCAGTCTCCTAGTGCCATTGAATTGCAGTTTCCTTTCTCCCAGCGTGTGTGCCAGACAGGCCCATTTGCCAAATAGTGCCAAACAATCATATTTGTTGCCACAGTACTAGTAATATTTCAAAAAATTAACAATTTGTGATTTTTAAAACATCTGTCTTTTTTGTTGTTGTCAGTCTCACAGCGTATACTGTGCCCACTTTCACAGTGCCACCACTCAATTGGTGTAATAGTATTGTTAGTGTCCATTTAAAAAAAATGACAGGTAGAGGCAGGCCACCCCGCGGGTTCCGTGGTCGTGGTCGTGGTGCTGTGATTCCTTTAGACCCTACAAATATGCACATTGTTCAGACGCCGGGTGCCAGGGGGGATGCAAAAACTTCTGAGGAGGACCAGGAAACCCAATCTTCTTCAGCTTCCACTGCTAGTCCTCCTAACCTTGACGCACCATCTACATCCAGCTGTGCTTTGGGCAGGTCTCAAGTGACCAGTGCCACTCCGCCGCCTGTCGCCACCACCAACACTAGCACCACAGCCGCTTCACTTGATCTGTCACAGGAGTTATTGACACATCATTTTGAAGAAATGAGTGATGCGCAACCATCATTGACAGAGGATGTAGATAATAGTGATCAGTCTCAGTCAGGCAGCATTACCGACATGGAGGTACGGTGTGATGATGATGATGATGATGATGTTGTACCCGCTGCTGCTTCCTTTCTTGATGTTTCAGATACAAGTGAAGCGGTTGATGATGATGTGTCGGTGGATGTCACATGGGTGCCTGCTAGAAGAGAAGAAGAAGAGGGGGAAAGTTCAGATGGGGAGACAGAGAGGAGGAGGAGGAGGAGACGATTTGGAAGCACGGGGAGGTCGTCTCAAGGAGCTAGTGGCACAGTCAGACAGCATGCATCGTCACCAGGGGTCAGCCAGACAGCCCTCCGACGCCCATCAACGCATGCTGTTGCCACCACCAGAATGCCGTCATCGCAGAGCTCAGCAGTGTGGCATTCTGACAACAGCGATGCCATTTGCAACCTGTGCCAAAAGAAACTGAGTCGTGGGAAGTCCAACAGCCACCTAGGTACAACTGCTTTGCGAAGGCACATGGTCTCCCATCACAAAGGCCGATGGGAAGAACACATGAGTAGAAGCAGCACACAAAGTGAAAGCCGTCCTCCTCCTCCTGCTCCAGCATCTTCAGCCACGTCAACCAGTGCTGTCCTCCTTGCCCCCTCTCAACCATCCTCCACTCAGTCTCTCTTACGTAGCAGTTCCTGGTCATCTGCCCACAGTCAGGTGTTTGTCAAGGACATGTTTGAGCGTAAGAAGCCAATTTCTCAAAGTCACCCCCTTGCCCGGCGTCTGACAGCTGGCTTGTCTGAACTCTTAGCCCGCCAGCTTTTACCATACAAGCTGGTGGAGTCTGATGCTTTAAAAAAATTTGTATCTATTGGGACACCGCAGTGGAAGGTACCTGGCAGAAATTTCTTTTCACAAAAGGCAATCCCAAACCTGTACTCTGTTGTGAGAAAGGAAGTTATGGCATGTCTGGCACACAGTGTTGGGGCAAGGGTCCATATGACCACGGATAGCTGGTCTGCAAAGCATGGTCAGGGCAGGTATATCACCTACACTGCGCATTGGGTAAACCTGCTGACTTCTGACAAGCATGGAATGCGTGGCTCTGCAGAAGAGTTGGTGACACCGCCACGACTTGCAGGCAGGCCTGCTGCTACCTCCTCTACTCCTCCTACTCCATCCTCTTCCATAACCTCTTCCTCGGCTGAGTCCTCTTCAACTTCTGCGTCTTGCTCCACATCTATGGCACCCCCCCAGCTCCCCAGGTACTATGCTACATCCCGTGTACGGCAGTGTCACGCCGTCTTGGGGTTCACTTGCCTGAAAGCGGAGAGTCACACCGCACCAGCACTCCTGACCGCCCTGAACGCACAGGTGGATCAGTGGCTGACTCCGCACCAACTGGAGATTGGCAAGGTTTTTTCTGACAATGGAAGTAATTTGGTGGCGGCATTGAAATTGGGCAAGTTGACACATGTGCCGTGCATGGCACATGTGTGTAATCTAATTGTACAACGATTTGTCCATAAGTACCCAGGCTTACAGGACGTCCTGAAGCAGGCCAGGAAGGTGTGTGGCCATTTCAGGCGTTCCTACACGGCCATGGCGCACTTGTCTGATATCCAGCGTCGAAACAACCTGCCAGTGAGGTGCTTGATTTGCGACAGCCCGACACGGTGGAATTCAACACTCCTAATGTTTGACCGCCTGCTCCAACAAGAAAAAGCTGTTAATGAGTATTTGTATGACCGGGGTGCTAGGACAGCCTCTGGGGAGCTGGGGATATTTTTGCCAAATTACTGGACGCTCATGCGCAATGCCTGTAGGCTCATGCGTCCTTTTGAGGAGGTGACAAACCTTGTCAGTCGCACCGAAGGCACCATCAGCGACATCATACCATTTGTTTTCTTCCTGGAGTGTGCCCTGCGAAGAGTGCTGGATCAGGCAGTAGATGAGCGTGAAGAGGAAGCGGGAGAGTTGTGGTGTCCATCACCCCCGCAAACAGCCGAATCAGCATTGCTTGCTGGACCTGCGGCAACGCAGGAAGAGGATTGTGAGGAAGAGGAGTCAGAGGAGGAATGTGGCTTTGGGGAGGAGGAGGAAGACCGAGCACAACAGTCACCCCAGGGTGCTCGTTGTTGTCACCTCTCTGGTACCCGTGGTGTTGTACGTGGCTGGGGGGAAGAAGATACCATCAGTGAGATCAGTGAGGAGGAGGAACGCGACATGATTAGCTCAGCATCCAACCTTGTTCAAATGGGTTCTTTCATGCTGTCGTGCCTGTTGAGGGACCCTCGTATAAAAAAGCTGAAGGAGAACGACCTGTACTGGGTGTCCACGCTCCTCGACCCCCGGTATAAGCATAAAGTGCCTGAAATGTTACCAAATTCCCGCAAGTCGGAAAGGATGGAGCATTTTCATAATAAATTAAAAACTATGCTTTACACAGCGTATAAGGGTGATGTCACAGCACCACGGGAATGTAATAGGGGAAGAGATGAAATTAATCCTCCTCCTCCCACGACCACGGCGGCAAGGACCGGGCGCTTTCCTGACGTCTTGTTGATGGAGGACATGCGTACCTTTTTAACTCCCATGCACCATCAGAGCCTTTCGGGATCCAGCCTTAGAGAAAGACTCAACCAACAGGTAGCAGACTACCTAGCTTTAACTGCGGATCTCGACACTCTCAGGAGCGATGGACCCCTTGACTACTGGGTGTGCAGGCTGGACTTGTGGCCTGAGCTATCCCAATTTGCAATGGAACTTCTGGCCTGCCCCGCTTCAAGTGTCCTGTCCGAAAGGACTTTTAGTGCAGCAGGAGGTTTTGTCACTGAGAAGAGAAGTCGCCTAGGTCAAAAAAGCCTTGACTATCTCACTTTTATAAAAATGAATGAGGTCTGGATCCCGAAGGGACTGACATTGGGCGATACATTTGAATAAAAAACTACTGATGATGATATGAGCTGCCTTGGGCTACAACTGGTACACAGGCTGGCCTTTATTTTTTGGTTATAAAGACGGAGGACTTGCTTGACTTATCCGCCAACAACTAGTGTTCAAGCCACAAGCTTTTAGGGCACTTTATAAATGTTTTACAAACATCGATTTTTCTGGCTGCTGCTACAGCAGTTGCTCCAACAATACCCCAATGTTTCAGTCATTTGTACATTCCTAATTTTTCTGGCCTCTGCTGCATCTCTGTGGGTACAAAACTCAAATAACAAAAATAAGGCACATAACACTAGTGATTAAACTGTTACGAATTGTACAACTTTACACACCACTCATATCCGGTGGACCATTCAATTGAACGCAAAATGCAACAAATTTGAAAGAGTAGGACCGACCAAGCATCTTTATCCGTCTCTTGGTTGCTCTAAATTATCTCTGTGTTCCATCTATGACATACCTGTACTCTATTGTGCAAAAGGGTGTCATATGTTGTGTTTCATGCTGTTGTGCCTGTTGCGGGTCGTGGCCCATGATATAAAAAGGCTGAAGGAGAACGACCTGTAGTAATGGTTGCCCCATCCAGTTTTTATAAAAATGTTCCTGGTTCCTCTCAATTATCTTTGGGTTTCTAAAATGGATGCCATACCTGTGCTCGCTTGTGCAAAAGGATGGCATATGTGGTGGTGTTTCCTGCAGTTGTTTCTGTTGAGGGTGCTGGACCCTCTTATAAAAAAGCTGAAGGAGAACGACCTGGAGTGGGAGTCCAAGCATGGTTTTTGGTGCTATTTCACTTTTACAAACAATTATCTGTGGGTTCCACAAATCAATGCCGTACCAGTACTCTATTGTTCCAAAGTATGCCATATGTTCTCTTTCCTGCTGGTATTTTGTTTGAGGGTCCTGGACACTCTTATAAAAAGGCCTAAGGTGAAAGAGGTGTACTGGGTGTCCACTCATTTTTATTTTCTATTTCTCATTTGACCAAAATTATCTTTGGTTTTGTAAAATCAATGCCGTACCTGTACTCTATTGTTCAAAAGGATGCCATACGTCCTCTTTCCTGCTGGTGTTTTTTTTGAGTGTCCAGGACCATCTTATAAAAAGGCCTAAGGAGAAAGAGGTGTACTGGTTGGCCACTCATTTTTATTTTTCTATTTAACAATTGACCAAAATGATCTCTGGGTTTGTAAAATCAATGCTGTACCTGTACTCTATTGTTCAAAAGGATGCCATACGTCCTCTTTCCTGCTGGTGTTTTTTTTGAGGGTCCAGGACCCTCTTATAAAAAGGCCTAAGGAGAAAGAGGTGTACTGGCTGTCCATCGAATCATTTTTTTGATTCAAATTTACATTTTAAAAAAAATTTCTATGGGTTTCTAAAATCTATGCCTTTCCTGTACTCTATTGTTCAAAAGTATGCCATATGTCCTCTTTCCTACTGGTTTTTTGTTTGAGGGTCCTGGACCCTCTTATAAAAAGGCCTTATGGATAAAGAATTGTACTGGGTGTCCATCCAATCATTTTTTTTTAATTAAAATTCACGGTTGCAACAAATTATCCCCGGGTTTCTAAAATCAATGCCTTTCCTATAATCTTTTTTTCACAAAGGATGCCATATGTCCTCTTTCCTACTGCTGGTTTTGTTGAGTGTCCTGGAGCCTCTGCTAAAAAGGCCTAAGGATAAAGAAGTGTACTGGGTGTCTATTCAATTTTTTTTAGATTTCCCGGTTGTAACAAATTTTTTCTGTCTTTCAAAAATCAATGCCTTTCCTGTAATCTATTTTTCAAAAGGATGCCATATGTCCTATTTCATGCTGTTCTTTCTGTTGAGGCTCCGGGACACTCTTATAAAAAGTACTAAGGATAAAGAAGTGTACTGGGTGTCCAATCAATGTTTTTTTTCTATTTCCCGGGTCATATAACTGATCTCTGTGTTTCTAAAATCAATGCCTTTCCTGTAATCTAATTTTCAAAAGTATGCCATATGTCCTCTTTCCTGCTGGTGTTTTTTTGAGGGTCCAGGACCCTCTTATAAAAAGGCCTAAGGAGAAAGTGGTGTACTGGGTGTCCATCGAATCATTTTTTTTATTCAAATTTACATTTGCAAAAAATTATCTATGGGTTTCTAAAATCAATGCCTTTCCTGTACTCTATTGTTCAAAAGTATGCCATATGTCCTCTTTCCTGCTGGTTTTTTGTTTGAGGGTCCTGGACCCTCTTATAAAAAGGCCTTATGGATAAAGAATTGTACTGGGTGTCCATCCAATCATTTTTTTTTATTAAAATTCACGGTTGCAACAAATTATCCCCGGGTTTCTAAAATCAATGCCTTTCCTATAATCTTTTTTTCACAAAGGATGCCATATGTCCTCTTTCCTACTGCTGGTTTTGTTGAGTGTCCTGGAGCCTCTGCTAAAAAGGCCTAAGGATAAAGAAGTGTACTGGGTGTCTATTCAATGTTTTTTTAGATTTCCCGGTTGTAACAAATTTTTTCTGTCTTTCAAAAATCAATGCCTTTCCTGTAATCTATTTTTCAAAAGGATGCCATATGTCCTATTTCATGCTGTTCTTTCTGTTGAGGCTCCGGGACACTCTTATAAAAAGTACTAAGGATAAAGAAGTGTACTGGGTGTCCAATCAATGTTTTTTTTCTATTTCCCGGGTCATATAACTGATCTCTGTGTTTCTAAAATCAATGCCTTTCCTGTAATCTAATTTTCAAAAGTATGCCATATGTCCTCTTTCCTGCTGGTGTTTTTTTTGAGGGTCCAGGACCCTCTTATAAAAAGGCCTAAGGAGAAAGTGGTGTACTGGGTGTCCATCGAATCATTTTTTTGATTCAAATTTACATTTGCAAAAAATTATCTATGGGTTTCTAAAATCAATGCCTTTCCTGTACTCTTACTCTATTGTTAAAAAGTATGCCATATGTCCCCTTTCCTGCTGGTGTTTTGTTTGAGGGTCCTGGACCCTCTTATAAAAAGGCCTAGGGAGAAAGAATTGTACTGGGTGTCCATCCAACCTTTTTTTTTATTCAAATTCACGGTTGCAACAAATTATCCCCGGGTTTCTAAAATCAACGCCTTTCCTATAATCTTTTTTTCACAAAGGATGCCATATGTCCTCTTTCCTACTGCTGGTTTTGTTGAGTGTCCTGGAGCCTCTGCTAAAAAGGCCTAAGGATAAAGAAGTGTACTGGGTGTCTATTCAATTTTTTTTAGATTTCCCGGTTGTAACAAATTTTTTCTGTCTTTCAAAAATCAATGCCTTTCCTGTAACCTATTTTTCAAAAGGATGCCATATATCCTATTTCATGCTGTTCTTTCTGTTGAGGCTCCGGGACACTCTTATAAAAAGGCCTAAGGATAAAGAAGTGTACTGGGTGTCCAATCAATGTTTTTTTTCTATTTCCCGGGTCATATAACTGATCTCTGTGTTTCTAAAATCAATGAAGAAGTATTTTTCCAGCCACCAGTTGAATTTTAAAAAGACCTTTATTCATTTCTTACAGGGTCCATCATATCAACAACGTTTCAAACCTATGCCAGGTATTACAATATAACAGTTTCCATTCAAAAAAAACAATAGAAGCAATACCCCAAGGTCAATTTAAAAGAGTAAAAAAAATAGTGACTGACGAAAAGAGATGTGACATAAGACTAAATGAAATGGCAGATAAATTTAAAAGAAGAGGGTACCCAGAAGAACTAATTACAAAACAGTTGGAATACTTTAAAAATAAGGAAACTAATAACACTAAAAAAACCAAAGAAAACAGAATGATATTTGTTACCCAATACAACTCCCTAGGAACAAAAATATCACACATCATAAATAGACACTGGCATATATTGAGAGACTGTAATCCCCAAGTGGAGGACTTCAAAAATATTCCTATGGTAGCTTATAAAAAGACCAAAAATTTGAGAGATGAACTAGTAAGAGCAGATATAGGTAGCAATAGGAAGACTTTACAAACAACATTGGGGTCTGATAATAGAGGGTGTTATCCCTGCCTTCATTGCAGTCACTGTAGTTCAATAATTAAAGGGAAAGATTTTCTTCACCCCATTAAGGGAACCAAATACCCTATAAAGAAATATCTAACATGTAGAAGCACATATGCTATTTATCTCATCAAATGTCCGTGTGCCAGGATTTATATAGGAGAAACGAGCAGGGAGGTAAGAACAAGAATCACTGAACACAAATCCAACATTAGAAACAAAAATATGGAGGCTCCTGTTTCCTGTCACTTCCTCTCCATGGGTCATAACATCAGTCAACTTAGATTTCAAGTTATTGAACAAGTTGACAGACCCAGGAGGGGAGGTGACAGAGACCAGATGCTCAAAAGAAGGGAGATGTTTTGGATAAATAGATTAAACACAATGATACCTGAAGGCTTAAATAAAGATTTTGAATGGTCATTATTTTTTTGACTATGATAGCATATACCTGTAGTAGCAAATTTGATTCTGATATTATAATGTGTATAGGTTTTAATTATATGTATATAAATTTGGTTTTAAATTTTCATGTGACAAACATACATAAACAATGAAGAGACTAACTCAAAACATAAGAATTTATAGTAAATTTCTTTAGATAATTTGTCACATGCAATTTTAAATTTTAACCACAAGATGGCACTATTGTGCAATCTGATAGAAATTGGACAGGTATAAAAGACACACCTGTATACTATTCAGTAGACATGATTAAGAACCTGGCATAGGTTTGAAACGTTGTTGATATGATGGACCCTGTAAGAAATGAATAAAGGTCTTTTTAAAATTCAACTGGTGGCTGGAAAAATACTTCTTCTTGGATATACATTGGGGTCTGGCTAACCCTTTTCCCGTGCCCCACAAGGAAAATAGGTGCTGTCTTTCACTATCATATTTTCTAAAATCAATGCCTTTCCTGTAATCTAATTTTCAAAAGTATGCCATATGTCCTCTTTCCTGCTGGTGTTTTTTTTGAGGGTCCAGGACCCTCTTATAAAAAGGCCTAAGGAGAAAGTGGTGTACTGGGTGTCCATCGAATCATTTTTTTGATTCAAATTTACATTTGCAAAAAATTATCTATGGGTTTCTAAAATCAATGCCTTTCCTGTACTCTTACTCTATTGTTAAAAAGTATGCCATATGTCCCCTTTCCTGCTGGTGTTTTGTTTGAGGGTCCTGGACCCTCTTATAAAAAGGCCTAGGGAGAAAGAATTGTACTGGGTGTCCATCCAACCATTTTTTTTATTCAAATTCACGGTTGCAACAAATTATCCCCGGGTTTCTAAAATCAATGCCTTTCCTATAATCTTTTTTTCACAAAGGATGCCATATGTCCTCTTTCCTACTGCTGGTTTTGTTGAGTGTCCTGGAGCCTCTGCTAAAAAGGCCGAAGGATAAAGAAGTGTACTGGGTGTCTATTCAATGTTTTTTTAGATTTCCCGTTTGTAACAATTTTTTTCTGTCTTTCTAAAATCAATGCCTTTCCTGTAATCTATTTTTCAAAAGGATGCCATATGTCCTCTTTCATGCTGTTCTTTCTGTTGAGGCTCTGGGACACTCTTCTAAAAAGGCCTAAGGATAAATAAGTGTACTGGGTGTATAATCTATGTTTTTTTAGATTTCACAGTTGCAACTAATGATCTCTGTGTTTCTAAAATCAATGCCTCTCCTGTAATCTAATTTTCTAAAGTATGCCATATGTCCTCTTTCATGCTGCTGGTTTTGTGGAGGGTCCTGGAGCCTCTGCTAAAAAGGCCTAAGGATAAATAAGTGTACTTGGTGTATAATCGAAGTTTTTTGTGATTTCACGGTTGCAACTAATGATCTCTGTGTTTCTAAAATCAATGCCTTTCCTGTAATCTAATTTTCTAAAGGATGCCATATGTCCTCTTTCATGCTGCTGGTTTTGTGGAGGGTCCTGGAGCCTCTGCTAAAAAGGCCTAAGGATAAATAAGTGTACTTGGTGTATAATCGAAGTTTTTTGTGATTTCACGGTTGCAACTAATGATCTCTGTGTTTCTAAAATCAATGCCTTTCCTGTAATCTAATTTTCTAAAGGATGCCATATGTCCTCTTTCAAGCTGCTGGTTTTGTGGAGGGTCCTGGATCCTCTGCTAAAAAGGCCTAAGGATAAAGAAGTGTACTGGGTGTATAATCTATGTTTTTTTAGATTTCACGTTTGCAAAAAATTATCCACGGGTTTCTAAAATCAATGAAAGGTAAAAAAGGTAAAAATTGTGGTGTGAGTGCTATGAAAACGGTGTAAGCTTAAATCCCTTAGTAGTCTAGTAAATCTCCATATACTGACTATAGATATATAATATGAGAAAGGGGGTGGGATAAGCGCTCTATATGGGAACTCACCAAATAAGAATGTATGATACAATTTATTCTGTTAATTTAAAGAGTGTGATATCATATATTCTATAAATTTAAAGAGAATAAAGCCGAGTGATATATAAAAAAAGGTTTTAATAAATAATGTGTATTAGTTATATGTGAATATCGTAGTAATGAATACCGTAATATACACTATACACAAATGGTTAAGAATACATATATGATGCCGGCATCGACTGAGTTAAAATATAGCTAAAAATTGAGCTATATACATTAAACTGTTTAAAAAACAATTAATACAATATTGTTGCATAGATATCTAAAATATAAGTACAACTTTGATAAGGCAGAGATATATAGATAGAGGCAGTTTATCGATTAGTAAAAAAGCAGTATAGTTGCAGAGAGCTAATAATATCAAACCGCTCTTGTGCCTGGAGCAAATATCGAGTGAGTCCAATCTGTTAGCCGTTAGTAGCAGCTATGAGAAAACAAGCCGTGAGCTGTGTGCATCACGTCACCTGACTAATCAGAGTCTTCCAATCCTGTGAGTCAAAAAGTGGATACAGATTTGAAACAAGAGAGTCTCAATAGAAAGTAGACACTTTATGTCACTAATAATACTTGCAAGTGTCCAATGATTTTTCCCAAAGTCCGTGATGATAAATCTTCAGCTGTTCAAAACAGCTCAGTGTCGATCCGTCTTTCTCCTCCTCAATGGATGATTTCTTTTCTAAAGTAGGCTCCGGCCTGTGTAATATCTGTTGTGTTTTATGGGTGATTTTTCTATACAGCAGAGAGTTCTTACTATAGTGCAAACATAATGCGATCGATGGGCACACAGGAATTACTCATATATCTACCTCAGAGCTTTCAGGGAGGTAGAAATGAACCTGTTTTTGTGCCGTGAGAAGGAAAGGTTATAGAACAGCACTGAGAAAAAGTTACACACAGGGATTATTCATATATCTCTCTCTATATTTATCATAGAGGTCGAAATGAACCTGTGAGTTGTAACATATGACAATCAGTGTAAGTAGGTTTGTGATAAGAGTAAGCAAATCTACGCGTTTCGGCAGTGTTAGCTAACACTGCCGAAACGCGTAGATTTGCTTACTCTTATCACAAACCTACTTACACTGATTGTCATATGTTACAACTCACAGGTTCATTTCGACCTCTATGATAAATATAGAGAGAGATATATGAATAATCCCTGTGTGTAACTTTTTCTCAGTGCTGTTCTATAACCTTTCCTTCTCACGGCACAAAAACAGGTTCATTTCTACCTCCCTGAAAGCTCTGAGGTAGATATATGAGTAATTCCTGTGTGCCCATCGATCGCATTATGTTTGCACTATAGTAAGAACTCTCTGCTGTATAGAAAAATCACCCATAAAACACAACGGATATTACACAGGCCGGAGCCTACTTTAGAAAAGAAATCATCCATTGGGGAGGAGAAAGACGGATCGACACTGAGCTGTTTTGAACAGCTGAAGATTTATCATCACGGACTTTGGGAAAAATCATTGGACACTTGCAAGTATTATTAGTGACATAAAGTGTCTACTTTCTATTGAGACTCTCTTGTTTCAAATCTGTATCCACTTTTTGACTCACAGGATTGGAGGACTCTGATTAGTCAGGTGACGTGATGCACACAGCTCACGGCTTGTTTTCTCATAGCTGCTACTAACGGCTAACAGATTGGACTCACTCGATATTTGCTCCAGGCACAAGAGCGGTTTGATATTATTAGCTCTCTGCAACTATACTGCTTTTTTACTAATCGATAAACTGCCTCTATCTATATATCTCTGCCTTATCAAAGTTGTACTTATATTTTAGATATCTATGCAACAATATTGTATTAATTGTTTTTTAAACAGTTTAATGTATATAGCTCAATTTTTAGCTATATTTTAACTCAGTCGATGCCGGCATCATATATGTATTCTTAACCATTTGTGTATAGTGTATATTACGGTATTCATTACTACGATATTCACATATAACTAATACACATTATTTATTAAAACCTTTTTTTATATATCACTCGGCTTTATTCTCTTTAAATTTATAGAATATATGATATCACACTCTTTAAATTAACAGAATAAATTGTATCATACATTCTTATTTGGTGAGCTCCCATATAGAGCGCTTATCGCACCCCCTTTCTAAAATCAATGCCTTTCCAGTAATCTATTATTCACAAGGATGCCATATGTACTTTTTGATGCTGTTGTTTCGGTTGAGGCTCCGGGAGCCTCTTATTAAAAAGGCCTAATGAAAAATAAGTGTACTGGGTGTCTAATCAATGTTTTTTTCGATTTACCGTTTGCAACTAATGATCTCTGTGTTTCTGAAATCAATGCCTTTCCTATAATCATTTTTTCCAAAGGATGCCATATGTCCTCTTTCCTGCTGCTGGTTTTGTCGAGAGTCCTGGAGCCTCTGCTGCGCATAATAAAGAAAATTTTTTTTTATTTAACTTGACTTAATAACTGAAGCATGACTTCAGGAGTCAGGTGTGGTCGTAGGTAGTGGTTGTTGTTAGCAGATTATTTTTATTGCAAATTGCAATTGCCACAGCGTGCATAAAATGTGCGTCACTAGTCCAAATTTTAAGTTTTTTTTTTTCATTCATGATTAGTTTGGGGTACGGCGCAATATTGGAAAGGCAAAAAACAGGTCTCGGTACCCGTTGATATAAGGGGTGACTACTAGTGCTTTTACCAGGCTCCTCTTGGATAGCCCCAGAAAGTGTGAGTATGAATCCCAAAAAGAAAATTAAATTAAGGTTGAAAAATTACTCCTAAGTAAATTGTAAGACCTGGAGCTCCTCAAACACACGTCCTACCGCAACAGGTATAGGCTCCGCCCACCCAAATCTTACCTTTTTAATGCCAATTGATATTGCCACAGCTGGAATAACAGTAACTAACATGTGCGTCACCACAGTCTCCAAATCTATTGTCGGATGTATACAAAAACAACAATAAAGAATTCCTTTTGGGGCGCAAAGAGATGGCTACCGGAACACTCCAGGAACTTCACAAAAGTGGCTGTCTTGTGTTTCTGGTGATGTTGTAGACATCTGGGTAGTGTACAGGGAGGGCAAAAATCCTCTCCATCTCTGTGACCACAGGACAGGACGTCCTTGTCATCCATAAGCACATGAAATTGCTGGCATTTTAGTTGCTTCAAGAAGTTCAGTTTTTGTGGTGATAGTACAGAATTAAATAAACTTTGGTTTCCTACCATACTCAAGACAATCTTGTAGTTCAAGCTTCGGACTTGCTGTGGGAAACAGTGGGCTGTCCATAGCAGGAAGATGATTTAGACAGAAGTAACGGGCTCTGCTTGCAGGTGACACATGTTTATCGTCAATCATCAAAGGGGTTGCGTGCAGAATATGGCTGATGGCCCCTTATTCACATGTTTGTCCAGAGCAACAACATTTGCAAACAGCCAGAAGAGAGGTCAGTTCTCACCAGCCTTAAGTTGAGCTTCAATTACCAAATGCTGATATTCAATAAATAGACAAACAGTGCCTTAAAAAACACATTTGCAATATGGATTCACCAGAGCAAGGTCATTGCTAGTATTTCCCACAATAACAAAATTAAAATGACACAACTCCGCAATCTTCCCCTTCACATTATTATTGTCACACTCCATTGTACTCCTATGCCCACCTCCCTGCTCTTGTTTTTGTTGAGGGTCCTGGAGCCTCTGCTAAAAAGGCCTATGGATAAATAAGTGTACTGGGTGTCTAATCAATGTTTTTTTATATTTCACGGGTCATATAAATGATCTGTGGGATTCTAAAATCAATGCCTTTCCTGTAATCTATTATTCAAAAGGATGACATATGTCCTCTTTCATGCTGTTGTTTCTGTTGAGGCTCCGGGACCCTCGTATTAAAAAGGACTAAGGATAAAGAAGTGTACTGGGTGTCCAATCATTTTTTTTTCTATTTCACGGGTCATATAAATGATCTCTGTGTTTCTAAAATCAATGCCTTTCCTGTAATCTAATTTACAAAAGTATGCCATATGTCCTCTTTCCTGCTGCTGGTTTTGTTGAGGGTCCTGTAGCCTATGCTTAAAAGGCCTAAGGATAAAGAAGTGTACTGGGTGTCTAATCTATGTTTTTTTAGATTTCATGGTTGCAAAAAATTATCCACAGGTTTCTAAAATCAATGCCTTTCCTGTAATCTATTATTCACACGGATGCCATATGTACTTTTTAATGCTGTTGTTTCTGTTGAGGCTCCAGGAGCCTCTTAATCTTATTAAAAAGGCCTAATGAAAAATAAGTGTACTGGGTGTCTAATCAATTTTTTTTTCTATTTACCGTTTGCAACTAATGATCTCTGTGTTTCTGAAATCAATGCCTTTCCTATAATCATTTTTTCAAAAGGATGCCATATGTCTTCTTTCCTGCTGCTGGTTTTGTCGAGGGTCCTGGAGCCTCTGCTGAGCTTAAAAAAAAAAAAAAAAATTATTTAACTTGACTTAATAACTGAAGCATGACTTCAGGAGTCAGGTGTGGTCGTAGGTAGTGGTTGTTGTTAGCAGATTATTTTTATTGCAAATTGCAATTGCCACAGCGTGCATAAAATGTGCGTCACTAGTCCAAATTATTATTTTTTTTTTTCATTCAGGATTATTTTTGGGTACGGCGCAATATTGGAAAGGCAAAAAACAGGTCTCGGTACCCGTTGATATAAGGGGTGACTACTACTGCTTTTACCAGGCTCCTCTTGGATAGCCCCAGAAAGTGTGACTATGAATCCCAAAAAGAAAATTAAATTAAGGTTGAAAACTAACTGCAAAGTAACTTGTAAGACCTGGAGCTCCTCAAACACACATCCTACCGCAACAGCTATAGGCTCCCCAACCCACAAATCTTAACTTTTTCATGCCAATTGATATTGCCACAGCTGGAACAACAGTAAATAACATGTGCGTCACCACAGTCTCCGAAGTTGTTGTCGGATGTATACAAAAACACTGATAAAGTATTCCTTTAGGAGCCAAAGAGATGGCTACCGGAACACTCCAGGAACTTCACAAGAGTGGCTGTATTGTGTTTCTGGTGATGTTTGAGACATCTGGGTAGTGTACAGGTAGGGCAAAAATCGTCTCCATCTCTGTGCACCAAAGGACATGACGTCCTTGTCATCCATAAGCACAGGAAATTGCTGGCATTTTTGTTGCTTCAAGAAGTTCATTTTTTGTGGTGATAGATAGTACAGAATTAAATAAACTTTGGTTTCCTACCATACTCAAGACAATCTTGTATTTCAAAATTCGTACTTGCTGTGGGAAACAGTGGCCTGTCCATACCAGGAAGATGATTTAGACAGAAGTAACGAGCTCTGCTTGCAGGTGACACATGTTTATCGTCAATCATCAAAGGGGTTGCGTGCAGAATATGGCTGATGGCCCCTTATTCACATGTTTGTCCAGAGCCACAACATTTGCAAACAGCCAGAAGAAAGGTCGTTTCTCACCAGCCTTAAGTTGAGCTTCATTTACCAAATGCTGATATTCAAAAAAATAGACAAACAGTGCCTTAAATAACACATTTGCGATATGGATTCACCAGAGCAAGGTCATTGCAAGTACTAAGTTCCCACGATAACAAAATTAAAATGTCACAACTATGCAATCTTCACCTTCAGATTATTATTGTCACACTCCATTGTACTCCTATGCCCAGCTCCCTGCTCTTGTTTTTGTTGAGGGTCCTGGAGCCTCTGCTGAAAAGGCCTATGGATAATAAAGTGTACTGGGTGTCTGTTCAATGTTTTTTATTATTTCCCGGTTGCAAGTAATTATCTCAGTGTTTCTAAAATCAATGCCTTTCCTGTAATCTTTTATTCAAAAGGATGACATATCTCCTCTTTCATGCTGTTGTTTCGGTTCAGGCTCCGGGACCCTCGTATTAAAAAGGCCTGAGCATAAATAAGTGTCACGGGTGTGTAATCAATGTTTTTTTCTAATTTCACGGTTGCAAATAATGATCTGTGGGTTTCTAAAATCAATGCCTTTCCTGTAATCTTATATTCAAAAGGATGACATATCTCCTCTTTCATGCTGTTGTTTCGGTTCAGGCTCCGGGACCCTCGTATTAAAAAGGCCTGAGCATAAATAAGTGTCACGGGTGTGTAATCAATGTTTTTTTCTAATTTCACGGTTGCAAAAAATGATCTGTGGGTTTCTAAAATCAATGCCTTTACTGTAATCTTTTATTCAAAAGGATGACATATCTCCTCTTTCATGCTGTTGTTTCGGTTCAGGCTCCGGGACCCTCGTATTAAAAAGGCCTGAGCATAAATAAGTGTCACGGGTGTGTAATCAATGTTTTTTTCTAATTTCACGGTTGCAAATAATGATCTGTGGGTTTCTAAAATCAATGCCTTTACTGTAATCTTTTATTCAAAAGGATGACATATCTCCTCTTTCATGCTGTTGTTTCGGTTCAGGCTCCGGGACCCTCATATTAAAAAGGCCTGAGCATAAATAAGTGTCAAGGGTGTGTAATCAATGTTTTTTTCTAATTTTACGGTTGCAAATAATGATCTGTGGGTTTCTAAAATCAATGCCTTTACTGTAATCTTTTATTCAAAAGGATGACATATCTCCTCTTTCATGCTGTTGTTTCGGTTCAGGCTCCGGGACCCTCGTATTAAAAAGGCCTGAGCATAAATAAGTGTCACGGGTGTGTAATCAATGTTTTTTTCTAATTTCACGGTTGCAAATAATGATCTGTGGGTTTCTAAAATCAATGCCTTTACTGTAATCTTTTATTCAAAAGGATGACATATCTCCTCTTTCATGCTGTTGTTTCGGTTCAGGCTCCGGGACCCTCGTATTAAAAAGGCCTGAGCATAAATAAGTGTCACGGGTGTGTAATCAATGTTTTTTTCTAATTTCACGGTTGCAAATAATGATCTGTGGGTTTCTAAAATCAATGCCTTTACTGTAATCTTTTATTCAAAAGGATGACATATCTCCTCTTTCATGCTGTTGTTTCGGTTGAGGCTCCGGGACCCTCGTATTAAAAAGGCCTGAGCATAAATAAGTGTCACGGGTGTGTAATCAATGTTTTTTTCTAATTTCACGGTTGCAAATAATGATCTGTGGGTTTCTAAAATCAATGCCTTTACTGTAATCTTTTATTCAAAAGGATGACATATCTCCTCTTTCATGCTGTTGTTTCGGTTCAGGCTCCGGGACCCTCGTATTAAAAAGGCCTGAGCATAAATAAGTGTTACGGGTGTGTAATCAATGTTTTTTTCTAATTTCACGGTTGCAAATAATGATCTGTGGGTTTCTAAAATCAATGCCTTTACTGTAATCTTTTATTCAAAAGGATGACATATCTCCTCTTTCATGCTGTTGTTTCGGTTGAGGCTCCGGGACCCTCGTATTAAAAGGCCTGAGCATAAATAAGTGTCACGGGTGTGTAATCAATGTTTTTTTCTAATTTCACGGTTGCAAATAATGATCTGTGGGTTTCTAAAATCAATGCCTTTACTGTAATCTTTTATTCAAAAGGATGACTTATCTCATCTTTCATGCTGTTGTTTCGGTTCAGGCTCCGGGACCCTCGTATTAAAAAGGCCTGAGCATAAATAAGTGTCACGGGTGTGTAATCAATGTTTTTCTCTAATTTCACGGTTGCAAATAATGATCTGTGGGTTTCTAAAATCAATGCCTTTCCTGTAATCTATTATTCAAAAGGATGACATATATCCTCTTTCATGCTGTTATTTCGTTTGAGGCTCCGGGACCCTCGTATTAAAAAGGCCTGAGGATAAATAATTGTGTAATGGTTATCTAATGAATTTTTTTTTTTATTTCACGGGTCATATAAATGATCTCTGGGATTCTAAAATCAATGCCTTTCCTGTAATCTATTATTCAAAAGGATGACAGTACTACCAAAATACAGCCAATGAAGGGCCTTAGGAAGACTGAGCCAAGGTTGGATTGTAGTATTTGGTTAGGCTAATCATGATGGCCATGTAGACCACCACCACCGAGAATCCTGGAAGTAACAGGGATGATGAGATGAAAGAGCTAAGAATGGTAGAATTTGAAACAACAGAGTTAGCCATGGGTGTTAGTGCAAAACCGCTTGTCTTTTTTTTGGCTTTGGGTGCGGGTATTCATGCAGGCCATATAGAGCTGCCACCATTCGGTGTCGTATCAGCTATTAAACTAATAAGAACAGTACTACCAAAATACAGCCAATGAAGAGCCTTAGGAAGACTGAGCCAAGGTTGGATTGTAGTATTTGGTTAGGCTAATAATGATGGCCATGTAGACCACCACCACCGAGAGTCCTGGAAGTAACAGGGATGATGAGATGAAAGAGCTAAGAATAGTAGAACTTGAAACAACAGAGTTAGCCATGGGTGTTAGTGCAAAACCGCTTGTCTTTTTTTGGCTTTGGGTGCCGCTATTCATGCAGGCCATATAGAGCTGCCACCATTCGGTGTCGTATCAGCTATTAAACTAATAAGAACAGTACTACCAAAATACAGCCAATGAAGGGCCTTAGGAAGACTGAGCCAAGGTTGGATTGTAGTATTTGGTTAGGCTAATCATGATGGCCATGTAGACCACCACCACTGAGAGTCCTGGAAGTAACAGGGATGAGATAAAAGAGCTAAGAATAGTAGAACTTGAAACAACAGAGTTAGCCATGGGTGTTAGTGCAAAACCGCTTGGCTTTTTTTTGGCTTTTGGTGCGGCTATTCATGCAGGCCATATAGAGCTGCCACCATTCGGTGTTGTATCAGCTATTAAACTAATAAGAACAGTACTACCAAAATACAGCCAATGAAGGGCCTTAGGAAGACTGAGCCAAGGTTGGATTGTAGTATTTGGTTAGGCTAATCATGATGGCCATGTAGACCACCACCACCGAGAGTCCTGGAAGTAACAGGGATGATGAGATGAAAGAGCTAAGAATAGTAGAACTTGAAACAACAGAGTTAGCCATGGGTGTTAGTGCAAAACCGCTTGTCTTTTTTTTGGCTTTGGGTGCGGCAATAAGAACAGTACTACCAAAATACAGCCAATGAAGGGCCTTAGGAAGACTGAGCCAAGGTTGGATTGTAGTATTTGGTTAGGCTAATCATGATGGCCATGTAGACCACCACCACTGAGAGTCCTGGAAGTAACAGGGATGAGATAAAAGAGCTAAGAATAGTAGAACTTGAAACAACAGAGTTAGCCATGGGTGTTAGTGCAAAACCGCTTGGCTTTTTTTTGGCTTTGGGTGCGGCTATTCATGCAGGCCATATAGAGCTGCCACCATTTGGTGTCGTATCAGCTATTAAACTAATAAGAACAGTACTACCAAAATACAGCCAATGAAGGGCCTTAGGAAGACTGAGCCAAGGTTGGATTTTAGTATTTGGTTAGGCTAATCATGATGGCCATGTAGACCACCACCACCGAGAGTCCTGGAAGTAACAGGGATGATGAGATGAAAGAGCTAAGAATAGTAGAACTTGAAACAACAGAGTTAGCCATGGGTGTTAGTGCAAAACCGCTTGGCTTTTTTTTGGCTTTGGGTGCGGCTATTCATGCAGGCCATATAGAGCTGCCACCATTCGGTGTCGTATCAGCTATTAAACTAATAAGAACAGTATCACCAAAATACAGCCAATGAAGGGCCTTAGGAAGACTGAGCCAAGGTTGGATTGTAGTATTTGGTTAGGCTAATCATGATGGCCATGTAGACCACCACCACCGAGAGTCCTGGAAGTAACAGGGATGATGAGATGAAAGAGCTAAGAATAGTAGAACTTGAAACAACAGAGTTAGCCATGGGTGTAAGTGCAAAAACGCTTGGCTTTTTTTTGGCTTTGGGTGCGGCTATTCATGCAGGCCATATAGAGCTGACAACATTCGGTGTCGTATCAGCTATTAAACTAATAAGAACAGTGCTACCAAAATACAGCCAATGAAGGGCCTTAGGAAGACTGAGCCAAGGTTGGATTGTAGTTTTTGGTTAGGCTAATCATGATGGCCATGTAGACCACCACCACCGAGAGTCCTGGAAGTAACAGGGATGATGAGATGAAAGTGCTAAGAATAGTACTACTTGAAACAACAGAGTTAACCATGGGTGTTAATCCAAGACTGCTTGGATTTATTTTTGTATTGGGTGCGGCTAATCATGCAGGCCATATAGAGCTGCCACCATTCGGTGTTGTATCAGCTATAAAAATAATAAGAACTGTACTATCAAAATACAGACAATGAAGGGCCTATGAAGACTGAGCAAAGGTTGGATTGTAGTATTTTGTTCGGCTAATCATGATGGACATGTAGACCGCCCGTAACAGGGATGAAAGTGGTAAGAATAGTACTAATTGAAACAACCGAGTTAGCCATGGGTGTTAGTCTAAGACCACTCAGCTTTTTTTTGGGTTTGGGTGCAGCTAATCATGAAGGCCAGATAGACCTGCCACCATTTGGTGTTGTAACAGGTATGAAAATGCAAAGAACAGTACTACTTAACACAACCTACTTACCATGGGTCCCAAAGCATATGTTTGGTTGTTATATTTTGTAAGGGTAATCATGCAGGCCATATAGACCTCCACCGATAGGGTGAGTATGAGTAACAGCTATTAAAATGCGAAGGACATTACTAATTAACACAACATAGTTACCATGGGTCGCAGACCAAGAGCAGATGTCTTATTATTATATTTTGTATGGGTAATCATCCAGGCCGTATAGACCTCACCAAATAGGGGGAGTTATAGAGATTAAAGTGCTAAGAATGGTAGTACTTAAAACACAACCTCGTTAAAATAGGTAGCAGACCACATGTCTTATTATTATAATTTTTAAGGGTGATCTGGCAGGCCATATAGAACTCCCCCGATAGGGGGGGGAACAGGGATTAAAGTGCTAAGAAAATTAGTAATTGACACAAGCTAGTTGGGTCCAAGAACGCATGTTTGATTATTAGAATTTATTAGGGTAATTATATATATAACAAATCTATCTATTTCTCTTCTATCGATTCGATCTAACTATCAAACTATGTATATCTATCTATCCTATCTATCACTATCAATCTACCTTCTGTCCGGGATGTTTTGAGACAGCCACTTTGGGAATGTTAGTTGATTTAGACCCATTATGGCTTAAAAGCAGACTCTGCATCAACTATGTAATTTTCCATGGGAGTTTTGCCAGGGATCCCCCTCCAGCATGCAACAGTCCAGGTGTTAGTACCCTTGAAACAACTTTTCCATCACTATTGTGGCCAGAAAGAGTCCTTGTAGGTTTTAAAGTTCGCCTGCCTATTGAATTCAATGGCGGTTCGCACGGTTCGCGCGTTGGCGAACAATACCGGAAGTTCGAGTCCGCCGTTCGCGAACCGAAAATTTTAGGTTCGCGACATCACTACCAATCAACTGGTTATACCTAATATAAATCATTGCAATATGTTTTAATCATCATTTTAAAGGATTTTACTTTTGTATTCAATTGTTTAACTTAATTTGTCCAGGGTCAATTACTTCCTTTCACAAAACACCAAAGGGGACTGTGGTCTCTACAATTTCTAAATGCTCATTTTGCAGCAATAACATATTTATTTATTTATTTTTAATAAAGTAGCACTGTTTCATATCCCTTTAAATCACTGTGTGATGTACCTGCGGGAGGGTGACTATCAAGCCACAGAGTATAAATTTCAAGAAGATTAAATGTAAACATAACTAAGACATCTTTATGAGCAGCATTATTCAGGCTTTGTGCAATGTCAGCATAATGTATTGACACTGTGATGTGAAGCAAGCATATCTAGATTTAGGTAGCAAGGTATATGTCTGTGTGCCTATCAGTGATTCATATTGTCCTTTGGACAATTTGCTGTGTGGGCTGTAAGTGATTGTAATGCTCCATTGGTTAATATAGTATTGATATAATGTTGACTTGGGCTCTATAGAATCTTAAAGTGATGGTAAAGTTACAACTATCTAACAGTAAATCCAGAATCTACCTTATATTAATAGGACTTTCATTTATCCTTTTTTGGCAAAATCTTTTTTTTTAAATTATTTTCTATTATTTGTATTATTCCCCGTCCAGCCATATGGTACACTTTCATTTCATTCTCCCCCCCCCCCCCCCATGCCGTATGGCTTAAGATGGTGGCCTGATGGGGAATAATTCAACTGATAGAAGATAATGGAAAAAAAAAAGGATTTTGCAAATCTTAAAAAAAAAAAAAAAAAAAAAGATAAATGAAAGTCCTATTCAAATAAAAATTAGATTTGGGATTCATTGTTAGATATTTATAACTTTACCATTACTTTAAAATACCCTTTTACTCATATTATTTGAGAATAAGAGTTTGTAAGTAAAATGGTTCTCAGTATTCTAAAAATTCATAATATCAAAGACTCAGTGGGGCCTATGTATCAAGCCGTCGACTTTCTTGCATTCGCCGGCACCAATAAGCTTGCCTAAGTTCGCCTAACATCGCCGCTCCGGACCTGAATACGTTCTCCAAAATTATCAAAAAAGCTGTCAAAAAGCCGTGCACCAAGTACGGAGCGATGAGCAGCGGACTGTTGTTAACTAACAATCATCGATCTCGCTGCTCTTCGCCTTTTTCACAGCTTTCTTGCTATCCTGCCACCAAGCACCCACACTATACTATACTATACTGTTTTACCCCCTAAACCGCCGCTCCTGGACCCCGCCGCAACTAAATAAAGTGTTTAACCCCTAAACCGCCGCTCCTGGACCCCGCCGCAACTCTAATAAATGTATTAACCCCTAAACCGCCGCTCCCAGAGCCCACCGCCACCTACATTATACTTATTAACCCCTAATCTGCCGCCCCCTATACCGCCGCCACCTACATAAAGTTATTAACCCCTATCCTGACGCTCCCGGACCCCGCCGCAACTAAATAATTTTTTTAACCCCTAAACCGCCGCTCCCGGAGCCCACCGCCACCTACATTATATTTATTAACCCCTAATCTGCCCCCCCTACACCACCGCCACTATAATAAACATATTAACCCCTAAACCTAAGTCTAACCCTAAACCTAACACCCACTAACTTAAATATAATTAAAATAAATCTAAATAAATATTCCTATCATTAACTAAATTATTCCTATTTAAAACTAAATACTTACCTGTAAAATAAACCCTAAGCTAGCTACAATATAACTAATAGTTACGTTGTAGCTAGCTTAGGGTTTGTTTTTATTTTACAGGCAAGTTTGTATTTATTTTAACTAGGTAGAATAGTTACTAAATAGTTATTAACTATTTAATAACTACCTAGCTAAAATAAATACAAATGTACCTGTAAAATAAAACATAACCTAAGTTACAATAACACCTAACACTACACTATAATTAAATAAATTAACTAAATTAAATACAATTATTTAATAGCTACCTAGTTAAAATAAATACAAAAGGGGGGCGGAGCCAGCTTTGAAGACGGACAGTCGCACATTACAGCAGCTCCGGCTGTATTTTACATAAAATACAATTTTAGCGATCGTCCAAACTCATTTTTACAGATAATACTGTAGTGCAGAAAGCTCACCTGTCCCTGCTCACCTACCCTCACAGGAAGATATCCCATATGGACGGATCCTTACAATGTTGTACGTGTAATACTAACTCCAGACTTCTGAGCAGCCATCTTGCGGCCTAGGCGACACATACAGCGGGAAGTGAGACCGACCAGAAGTTACTATTTTACTACCTAACTGGAAGCCTAACACCCTGCTTACTTATGGACACTGAAAAGCATATAGTGGAGGAGATGCATAGCCTGATAGACAGGTGCAGAGATGTGTTCAAACTCTTACTTTCCGTGCCGCCCCAACAGACTCCAAGAGAGGACGTAGCACATGCTGCCCACTTACTTATTCCCATAGCTGCTCCAGAGAATGGGGGCGCACTGAGACCCCAGTGTTCAGCACCAGCTTATCAGCTACAAAGCACCTTAGAAGCGGGGCAGACCGCGGAGACAACCCGAGAGAGGGGGACGGGTTCTGCGGATAAACCCCATGAAGTGCCTCGCTTGGGGATCACAAGCATCGTTAGCACAGCCTGTACCAATGCAACAGGTCGCGGTACCCTGATGAACAGTCAAGCATTTCACGCTACGGTTTGTAGCGGCTTCTGGATCCAGTCACGTGGAGATCTGATTAGTGGGGCAACATCAAGGAACGGTACTTACCCTATATGCCCACAGCTGATCCTCTATTTGGACAGATTCGCACGGCATCCCTTACGCATCAAAGGCCAGCGTTACAGCACAGCAGCCTGGAGAATGTATCTAGCGATGCGGTCTGGTGTGGGATAGAAGATGCCTACTAGCTCACTTCTCCATGATAGGGGAACGGCATCTCGCTGTTGCCATCCTATCTTAGTATTATCAGTTAAGCTTGTTAGTGTTCTACTATAGCCTACTGTTCTTATGTTTTTGTTAACCTTACATAAAGTGAATGTAATATGCTATTTACTGTTAACTATGGCAGTATCAGATAATCTTGCTAGTATTTTACTGTAGCCTACTGTTCTTATGTGTTTGCTAACCTTGCATAAAGTGAATGTAATATGCTATTAGATAATAGACGGTATACCAGTCACGGACAGTTACCTTATCTTATCTCTACCTATTATGCATGCAAGCTGGTTTGCTGCTATTGTTTGACTTATGCATGTTAACCTAGTT
Organism: Bombina bombina; assembly: GCF_027579735.1. Taxonomy (NCBI): domain Eukaryota; kingdom Metazoa; phylum Chordata; class Amphibia; order Anura; family Bombinatoridae; genus Bombina; species Bombina bombina. The sequence continues at coordinate 306,281,114 of NC_069499.1, read as the reverse complement.
TTATTTAATAGAGTACCTAGAGGTTTTATAGATATACAATAATTATGTGTTCTACATTTCACCTTGTTGCAGTTATATGTCTCTCCCCTCAGAAAAATACACCTTCGGGGCTTATATATAACTTTAGATCTAATTTTGCTCTTCAATATGGCTGCTTATGTGGTCATGTCAATATTTTGTTTAAACAGCTATCTGACATATTTTGCCTTATTTACACTTAATATTGTGTTTCTTTATTATGTATTTAAGCTCCTGGGTTCTATAATGTGAGGCCAACCTTATAATGCACTGGTAGTTTCTTCAATCAGCTCTGGGGATATCTGTTTGTTCTAAAAATGCCCTCTCCTTACAAGCTTGGCCATCTGAGTTAGGGTGACATATACACGCACCAAATCCAAACTATATCAAAATACACGCTACCATAATTTCCCCTCCCTTGGTTCCATCCATTTATGAACTGTCTGCTCCTGGATAGAGGGCCCACAGCCGAGAGATAGAGCAGCTCCGGGAGCGGCGGTTTAGGGGTTAAACACTTTATTTAGTTGCGGCAGGGTCCGGGAGTGGCTGTTTAGGGGTTAATAAGTATAATGTAGGTGGCGGCGGTGTAGGGGGAGGCAGATTAGGGGTGTTTAGACTCGGGGTACATGTTAGGGTGTTAGGTGTAAACATTAACATAGGAATCAATGGGATATCGGGCAGCAGCGAACATGAGCTTTCGCTGCTTTCCGACTCCCATTGATTCCTATGGTATCCGCCGTCTCCAGGGCGGTGGATTGAAAACCAGGTATGCTGGGCCGGAATAGTGGCGAGCGTACCTGGTAGGAATTTGATAACTTCCAAAAGTAGTCAGATTGTGCCGAACTTGCGTTCGGGAACATCTGTAGTGACGTAAGCATCGATCTGTATTGGACTGAGTCCGGCGGATTGTATGTTACGTCACTAAATTCTACTTTTGCCGGTCTGTAGGGTTTGATAACTAAGGCGAATCAAGCTGGCCACAAATACGCTGCGGAATTCCACGCTGCACAGAAAACACACAGACATATGCACACACCCTCACAGAGACATCCACAGAAAACACAGACATAAATACACACACACACACTCACAGAGACACCCACAGAAAATGCACAAGACATATGCACATACCCTCAAAGAAGCATCCACAGAAAATACACAAAGACATACATAAACACACACACACCCTCACAGAGACACCCGCAGAAAATGCACAAAGAAATATGCACACACCCTCACAGAGACATCCACAGAAAATGCACAGACATACACACACAACCCTCACAGAGACATCCACAGAAAATGCACAAAGACAGACACACATACCCTCACAGAGAGACCCGCAGAAAAAAATACATACACACTCATAGAGACACCAACAAAAGCACAAAGACCTAAACATAGACACCCACAAAAACACTCACAGGAGGTAAAAATTCTGCACATTGCCATCCCCTAAATCAACAATGTGTGACATGCATGATAAAAAATAGCAGAAATTAAGAAATCACTTTTTAAAGAATCATATTTGTAAATGTGCAAACAAAAATACTTATGTGAATTCAAAATTGTACATTAATGAGCTGTCAGAATGGGTAGATAAAGAAAAGTACTTTTAAAAGGTTGACATATGTTTGGGTTTTTTTTTCCCCATTTTCCCCAACCAAGAGCACCACTTCAAATCTGGTATATAAATGTTCCCATCTGTCAGCTGTACTTATGGATTTTGAAAATGCTGTACTCTATATGGTCTTAGTGGCACCATAAGCTGTGGAACTCAGTCTCATACAACTAGATCTGGTTAAATGCAGGATTTAGGCTTGTTTGTATATATTACAAAATTAATTCAGCTGTCGTGTAAACTGAACAGTGTCAAGTTAACCTGTCTCATTTCAAATACTGAGCAATCTTAGCCTGAGAGTATAACATTTTATGCAGATGTAAAAATCTTAGATGAAATGCCTCGTGGTATCTGGAAAGTCCTTGCATAAAGGGGCAGTAAACTGGAATGTAATTAAAATATATATTTATATAAATAAAAAAAATCATATCTGCCAAAAGGGCACCTACCATTTGTGTATTGAGGAGGAAATATTTCAGCATGGTTTTAAATATAGAATTTCTACAGCATTGTCAAATAATCATAAATACACTGCTGCATATTGCTAAAAATGTGTTTTTATGGACCTCTGGCCCCACCATACAACTACCACACTGAAGTTACCATCCGAAATTGCACAAAGAAATAAGAAACTTTACTAAGTAAGTCCTACCTCCTCTGCAAATGAAAGTGATCTGCCGTCTGACTCAGGCACACTGTACAAACTGAAGTGAAGTGTCAAGTCTGTCTCACACTGTGCATAGTGGTTTAGTGCACACTCAGAAATCCTCTCAAATGCTAATGCTTTACTCCTTGTAATGACATTTCCCCCGCTCAATATCACTCTGCTGTAGTGCCCTCTGATGGCTGCCAAAATTAAAAAAAAATATATATTTATTAAATGACAGTTGTGGCCCCTGACATGAGTCACCCCTTTCACCAGCTGATGGCGGCCCTGCTTGCACTCACTTGCAATTGTAATAGATATCTGGATGCAACTTCAAAAATCTTTAAACAGGCGTTTGTAGAATGGCACTAACAGGAGTTTTTCTTAAAATTAAAATTTCCTTTATTTTCAATCCATTAAAACATGTTGACGTTTTCGGGTCGAATACCAGCCTTTTTCAAAACAGTACAATAAAGTGCATTCTATTAATAAAGTACACTTTATTTATAGTATGCACTTTATTGTACTGTCTTGAAAAGGCTGGTATATGTGTGTGTATAGGTGTGTTTATATGTATGCATATGTGTATATACATATTTACACATTTATACACATATATACACACATATACACATGTACACATACACACATACACATATTTAGACAAATTAAATAACCTTTTTATTAATATTAATGTGATATTTTTAAAAAAGCGTATATATGAGTGTAATACTTTATTTTATTATTTTTTTGATGTGCTTTGTGAAACTTTTTTTTAAACTCTTTCACTTTACTTTGGGTATCTTGTAAATGGCATTTACCATGGACTTGTAATATCAAGTTGCGCACAAATGATAGCGTGTTCCAGATATTGGGGCCGATTTATCAAGGGCCGAATGGACGCTCATGTCCCTGTTACCGCACAAGCCTGCAGGTTCGCCGCAAATAGCAGTTATGAAGCAGCAGTCTTAATACCGCTGCTCCTTAACTGGTCCGCTGCCTCTGAGGCTGCGGACATCAATCTGCCCGATCCTATACAATTGGGTGGATTGACACTCCCTGCTAGCGGGGGTACGGAGCTTGATAAATATGCCCCTAAAGCTGTGTAAGCATCACTGACTGACACTGATCATTGTTAGGTTTGCCCATATAATTCATGTTTAATTCATGACTATTCCTGTGATCTGAGAGCCCATGGCACAGCGTTAGTTAATGATTCACCTGCCTATAAATCAGCTCAGCCTACACACTTGGCACTTCACATTTTGGCATCTGTACTGTCTTTGATAAGACTAACAGAACAAGAGTTATTTAAAGAGAATAATTTTCCTTTTGTTACCAGGATGTATACAGTGAGTTTGCATCAATACGTGCACTGTCATTGTTCCAGTGCATAATGTACCTGAAAAGTGTTCTTTGTTTACTGTTTGTTGGAATGAGTTGTTAAATAAATAAACCTTAATATTTCTGGGCTGTCAAAGAGAGTTAAAATGTATATGTTTGTGCAGCAATAATTTTTATTTCACACAAGGATTCCATGTCAAATGTAGCTATTTAAGTTTGGAATGGGGCAAACATTTTGGCTGCAATTTGGTATTTTATCTTGGACTGTTAGTCAGTACAGATCATGAAAATATGCAATAAATAGGTTCAGTATTTTTGTCTTATTAATATTAAAGTGATAGAAAGGACACAATTGGAATGTGCATAGGTGCATAAGGGTTTTTGCAATATACTTTCTTTAGCAAAAATGCTTCTAGTAAAAGTAATTACTGTCGGCTGGAGTAGTGTAGATCAGGCTTCCACTGTACTCGGGAGCAGTGGAAACATGTTTTCTGGAGTGATGAATCACGCGTCACTATTTGGCAGTCTGATGGAAGAATATGGGTGTGGCAGATGCCAGGAGAATGCTACCTACCATAATGCCTAGCGTCTCCTGTAAAGTTTGGTGGAGGAGGGATAATAGTCTGGGGCTGTTTTTCAGACTTTGGGCTTGGCCCCTTAGTTTCAGTGAATGGTCATCTTTATGCTACAGGATACAAAAGACATTTTAGACAATTGGGTGCTACCAACTTTGTGGCAACAGATTGGGCCTTTCATGTTCCAGCATGACTGTGCCCCTGGGCACAAAGGGAGGTCTATGAAGACACAGTTTGATGAGTTCAGTGTGGAGGAACTTGAGTGGTCTGTACAATGAATTGTAACGTTGATTGCAAGCCAGACCTTCTTGTTCAACATCAGTGAATGACCTCATAAGTGCTCTTATGGCTGAACGGGCACAAATTCCCACAACACACTGCAATATCTTGTGGAAAGTTGTTATATATTTATATTTTAACTGGCTAAATAATATTAGTTACTGTTCCTTGGCATCCTTAAAGGGACACTAAACCCAAACATTTTCTTTCATGATTCAGATAGAGAATATAATTTTAAACAACATTCCAATTTAATTCTATTATTTAATTTTCTTCATTATTTAGCTTTCCTTTGTTGAAGAAATAGCAATGTATATGGGTGAGCCAATCACACGAGGCATCTATGGGCAGCAACCAATCAGCAGCTACTGAGCATATCTAGATATGCTTTTCAGCAAAATATAACAAGAGAATGAAGCAAATTAGATAATAGAAGTAAATTATAAAGTTGTTTAAAATGACATGCTCTTTTTAAATCATGAAATAAAAAATGTGGGTTTCATGTCCCTTTAACATGAGTCATTTTGTATTGCCAAGTATAATACCTAAACTGTATTAGGGTAACCTAATAAAAAAAAGTTGTTATATATTTATATTTCAACTGGATAAATAATATTAGTTACTGTCCCTTGGCATCCTTAACATGAGTCATTTTGTATTGTCAAGTATAATACCTAAACTGTATTAGGGTAACATAATAAAAAATTCATAGAAATAAATAATAATAATAATGATTTGTGGTGTGTTTTAAATAATCTCAACAAGAATGAAACCTAAAAGATTCTAGAGTTTTGTATTTAACCATTTTAACCTGCATCTAAAGTTTATCATCAAAACAAAAGTTCTGTTTTCAAGACATTTGTGTTTCTAATAACAACATTTTACTTTATTTATTTTGTTGCTACCAGGTAGGCCTGCAGCATCTCTAGCAGCAAATGGTTTAATTACAATATTGGTTGTTCACAAGCTTGTCTGATTGGCTGAAGCTTTAATGTGCTCTAGAAATCACAAGAATTATAACATTTAGAAAAAAGCTATTTTAAACTAGCTCAACTAGTTTTGGGTTTATTACCTTACTTTAAAATTATATTCAGAAACATTTTTGGTCTTTAACATACATATTGAAATGACAACACCATTTACCTTAACCCTAAATTGTACAGTAAATAAATGTGCTTGACAAACAGTAGGGGCACAATGCACTGTAATTTGAAGCAATAAAGAAGAACAGCTTTTTAGGGTAAACAGCTTAGTGATTGCTGTCTTCACAGCCATAAATAAATAAGTCTCTGATCTTTCACAATGAGTATGTTACAGGTAAACATGAAGACAAAGGCACGAGTCAATATGTAAGCAAAACTCACCTTGCTATCTAAGGCATTCGGTCTAAGGGACAGCAATATACTGTATATGTGTATATTTACTGACTGTTTTTTCTCACGGTTACACTCATGCTAGAGCTCTCAGTATTAATTATGCCTGTAGTGTAGGATTGTCACCTTTAGTTCAGTGGGGTAAAAAACAAGTGAGGGGAGCTGTGTGTATTTCAATACATAAATAATATGTGTTACCGTGACCTTTAAATGAGCTTCTCGTATTGGTTTCAAAATTCAATCATAATATATATTGCGCTGTGATAAGGTAAACAAATAGGTGAAAATTGGGTGAAAAATAGTGAAAATATGACTACAAGAGGTTAAAAAACAAAATATTTAATTGTTGCCATACAAAACAATATTGGACTAGATAATATATTCTGATAGGATAATAAGTGGTAAAGAGCTCTATTACCTTGCATATATTATATATTAAAATTCCTCAATCACAAGTTAAAATTGACAATAAATTCACAATAAATTCATGCTATAGTGTTCAAAGCATATGATAAAAACAGATTAAGTTAAAATAATTAACGTAGGAGGTGGAAATAAATGTTCATCTGATGAATTGCAAGTATCTTTTGATGTGACTTTAAATGTGACTTTTAGTTGGAAATGAAATTACTCACAGTTTGCTTGAAATAATTTTTCCAGGTGTCTGATTGGTTGAAACAGACAAGCCTTTATGTGAATAAAAATTTTTTTCGCTGTAGTTAAAACTTGTAGATCGAAATTGTAGATGAAGATAACAACTACTGGATGGTAAAGATGCTGAAACTGTTTACCTAAACTGGGTTTGCAGGAGTTTCAGTTGTTGATAAAACTTGGTTCTATATGTAACGTAGGAGGTGGAAATAAATGTTCATCTGATGAATTGCAAGTATCTTTTGATGTGACTTTAGATGTGACTTTTAGTTGGAAATGAAATTACTCACAGTTTGCATGAAATAATTTTTCCAGGTGTCTGATTGGTTGAAACAGACAAGCCTTTATTTGAATAAAATAATTTTTCCGCTGTAGTTGAAACTTGTAGATAGAAATTGTAGATGAAGATAACAACTACTGGATGGTAAAGATGCTGAAACTGTTTACCTAAACTGGGTTTGCAGGAGTTTCAGTTGTTGATAAAACTTGGTTCTGTATATTTAAACTGTTATCTAAGACTTGGTTTGCAGGAGTTTCAGTTGTTGGTATGACTTAATTATAGAAACTGTTTACCTTGTATTTATTTGCTGGAGTTTCTATTTTTCTGGTTGCGTGAGGTGTTTGAACGCTTCTCTTTGTAGGTGTCTGTTTGTAGCTGAAACTATATACCCTCCCAGGGTTTGCTGGAGTTTCAGTGATTGATGGTTGGTCTGTAGTGAAACTGTTTACCTAGGAAAGGTTTGCAGGAGTTTCAGACCACTTGTTGGTTATAAAAATCTTTTCTTAAGAGTTGCTGGAGCTGTATACCTTTTTCAAGGTTTGCTGGAGCTTCAGGTCTGGTGAGTGTCCACTTGGAATCAGCCAATCAGAATCAAGTTCAATCCGATTGGCTGATCCAATCAGCCAATCAGATTGAGCTCGCATTCTATTGGCTGTTCCGATCAGCCAATAGAATGCGAGCTCAATCTGATTGGCTGATCGGATCAGCCAATCGGATTGAACTTGATTCTGATTGGCTGATTCCATCAGCCAATCAGAATTTTCCTACCTTAATTCCGATTGGCTGATAGAATCCTATCAGCCAATCGGAATTCGAGGGACGCCATCTTGGATGACGTCCCTTAAAGGAGCCTTCATTCGTCGGTAGTCCGTCGGGCCAGCAGGATGTTCCGCATCGGAGGTCTGCAAGATGGATCCGGAAGAAAGAAGATTGAAGATGCCGTTGATAGAAGACTTCAGCCGGATCATGGACCTCTTCAGCTCCCGCTTGGATGATGACTTCAGCCGGATCATGGACATCTTCAGCCCCCCGCTTGGGCTTGGATCAGGACATCGGAGGAGCTCTTCTGGATCGATCGGTGAACCTGGTATGGTGAAGATAAGGTAGGAAGATCTTCAGGGGCTTAGTGTTAGGTTTATTTAAGGGGGGTTTGGGTTAGATTAGGGGTATGTGGGTGGTGGGTTGTAATGTTGGGGGGGTATTGTATGTGTTTTTTTACAGGCAAAAGAGCTGAATTTCTTGGGGCATGCCCCGCAAAGGGCCCTGTTCAGGGCTGGTAAGGTAAAAGAGCTTTGAACTTTTGTAATTTAGAATAGGGTAGGGCATTTTTTTATTTTGGGGGTCTTTGTTATTTTATTAGGGGGCTTAGAGTAGGTGTAATTAGTTTAAAATTGTTGTAATTTTTTCTAATGCTTGTAAATATTTTTTTATTTTTTGTAACTTAGTTCTTTTTTATTTTTTGTACTTTAGTTAGTTTATTTAATTGTAGTTATTTGTAGGAATTGTATTTAATTTATTTATTGATAGTGTAGTGTTAGGTTTAATTGTAGATAATTGTAGGTATTTTATTTAATTAATTTAATGATAGTATAGTGTTAGGTTTAATTGTAACTTAGGTTAGGATTTATTTTACAGGTAATTTTGTTATTATTTTAACTAGGTAACTATTAAATAGTTCTTAACTATTTAATAGCTATTGTACCTGGTTAAAATAATTACAAAGTTGCCTGTAAAATAAATATTAATCCTAAAATAGCTACAATGTAATTATTCGTTATATTGTAGCTATATTAGGGTTTATTTTACAGGTAAGTATTTAGCTTTAAATAGGAATAAGTTATTTAATAAGAGTTAATTTATTTCGTTAGAATAAAATTATATTTAACTTAGGGGGGTGTTAGTGTTAGGGTTAGACTTAGCTTTAGGGGTTAATACATTTATTATAGTAGCAGTGAGTTCCGGTCAGCAGATTAGGGGTTAATGTTTGAAGTTAGGTGTTGGCGATGTTAGGGAGGGCAGATTAGGGGTTAATACTATTTATTATAGGGTTAGTGAGGCGGATTAGGGGTTAATAACTTTATTATAGTAGCGGTGCGGTCCACTCGGCAGATTAGGGGTTAATAAGTGTAGGCAGGTGGAGGCGACGTTGTGGGGGGCAGATTAGGGGTTAATAAATATAATATAGGGGTCGGCGGTGTTAGGGGCAGCAGATTAGGGGTACATAAGGATAACGTAGGTGGCGGCGCTTTGCGGTCGGCAGATTAGGGGTTAATTATTGTAGGTAGCTGGCGGCGACGTTGTGGGGGGCAGATTAGAGGTTAATAAATATAATATAGGGGTCGGCAGTGTTAGGGGCAGCAGATTAGGGGTACATAAGTATAACGTAGGTGGCGGTCGGCAGATTAGGGGTTAAAAAAAATGAATCGAGTGGTGGCAATGTGGGGGGACCTCAGTTTAGGGGTACATAGGTAGTTTATGGGTGTTAGTGTACTTTAGAGCACAGTAGTTAAGAGCTTTATAAACCGGCGTTAGCCCAAAAAGCTCTTAACTACTGACTTTTTTCTGCGGCTGGAGTTTGGTCGTTAGATTTCTAACGCTCACTTCAGCCACGACTCTAAATACCGGAGTTAGGAAGATCCCATTGAAAAGATAGGATACGCAATTGACGTAAGGGGATCTGCGGTATGGAAAAGTCGCGGCTGAAAAGTGAGCGTTAGACCCTTTCCTGACTGACTCCAAATACCGGCGGTAGCCTAAAACCAGCGTTAGGAGCCTCTAACGCTGGTTTTGACGGCTACCGCCAAACTCTAAATCTAGGCCTAAGCTAGCTAAGCTACAATTTAGTGGTTCTTACATGCTCTAATTAACCTATTGATTGCTGGGTATTAGTTAGCACTGACTGTTTGGCCACTAGGCATTAGCTATACCACTATCTCTGTGTGTGCGAATGTACGCTTTTATGACTGGTTCTTTTTTACTATTTCTTTAATAAAGTTATTTGGTTTTGAATGATTGGCAATTCGCCTATTTGATACTTTGGCCCCAATTTATCAAAGGTCTTGTGGACCTGATCCGACACTGCGGATCAGGTCCGCAAGACCTCGCTAAATGCGGAGAGCAATACGCTCTCCGCATTTAACATTGCACCAGCAGCTCACAAGAGCTGCTGGTGCAACGCCGCCCCCTGCTGACTCACGGCCAATCGGCCGCCAGCAGGGAGGTGTCAATCAACCCGATCGTATTCAATCAGGTTGATTTCCGGCGATTCCTGTCCGCCTGCTCAGAGCAGGCGGACAGGGTTATGGAGCAGCGGTCTCTAGACCTCTGCTTCATAAGTTGTGTTTCTGGCGAGTCTGAAGACTCGCCAGAAACACAGCCCTTCAAGCTCCGTACGGAGCTTGATAAATGGGCCTGTTATTCTCATTATCTATATTAGAATAAGGCTTTCTTTCTCCTTGTGCAAATTGTTGCATTTTTTTGTAAAGTAGTATTACAATTAGCCTGTTACTCTTGCGTTCAGTAAGCTAGATAATTAATAATTATTTACTTTAATATAGCTGCTCGAACATTATATATTCTCTCTACTTCCTTATCCCTCAACTGCCTTTTTGATACTACTGTAGTGATTGGCTGAGAAACCAGTTTTACTTCAGACTTTAACGGGGTAGATTTAACAAAGGTCGAAAAAACATGATTCGCTGCAGCGAATCATGTTCGCTCGACCTCGCTAAATGCTGACAGTATACTCTGTCAGCATTTAACATTGCACAAGCATTTCTCGTAAAATGCTTGTGCAATGCCGCCCCCTGCTCACTGGCGGCCAATCGGTCCCTAGCCACCTAAATGACCGCTGCTTCTTAACTTCCGTTTCAGGCGGACCTGAAACGATGAGGCTCCGAATCAGCATCCACTGCTTAATAAATACCCCACATCTTAAATGCTACTTTTGCAGACTAACATATTCAAATGAATTATCTGGTGTTGCTTAGTTCCAACATCTCCTCCACATCTGTATTTCATTATCCAGCCTATCTATCTTTTAATATTCTTTTTAATTGACTTTAGTGTACTATACAATAATATAGTGGACTGGATTCATTAACAGCCTACCCAGTCACTTTAGTTCATATGTTATTTGAGGTAACTAATTACTAAACATTACTACTCCATTCTAGTATGCTTAGCATGACAGGATATTTTTTTTTAATGAGGGGCCACATCAAAGGGACAATAAAGTTATTTTGATAGATGTATAAGAAATTAATCACTGCAAAAGATCTACAAACAAAATAAATGGTTTCTAATAATAAACTGTTATGTTAACAAAACTTGTATTGCTTTGTAGTCCTCTTTCTACTATGCAAATATGCTACACATGAAAACATTGTTGATCACATATATACAATCGTTTGGATCAGCAATTTCATTTTGATCTATCAAATAACTGAAGGACACAGTAATATTTCAGTAGTGAAATGAGGTTTATTGGATTAACAGAAAATGTGCAATATGCATCCAAACAAAATTAGACAGGTGCATAAATTTGGGCACCCCAACAGAAATATTGCCTCAATATTTAGTAGAGCCTCCTTTAGCAGAAATTACAGCCTCTAGAAACTTCCTATAGACCATTCCTCCTTGCAAAACATCTCCAGTTCAGTTAGGTTTGATGGTTGCCGAGCATGGACAGCCCGCTTCAAATCACCCCACAGATTTTCAATGATATTCAGGTCTGGGGACTGGGATGGCCATTCCAGAACATTGTACTTGTTCCTCTGCATAAATGCAAGAGAAGATGTTGAGCAGTGTTTTGGGTTGTTGTCTTGTTGAAATATCCAGCCCCGGCGTAACTTCAACTTTGTGTCTGATTCCTCAACATTATTCTCAAATATCTGCTGATTGAGTGGAATCCATGCGACCCTCAACTTTAACAAGATTTCCAGTACCGGCACTGGCCACACAGCCCCACAGCATGATGGAACATCCACCAAATTTTACTGTGGGCAGCAAGTATTTGTCTTGAAATGCTGTGTTCTTTTGCAGCCATGCATAACGCCCCTTGTTATGACCAAATATCTCAATATTTGTTTCATCAGTCCACAGCACCTTCTTCCAAAATGAAGCTGGCTTGTCCAAATTTGCGTTTGCATACCTCAAGCGACTCTGTTTGTGGTGTGTGTGCAGAAAAGGCTTCTTCTGCATCACTCTCCCATACAGCTTATCCTTGCGCAAAGTGCGCTGAATTGTTGAACGATGCACAGTGACACCATCTAAAGCAAGATGATGTTGTAGGTCTTTGGAGGTTGTCTGTGGGCTGTTTTTGACCGTTCTCACCATCCTTTGCCTTTCCGATATTTTACTTGGCCTGCCATTTCTGACCTTAACAAGAACTGTGCCTGTGGTCTTCCATTTCCTCACTATGTTCTTCACAGTGGACACTGACAGCTTAAATCTCTGCAATAGCTTTTTGTAGCCTTCCCCTAAACCACAATGTTGAATAATCTTTGTTTTCAGGTAATTTGAGAGATGTTTTGAGGCCCCCCATGTTGCCACTATTCAGAGGAGAGTCAAAGAGAATAACAACTTGCAATTGGCCACCTTAAATACCTTTTCTCATGATTGGATGCACCTGTCTATGAAGTTCAAGGCTTAATGGGCTCACCAAACCAATTGTGTGTTCCAATTAATCAGTGCTAGGTAGTTACAGGTATTCAAATCAACACTGACAAGGGTGCCCAAATTTATGCACCTGTCTAATTTCGTGTCCAGTTATTTGATAGATAAGAATTATTTATAAATGAAAATCATGGAAATTGTCAGGGGTGCCTAAACTTTTGCATACAACTGTATATATATATATATATATATATATATATATATATATATATATATATATATATATATATATATATATATATATATATATATATATATATATAATACCTAATTTAAGCTATTTGAATCATGAATTTGCAGCATGGATAAGTATTATGTTATAAATAGGGCAAACTAGAACAGTAGTGTGGGATCACAGCCAAATATTTCATCATAATATCATGCAACCATATACAGCATGGAAGATATGTAGTCCCAATGAAAGTTCTGGTACAAAATCCCTCTATCATCTATCTATCTATCTATCTATCTATCTATCTATCTATCTATCTATCTATCTATCGGGTTCTTGTAAAGTGCAGCTATTCACCCTTAAGGGTCTCAATCAATGCAAAGAAAATACATGGAGAGGTGGATAAAAAGTATGGATTGGATGGTCCTGAACCTTATTGGGAAGATGTCCTTAAAGGGACACTAAACAGAAATGTTTTCTTTCATGATTCAGATAGAGCATGCAATTTTAAGCAACTTTCTAATTTACTCCTATTATCAATTTTTCTTCGTTCTCTTGCTATCTTTATTTAAAAAGCAGGAATTTGATGCATAGGAACCGGCCCATTTTTGGTTGAGAACCTGGGTTATGCTTGCTTATTGGTGGGTAAATGTAAGCCTCCAATAAGCAAGCGCTATCCATGGTGCTGAACCTAAAATGGGCTGGCTGCTAAGATTTACATTCTTGCTTTTAAAATAAAGATAGCAAGAGAATGAAGAAAAATTGATAATAGGAGTAAATTAGAAAGTTGCTTAAAATTTCATGCTCTATCGGAATCATGGAAGAAAACATTTGGGTTCAGTGTCCCTTTAATAGGTAGTTAAGCTAATTGCACTGTTTGTCTCCTTGTATTCCCTATAGGTTTAGTTTAGACAAATATGCATGAAGGTGATTAAGATTTATCTGATGGGAAAGGTATCTGAAAACATCAGCTAAACAACTACAGTTCCACTACAAGTGATGATAATATGACAGGAAAATAGATGTACAGTATGTGTAAAATATAAACAAGGTCATTGTTGTGACCACTTGTAGTCAACAGGTGGAGTGAGATCTAAATCTGACCCGTCTGACCCGTTATTCCATCATCCACTACTTCATTAAACTTTCTAATTTATGCACTTAAAGCTGCCTGCAACACAGGTTGGGGGTTTTCTTTGAGTCCTTTACTTGAAAGACAAGTTTGATATGATTGACCCTAGACCAGAATGAATTGACTAAAATGAATTGCTTAACCTCAACGATCTAAAGGCCATTAAACTAACTACAATTCTTCAAGCATTTGCTACTCTCTGTTGGACTGAAGCAGTTTGAGATTATGTGATTTAAAGGGACAGTAAATATTTAAAAAAAGAAGAGAGAAGGGGCGTCTCATATAATAACCATGTTTGCCAGAATATATTTGCTGGAAAGAAAAAAATCACACTTACAATTTGATTTGGCACCCAGGATGAATAGGTGCTTGAGAGGCAGGGGCCCCATGCCAGAAGAAACAGCCCTTATGTTGCCAAGAAACGCATTGCATTAAAGATTTAGTACTTTATATCGACCTCACGGCTCGTCAATGAGGGGGTGCGCTCACCCTGGTTTTTCCCCGATGTAGCATAGCAGTGGGTTGTCTCTGCAATCTATGATAACACTTTGGTTAATGCCGGTAAAAATATAGATGATCCTATCCGGCTATCCATAAACATGTATAAACCAGACGTCCATGTTAGAGCCACCACCACTGGGTCCCTGCTAGCTGACCGCTGAGATTGTCAGCCTGCCTCTCAAGCACCTATTCATCCTGGGTGCCAACTCAAATTGTGAATGGGATTTTTTTTCTTTCCAGCAAATATATTCTGGCAAACATGCGGCTAGATTTAAAGTTCTGCGGCCAAAGGGGTGCGTTAGCTACGCATGCTTTTTTTCCCCCGCACCTTTTAAACAACGCTGGTATTTAGAGTTGTCTGAAGGGCTGCGTTAGGCTCCAAAAAGGGAGCGTAGAGCATAATTTACCGCCAATGCAACTCTAAATACCAGCGGTGCTTACGGACGCGGCCAGCTTCAAAAACGTGCTCGTGCACGATTCCCCCATAGGAAACAATGGGGCAGTTTGAGCTGAAAAAAAACCTAACACCTGCAAAAAAGCAGCGTTCAGCTCCTAACGCAGCCCCATTGTTTCCTATGGGGAAACACTTCCTAAGTCTGCACCTAACACCCTAACATGTACCCCGAGTCTAAACACCCCTAACCTTACACTTATTAACCCCTAATCTGCCGCCCCCGCTATCGCTGACCCCTGCATATTATTTTTAACCCCTAATCTGCCGCTCCGGACACCGCCACAACCTACGTCATCCCTATGTACCCCTAATCTGCTGCCCCTAACACCGCCGACCCCTATATTATATTTATTAACCCCTAATCTGCCCCCCCCCCCAACGTCGCCGCCACCTTACCTACAATTATTAGCCCCTAATCTGCCGACCGGACCTCACCGCTACTCTAATAAATGTATTAACCCCTAAAGCTAAGTCTAACACTAACACCCCCCTAAGTTAAATATAATTTTATTCTAACGAAATAAAATAATTCTTATTAAATAAATTATTCCTATTTAAAGCTAAATACTTATCTGTAAAATAAACCCTAATATAGCTACAATATAAATAATAATTATATTGTAGCTATTTTAGGATTTATATTTATTTTACAGGCAACTTTGTATTTATTTTAACCAGGTACAATAGCTATTAAATAGTTAATAACTATTTAATAGTTACCTAGTTAAAATAATTACAAAATTACCTGTAAAATAAATCCTAAACTAAGTTACAATTAAACCTAACACTACACTATCAATAAATGTATTAAATAAACTATCTACAATTATCTACAATTAAATCAACTAAACTAAATTACAAAAAACAAACAAACACTAAATTACAAAAACCCCCCACTAAATTACAAACAATAAAAAAAGATTACAAGAATTTTAAACTAATTACACCTACTCTAAGCCCCCTAAAAAAATAACAAAGCCCCCCAAAATAAAAAAAAAATGCCCTACCCTATTCTAAAATAAAAATTGTAAAGCTCTTTTACCAACCCTTAAAAGGGCCTTTTGCGGGGCATGCCCCAAAGAAAACAGCTCTTTTGCATTTAAATAAACATACAATACCCCCCCCCAACATTACAATCCACCACCCACATACCCCTAATCTAACCCAAACACCCCTTAAAAAACCTAACACTAAGCCCCTGAAGATCTTCCTACCTTATCTTTACCACGCTGGGTATCACCAATCCGTCCAGAAGAGGCTCCGAAGTCTTCCTCCTATCCGGCAAGAAGAGGTCCAGAAGAGGGTCCAAAGTCTTCCTCCTATCCGGCAAGAAGAGGACATCCGGACCGGCAAACATCTTCATCCAAGCGGCATCTTCTATCTTCTTCCATCCGGCGCGGAGCGGGACCATCTTGAAGCAGCCGACGCGGATCCATCCTCTTCTAACGACGTCCTAAGTCCGAATGAAGGTTCCTTTAAGGGACGTCATCCAAGATGGCCTCCCTCGAATTCCGATTGGCTGATAGGATTCTATCAGCCAATCGGAATTAAGGTAGGAAAAATATGATTGGCTGATTGAATCAGCCAATCAGATTCAAGTTCAATCCGATTGGCTGATCCAATCAGCCAATCAGATTGAGCTTGCATTCTATTGGCTGTTCTGATCAGCCAATAGAATGCAAGCTCAATCTGATTGGCTGATTATATCAGCCAATCGGATTGAACTTGAATCTGATTGGCTGATTCAATCAGCCAGATTTTTCCTACCTTAATTCCGATTGGCTGATAGAATCCTATCAGCCAATTGGAATTCGAGGGACGCCATCTTGGATGAAGTTCCTATAAAGGAACCTTCATTCGGACTTAGGACGTCGTTAGAAGAGGATGGATCCGCGTCGGCTGCTTCAAGATGATCCCGCTCCGCGCCGGATGGAAGAAGATAGAAGATGCCGCTTGGATGAAGATGTTTGCCGGTCCGGATGTCCTCTGTTTTCTTTGGGGCATGCCCCGCAAAAGGCCCTTTTAAGGGCTGGTAAGGTAAAAGAGCTTTACAATTTTTATTTTAGAATAGGGTAGGGCATTTTTTTTTATTTTGGGGGGCTTTGTTATTTTTTTAGGGGGCTTAGAGTAGGTGTAATTAGTTTAAAATTCTTGTAATCTTTTTTTATTGTTTGTAATTTAGTGGGGTTTTTTTGTAATTTAGTGTTTGTTTGTTTTTTGTAATTTAGTTTAGTTGATTTAATTGTAGATAATTGTAGATAGTTTATTTAATACATTTATTGATAGTGTAGTGTTAGGTTTAATTGTAACTTAGGTTAGGATTTATTTTACAGGTAATTTTGTAATTATTTTAACTAGGTAACTATTAAATAGTTATTAACTATTTAATAGCTATTGTACCTGGTTAAAATAAATACAAAGTTGCCTGTAAAATAAATATAAATCCTAAAATAGCTACAATATAATTATTATTTATATTGTAGCTATATTAGGATTTATTTTACAGGTAAGTATTTAGCTTTAAATAGGAATAATTTATTTAATAAGAATTATTTTATTTCGTTAGAATAAAATTATATTTAACTTAGGGGGGTGTTAGTGTTAGGGTTAGACTTAGCTTTAGGGGTTAATACATTTATTAGAGTAGCGATGAGGTCCGGTCGGCAGATTAGGGGTTAATAATTGTAGGTAGGTAGCGGCAACGTTGGGGGGGGCAGATTAGGGGTTAATAAATATTATGTAGGGGTCGTCGATGTTAGGGGCAGCAGATTAGGGGTACATAGGGATAATGTAGGTTGCGGCGGTGTGCGGTTGGCAGATTAGGGGTTAAAAAATGTAATAGAGTGGCGGCGATGTGGGGGAGCCTCGGTTTAGGGGTACATAGGTAGTTTATGGGTGTTAGTGTACTTTAGAGCACAGTAGTTAAGAGCTTTATGAACCGGCGTTAGCCCAGAAAGCTCTTAACTCCTGGCTTTTTTCTGCGGCTGGAGTCTTGTCGTTAGATTTTTAACGCTCACTTCAGCCAAGACTCTAAATACCAGCGTTAGAAAGATCCCATTGAAAAGATAGGATACGCAATTGGCGTAGGGGGATCTGCGGTATGGAAAAGTCGCGGCTGGAAAGTGAGTGTTAGACCCTTTCCTGACTTGGACGGCTAACGCAGAACTCTAAATCTAGGCGATGGTTATGGTATGAGGCGCCCCTTATCTCTTCTTGTTTAATTTACAGATTGACCATTGCACCTGCTGTCTCAAGTGGAGCAGCCTCTAAACCATAACTGAGATAATACCTATGGCATAGTCTCTGGGACACTTTTTTTGTTCTTTCTGTTGTGCATTATGCTTACAAGGTGATACTTGAATACATTGTGACACTTTGACTATATATCACTAGCAACATATAGGATTACCCAAAATATTTTACAATATCTTACAACACTGTATATAATTGATTAATTTTAGGGTTTTTACTCTTTTTTTGTTTTGCTTTTGATTATTTGATTATTCCAATTAAGCTTGTGGGCCCCGGAGACAAAGTACTATTACTTTGGAAGTTTCTCACAGTAAATATTTAAAATAGTTGCCTTTAGTAGTGTGTGCCTTACAGATAGAGGCCTATTTATCGACAGTGCGGATCAGGTCCAACAGACCTCGCTGAATGCGGAGAGCAATACGCTCTCCGTATTTAGCATTGCACCAGCAGCTCTTGTGAGCTGCTGGTGCAACGCCGCCCCCTGCAGATTCGCGGCCAATCGGCAGCCAGCAGGGGGGTGTCAATCAACCCGATCATACTCAATCGGGTTGAATTGTAGCGATCTCTGTCTGCCTCATCAGAGCAGGTGGACAGGTTATGGAGCAGCGGTCTTTAGACCGCTGCTCCATAACTTGCATTTCTGGTGAGTCTAAAGACTCGCCAGAAACACGGGCCCACAAGCTCCATACGGAGCTTGATAAATGGGCCTCATAGTCTTTATCTATAAAGGACCTTTTTTTAGCTGCTTTATAAAAAAGTATCATAAGGGTCCACAGGTCATTCCCAATCTGAGACATCTTTTTTTTATTCAAAAGTGAGCGTTAAAGCCAATTAGAAAGCTTATTATGCAAGTGTTAGTAGTGCATGCGTTTCTTTACTGCTTGTCGTTACAGCTTGCCAAAGAAGTCAACGCATGTGCACTCTTATTTTTTTATCCATCACCCAGTGCCATCCACTGTTTACCTTAGTGTAGCCTCTCTGCTTTGGGAAGCTGTGCAGACAGCAGGAGAGATCTGGCATCATTCGGTAAGGAGTCAAGTACAACCTAGTAACCCAGGTACAACAACCTCATCCCCTTCAAAATGTTATATTTTATGTTTAAAAAAGGAATAACCACTCAAAATCACAGGAACTTAGACTGTATAAATAAGTCACAAATGTAAAAGGATTCGACTGTAACAGCTGACTTACATAAAGTCTTCCATAGAAAGTACTGGTCATATAATAAGGTGTCTCTGTGCTGCTATAACGCTATACATATAGTGTTGGAGAGGGATACGGATAAAGTGCTACTGTGCAGGAAACCGGTATTCTTCCCATATGCCGAGAGCTTCTCGCCCATGTAGCATAACCACCGGACTTTAGTTAGAACTCATACCTTGTAAGCACGGACATATGCGTCATGACTCTCCGAGGGCTTCAGAAACTTCACCGGCATAGCTGACGTCCTCGTGGATCCTCTGCTGCACTATTGCTCCTCCTTAGTTCCCAGAACAAGTTCCTCCAATCACAGAGAGACTCCTGCTCACACCTACCCCAGTCAGGAAGTACACAGTGGATCAGCTGGTAAAGCAATGAGTTGAAAGAAAACGTGGGGATCTGCTGGGTTGTATTAAAATCAGAATTTATTCATATCCAGTTAAAAGTTCACATTCAGGAAAGGCAAACAACACCATACAAACAAATAAACGAGTGAAGTGGTGTGGCACTATTGCCTTACGCGTTTCGGCTAAACAGTCGTAGTCATAGCCTGTAGCGCCCGAGTGTCACACCTGTTAAAATACTAGTACTTGAAACCTAATAGCTTAAAACTGAAAACACACCCTCTTCATACAACCAATGAACCGTAAATGAATATACCCACTCAAATGGAATACAGGAAGGAATATAACCGTGATTAGAATATAAACACAATAGACATAGTATAAAATTTGTG
The DNA here is from genome assembly GCF_027579735.1 of Bombina bombina. NCBI lineage: Eukaryota > Metazoa > Chordata > Amphibia > Anura > Bombinatoridae > Bombina > Bombina bombina. The sequence continues at coordinate 306,261,204 of NC_069499.1, read as the reverse complement.
AATCATAATTATGATACTTTGGCATATCTGCAAATAGTCAAGATTAATAATGAGTAGATGAAATAACGTGCCTCCTAGACTCTCAAATGATAATGTAACACGTGAGATCCACCTTTCTATTGAAAATATATAGTTGACTTGCTTATGAAATTAGAGAAGCACTAGGGCATTCATAACTAACATATTGCCATTCCATTACACTAGCAGATTCACCAGTGACTTGTGGTTGCAAACCAATCATGTAACGTAATTCCCATAAGAACTTAGAGTGGAAATGAAGGGGAAGGATATAAACGTACTGTTAAGAGGGACTGTTGTTTCAAAAGAGCTGTCATCATAAAATAATATAACGTAATATATGGGATATTGTAAATACAGATATTAACTTCCATGAGTTATAAGGATCTGGAAGAGTCAGTTTCTTATCTAAATATGTGGTAAATTGTATTAATCCTAGAGGGGTTAACACTAAGTTATAAAAGCAGATATAACTTCTGCTCCTATAATAGTAAGGGAAAGCCATTAGTGGCATTTATCTCGAGACAGGATTTTGCCAAGATCTATCTGTTTTAGAGGAACAACATGTTATAATCAAATCAGTTACTGGACTACTTATCCCATATATTAATGATATCATATTTAGAGTTTAATCCATTTGGTACCCTGGTACCCAGTGTGAAGATCCAGTACGCTTCTCTCTTTTCCAGGATGTGATCAATATCGCCTCCTCTTTTAGGTTTACAGATTTTTTCAATAGCACACCAGGAAAAGGAGGTCATGTCACCTTTATGTAGTATGCTAAAATGCTGTACAATAGGGGTAGATGACCTTACAGTTTTAAAGGAGGAGAAATGCTCCTTAATTCTGGTGTTCACATCCCTGGAAGTGAGCCCTATGTACTGGACCCTACACCGGGCACATTCTATTAAATAGATTACATATTTGAATGTACAATTCATACATGATCTAATATTGTAGACTTTCCCTGTGGAAAAACTCGAAAAGGTCAGGGTAATCTTAACATAGTCACAGGGTTTACATCTTGAATGACCACATCTGAACATACCAACATGTTTGAGCCAGGAACTATCTGTTTTGTTTTTGATTGGTAGCATAGTAGGAGATAGCATAGACCCCAATGTAGGGCCTTTTTTGTATGAACATCTTAAACCCTTTTGCACTGTCTCTACTAATCTGTCATCTGCCTTCAGTATCGGAAAATGTTTCCGAATTATGGAGCAGACTTGGGGGAATTGGCTACTATGATTAGTAACAAAAGTCACCCCTTTGAAAATTCTCTTATCTGTCTGGTTGGACTCCAGAAGGCTGTCCCATGATCTGTTCATGACAGACTTTTTCGCATTCTGTACTGCATTGCGAGGGTATTTTCTTTGTATTAGTCTGTTCTCCAGGTCAGTGGACAGTCTGCTGTAATCATCGGGATCTGAGCAGTTCCGTTTGAGTCTGATAAACTCTCCCTTTGCTATAGCTTGTGGGACATGTTTTGGGTGGCAACTTGTGCCAAATAGAACAGGGTTCCCTGATAATGGTTTCCTGTAAGCCTTAGTTTTAATATTCCAATTTGGTTGACCTTTCAGAGTAAGGTCCAAGTAGTTAATACTATTGGCATTTAGCTCATATGTGAACTTCAGACACATATCTTTTCTGTCGACAAACTCACTGGCCTGAATATCTGTACCAGTCCAAACGAATAACAGACAGATAAGAGAATTTTCGAAGGGGTGACTTTTGTTACTAATCATAGTAGCCAATTCCCCCAAGTCTGCTCCATAATTCGGAAACATTTTCCGATACTGAAGGCAGATGACAGATTAGTAGAGACAGTACAAAGGGTTTAAGAAAAAGGCCCTACATTGGGGTCTATGCTATCTCCTACTATGCTACCAATCAAAAACAAAACAGATAGTTTCTGGCTCAAACTTGTTGGTATGTTCGAATGTGGTCATTTAAGATGTAAACCCTGTGACTATGTTAAGATTACCCCAACCTTTTCGAGTTTCTTCACAGTGAAAGTCTACAATATTAGAACATGTATGAATTGTACGTTCAAATATGTAATCTATTTAATAGAATGTGCCCGGTGTAGGGTCCAGTACATAGGGCTCACTTCCAGGGATGTGAACACCAGAATTATGGAGCATTTCTCCTCCTTTAAAACTGTAAGGTCATCTATCCCTATTGTACAGCATTTTGGCATACTACATAAAGGTGACATGACCTCTTTTTCCTGGTGTGCTATTGAAAAAATCTGTAAACCTAAAAGAGGAGGCGATATTGATCACATCCTGGAAAAGAGAGAAGCGTACTGGATCTTCACACTGAGTACCAGGGTACCAAAGGGATTAAACTCTAAATATGATATCATGAATATATGGGATAAGTAGTCCAGTAACTGATTTGATTATAATATGTTGTTCCTCTAAAACAGATAGATCTTGGCAAAATCCTGTCTCGAGGTTAATGCCACTAATGGCTTTCCCTTACTATTATAGGAGCAGAAGTTATATCTGCTTTTATAACTTAGTGTTAACCCCACTAGGATTAATACAATTTACCACATATTTAAATAAGAAACTGGCTCTTCCAGATCCTTATAACTCATGGAAGTTAATATCTGTATTTACAATATCCCATATATTACGTTATAGTATTTTATGATGACAGCTCTTTTGAAACAACAGTCCCTCTTAACACAGTACGTTTATATCCTTCCCCTTCATTTCCACTCTAAGCTCTTATGGGAATTACGTTACGTGATTGGTTTGCAATAGCAAGTCACTGGTGAATCTGCTAGTGTAATGGAATGGCAAAATGTTAGTTATGAATGCCCTAGCGCTTCTCTAATTTCATAAGCAAGTCAACTATATATTTTCAATGGAAATGTGGATCTCACGTGTTACATTATCATTTGAGAGTCTAGGAGGCCCGTTATTCCATCTACTCATTATTAATCTTGACTATTTGCAGATATGCCAAAGTATCATAATTATGATTCACAAATTTTTTACTCTGTCCATTGTGTTTATATTCTAATCACGGTTATATTCCTTCCTGTATTCCATTTGAGTGGGTATATTCATTAACAGTTCATTGGTTGTATGAAGAGGGTGTGTTTTCAGTTTTAACCTATTAGGTTTCAAGTACTAGTATTTTAACAGGTTTGACACTCAGGCGCTACAGGCTATGACTACGGCTGTTTAGCCGAAACGCGTGAGGCAATAGTGCAAAACCACTTCACTCGTTTATTTGTATGTATGGTGTTGTTTGCCTTTGCTGAATGTGAACTTTTAACTGGATATGAATAAATTCTGATTTTAATGCAACCTAGCGGATCCCCACATTTTCTTTCAACTAATAAAGGAATAACACATAGGAAACTATAAATTATAGCTGATATCCTTTCTGGAGTTTAAGATTCCTGATTGCTGCCATTACATTAGATACTTGAGTAACACGGTTATCCAGTGCCCCCTCCCAGTTACATTAGCGTCCAGAGAACTGTAGCTCCCCAGGTGTAGGACTGTGTGCAGAACTTTAAAGGAACATAAAACCCACATTGTTTTCCTTCATAATTTAGACAAATTTTAAAAAAAAGTTTTTAATTTACATTTATTATCAGATTTGCTTCTTTCTCCTGTTATTCTTTGTTGAGGAGATATCTAGATAGGTAGCTTGCACATGTCTGGAGCACTACATGGCAGGAAATAGTGCTGCCATCTTGTGCACTTGCTCATGTATAAAATTGTTGCAAAACTGTTGCCATTTAGTGCGGCAGACACGTGCATGCTCCTGATATTACATTTCTGCTTTTCAACAAAGGTTAACACATAAATGAAGAAAAAATGGTAATAGAAGTAAATTGGAAAGTGGTTTAAAATTGTATGTTCTTTCTGAATCATGAAAGTTTGGCTTTTATGTCCCTTTAACAGTACCTGCCATAACGCAGCCCAGAGGTCAGGAACTGCTAAAAGAGCGCTGAGCTAGACAGAGATGCAGCGGTGCCGGTAAATGCTGTAACAACTGGCACTGCTGCAGTGAAAAAATATTAGATGTTGTGTACTGCATGGGACACGTGTATTATCACACCACATCTGTTTTTCTAACAGCTTGTGAAAATTGAGTTTTCTAATGAACTGGATGGATTTGAATGAAAAACATGTGAAAAGTCAAAGGGGTCTATTTAACAAGGGCCAAATGGCCCCTGTTTCCCTACTTTCTGCGCAAGCCTTCAGGCTCGCCGGAAACAGGACTTAAGAAGCAGCGGTCTTAAGACTGCTGCTCCTAAACTCATACGCCGTCTGTGAGGCAGTGTATAGCAATCCGCCCGATCATGTACGATCAGGCTGATTGACACCCCCAGCTAGCGGCCGCAAATCTGCAGGGGGCGGTATTGCACCAGCAGTTCACAAGAACTGCTGGTGCAATAATAAATCCGACAGCGTATTCTGTCGGTATTTATCGATGTGCGGAGGACAGGGTTCTCTATAGCGGATCATGTTTGTCCGCACATATATAAATAGACCCCATAGAAGGCACATTGCACTGGAAGTCGGATTCAGTTGGATGGGGTCCTTTGGCAGAACACAAAGAGAAAAGATGTAGAGTTGTCAAGTCACACAATGACAGCCTGACACTCTTGTTGATGTCTATGTTTGAGGTGACACTATGCAGGTATAAGTATCATCACACTATTAAAAGGACATTTTACTAAAAAAATGTATCTGAAAGAGCAGCACTTAAACATGTTATAAGATTATGTTATGTAAAAACTGTTTAAATGTAAGTGAAGCTAACAGAAAGTGCAGTGACACAGAAAAAGTGGGTAAATTTAGTATAGGAACATCTATTCTGTAGTAGATTAAGCATACAATTTTTTTTGAATATCATGTCCCTTTAAATGAATTGTGTACATTAGTCTATCATAAAATGTGTGCAGTTTCTATATACAGAATGTAATTATTTTCTTAGTCCAGATTATGAGGCCGAATTATCAAATGTCTGTCAGACCTGATCCGACAGTGGGGATCTGGTCTGACAGACATCGCTGAATTCGGAGAGCAATACGCTCTTCGTATTCAGCATTGCACCAGCAGCTCACAAGAGCTGCTGGTGCAACGCCGCCCCCTGCAGATTTGCGGACAATCGGCCGCCAGCAGGGGGGTGTCAATCAACCCGATCGTACTCAATCGGGTTGAATTGTGGCGATCTCTGTTCGCTTAATCAGAGCAGGCGGAAAGGGTTATGGAGCAGCGGTCTTTAGACCGCTGCTTCATAACTGCTATTTCTGGCGAGTCTGAAGACTCGCCAGAAACACGGGCCCACAAGTTCCATACAGAGCTTGATAAATGGGCCTCTATACGTGAAACAAAATAAAAAGCCAAAATAGGTGATGTTTCCCCGAAAGAATAGATATAATATAAACAATACAATATATAACAATATCATACAATATATAACAATGTAATATATAATATACAAGATACAATATAAACAATACAACAATAAATGAAAAATATATATAATGTTTCTATTTATATATAAGGCAGTGCAAAAATGCATTTTAATAAGGTTAATTTATGCTAAATTATAGAAGTAATATTAACATTTATTACACATTGCTTAACAAAAATACTGTCAATGTTAAATAAAATTATCTTCTACTAAGGCTCATGTTTACCCAATATAAAAAGGATCACGATTTGTTAATTACTGTTGATCAGTGATGTTTTTGGATATGCAAACAAATGCATTCTCTGAGCTTTTTAAAGCTGACCAAGCTGAATTTTTCCTACCAACAACACTGGGTGTAAGAAGGATTTCTCCCTACACAGAACTCCCTCTGTAAGGACAACAAAATTAAGAATGCTGAAAATCACAGAGGCATCGTGTCTAGAAAAGATACTGTCTGTCCAGATGAAGGTCATATTGGATGCAGCTAGTTTTAACCAAACCAATTTTTTTTCTCCATATGACCTTTACTAATAAAGCACATTTCATTCCAACATAAGAAAGTCCTTTTAAATCATTTTTGTTCCACCTATGTCAACAATCATAGTGTCAGAACAGAATGATGATCAATGTTTGCACAGTCATTGGACTATTTCAAGCCCAGAGCGCTCAAACTCCAGTCAAACACTAGACTTAAATACATTGTAAAATAAAACCCGTTGCTTCTGTATTACATTGTGCTGGAAGCTGTGATACTAATCTACAGGAAGTTAAAATCTTTCTACAAAAACCTGAAGAACATGTTTAAGGAGGAGTTGATAGTGAGGCAAAGGTTGATGGAGATGTAGTCCAACCTTATGTTGTTAACATATTTAAAACCAGATATTTTTTATTGGACTCAACTAGTAAGGCAACCTTTAAAAAAAAAAAAAAGATAAGGATACCTTGAAAACCATCAAATAAAAGAACCACACAAGGTTGTTACCATATATAAATAGAAAGAAAAATCCATAAAATATGAACTTTCAGGTTGGAAACAAAAGTATAACGCCAAAGAGTGGGAGGAGGCATTTGTTCTTTAAATGAATGCAAAAAAAGTTTATAGTAACTGTGTTTCATGACCGAGTTCTAAAAAATGATGCTGTTAAAAAACAAATCAAAAGCGAAGAATAGAACAAATTGTTTTGAGTCATGCAATTAATTCTGAACAAATTTGTGGTGGTTAACAAATGAATATGAGACTTTAGAAAGTTCCATGAGTTCTTTAATTGGTTAACATTTTACTGACTAATGCAGAAATAATTCACAAATGTTTTGGCATATGTATATTTATTATAGGTTTATTCGAATGTGGCCACAATTATTATTCAAGGAAGCTATCATTCATCACAGTTGTAAAATACAATTATACTATTCAGATTGTAATTGCATCTTCTAATACTAAAAGTACATTGGTTTCTTAATTAGTACTACAAAATGGTAATTAAATCAGACACTATATTGTAAAAAAGATTTTGATGACAGAACTGAACAAGTACATAGATCTTGTCTGCCAGATATCTGACATCCAAATCGGTTTGTTTATTTTTTATGCAAGTCAAATACAGCTATTATTAGCTAACAAACACCTAGATTACGAGTTTTGCGTTATGAGTCAAATAGCAGCGTTGTGGCCAATAACGCATCATTTTCCCTAGCGCAGCAATTACAAGTCTTGTCGGTATAGGTATACCGCAAGCCTTTTAGCCTGTACCACAACGTCAGTCCCGCACTCCTAAAAATGACGGTATTATGAGTTTTGCGTGAGGCTAAAAAGCGAGCGTTACAGCCTAAAATTACAATTTTGGATGGCGTCCCTTGCATTGAAGATTCAGTGTACGGCAGCGACCGTATGAAGAGGATGCTCTGCGCCGGATGTCTTCAGGATGGACCCGCTCCGCTCCTCCGGGATCAAAATGAAGATTGAAGAGGCCGCCTGGATGAAGACTTCTCGCCGCTTGGATCAGGACGTCGCCGCCGGGATGAAGATTGAAGAGGCTGTCTGGATGATGACTTCTCGCCGCCTGGATTAGGACTTTAACTCCGGGATGAAGATCGTTCAAGTGGGACTTCAAAAACTGTAAGTGGATCGTCAGGGGGTTAGTGTTAGACTTTTTAAGGGTTTATTGCTGGGTTTTATTTTTTAGTTTAGGGTCTGGACAGTAAAAGAGCTAAATGCCCTTTTAAGGGCAATGCCCATACAAATGCCATTTTCAGAGCAATGGGTAGCTTAGGTTTTTTTAGAATTAAGTTTTTTATTTTGGGGGTTTGGTTGGGTGGGGGGTTTTACTGTTGGGGGGTCTTTGTTGTTTTTTTTACAGGTAAAAGAGCTGATATCTTTAGGACAATGCCCTAAAAAAGGCCCTTTTAAGTTATTAAGTATTGTAGGCTAGTTTTTTTTTATTTTGGATGGGCTTTTTTATTTTGATAGGGCTGTTAGATTAGGTGTAATTATTTTTATTTTTATGGATGATTTCATTTTTTATTTTGTGTAATGTATATTTTTAGGGGGTGTTTTATTTTTTGTAGCAAAAGAGCTGTTTAACTTAGGGCAATGCCCTACAAAAGGCCCTTTTAAGGCCCCCCCAAAAAGGCCATTTTAAGGGCCCTGGTAGTTTGGGGGGTGGGGGTTTGTATAGTGTTAGGAGATGTTTCTATTTTTTTGGAGCAAAAGAGCTGTTTATCTCAGGGCAATGCCCTACAAAAGGCCCTTTTATGGGCCCCCCAAAAGGCCCTTTTAAGGGCTCTTGGTAGTTTGGGGGGTGGGGTTTGTATAGTGCTAGGGGGTGTTTGTATTTTTTTGGAGCAAAAGAGCTGTTTAACTTTTTTATTTTGGGGAGGTTTTTTTTTAAGGGTATTAGAAAAGGAATAATCTTTATTTTTTGGGATAATTTAGTTGTTGTTTTTTTTCTAATGGTAGGTTTTTTTTAATTTTTTGTAATGTTAGGTTTTAGTATAAGGTAGCTTAGGTTTTATTTGACAGGTAAGTTTGTATTTATTTTAACTAGGTAGTAAATAGTTAATAACTATTTACTAACTAGTCTACCTAGTTAAAATAAATACAAACTTACCTGTAAAATAAAAATAAAACCTATGCTAGCTACAATATAACTATTAGTTATATTGTAGCTAGCTTAGGTTTTATTTCTTCACAGGTATTTAGTTTTAACTAGGTATTATTTAGTTAATCTATTTTAATTATTTTAGGTTAGGGGGTGTTAGGGTTAGGTTTAGGGTTAGGGTTTGGGGTTAATAGTTTAATTTAGGTTGTTGCGATGTGGGGGACTGGCGGTTTAGGGGTTAATAGGTTTATTTAGTTAATAATTGTAAGTTTAATTTAGATCTAGTTTAATTATGTTAAAGTTAGGGGGTGTTAGGGTTAGGGTTACGTTATGATTAGGGTTATGTTAGGGTTAGGGGTTAATAGTTAAATTTAGGTTGTTGTGATGTGGGGGGCTGGTGGTTTAGGGGTTAATAGGTTTATTTAGTGGTAGTGATGTGGGAGGCCAGAGGTTTAGGGGTTAATAATTTTATTTAGGTGGCTGCGATATCGGGAGCGGCAGATTAGGGGTTAATAACTGTAGGCAGGCGTCGGCGATGTCCGGAGCAGCAGATTAGGGGTGTTTAGACTCAGTGTTTATGTTAGGGTGTTAGGTTTAAACTGTATTTTCTTTTTCCCCATAGACATCAATGGGGCTGTGTTACGGTGATTTTCTTTCCGCGATCGCAGGTGTTTTTTTTGCCGGCTCTCTCCATTGATGTCTATGGGGGAAGCGTGCACGTCAAAACACTGCTGCTTTTGTGAGCGGTATGGAGCTCAACGCAGCCATATCGCCCGCGCAAGCCGGGTTTTTTTAAACTTGTTATGGCAGCGCTATAGGGGGTTAAATAACGCAACTTTTGTTGCATTCTTTACTTTCCCTATAGCGCTCAAAACTCGTAATCTAGGTGATAATGAATGCTCAGTAACTAATTGAAATATCTTGCTAAACCTCTGGGTTGCAGATTTAAGCACTCATAAGGCTCATTCTACCTTCTTAGGGCTAGATTACAAGTAGATCGCTAATTTAACGTGTGGTCGTAAACTGGCAAATTTGCCCATTTACGGGAGCACGTTAAATAACCAGCCATTACAAGTGGTTGGGCAATGCTACCGCGAGCTAGCAGTAGCAATTATCACTCAGAAAATTAACCAGAGGTCAAACCTATTAACCCCTAACCTGCCATCCCCCTGGCCCCCACATCACGACTACCTGAATTAAACTATTAACCCCTAAAGCTAACACCCCTAACTTTAAATTAAAGTTACAATATACTAACCACCTTAAAATAAATAAAAACGTACCTGTGAAAAAATAAAACCTAAGCTTTAACTACAAAAAAAACTAACATTACAGAAAATAATAAAACTTTGATTTGATCAAAGTCTAATCAGCCAAAAGGATGTAAGCAGCTCTCATCCTATTGGCTGATTTGAAATTTTTTTAGCCAATAGGAATGCAAGGTACCCCAATTTAAAAGGTGTACCTTGCTTTCAATCTTCAGTGTGCGGCGGACGATCGCCTGAAGAGGAACACCACGTCACTGATGACCGCTGCCGCCAAGGAGGACCACCACTCTGGATCCGTGCCTCAGAAGACTGCGCTGCACCTCCGGGAAGAAGATGATCCCGTGATGGAAGAAGATGGATCCGCCTGGATGAAGACTTTTCGGCGACTGGAAGAAGATGCATCGCCAGACTTCAGTAATAGTGAGTACCTATTTTGGGGTTAGTGTTAGGTGTTTTTTTTATTTTTTGTGGTGTGTTTTTTATTTAGATTAGGACTTTTTTTATTTTTATGGGCAGTAAAAGAGCTGATTGCCCTTTTATGGGTAATGCCCATACAAGTGCCCCAATGCAATGGGTAGATTCGTTTTTTTTTTAGTTAGGTTCTTTTTATTTTGGGTGGTTGGGTGGGTGGGGTTTGTAATTTTAGGGGGGACTTTGTATTTTTGTTTTAAAGAGCTGATATCTTTAGGACAATGCCTTGTTTTTTTATTTTGGAGTGGCTTTTTTGGTTTTAAAGGACCAGTAAACAGTAGATTTGCATAATCAACAAATGCAAAATAATAAGACAATACAATAGCATTTACTCTGAATTTCAAATGAGTAGTAGATTCTTTTCTAACACATTTCAAAGTTATGTATATTTCCACTCCCCCTGTACCATGTGATAGCAATCAGCCAATCAACAATGCATATACGTATAGTGTGTGAGTTCTTGCACATGCTCAGTAGGAGCTGGTGGCTCAAAAGTGTAAATATAAAAGACTGTGCCCATTTTTTTAATGGAAGTAAATTGGAAAGTGTCCCTTTAAGTGGGTATTAGATTAGGAATAACTTTTTTTACTTTGGATAATTTCGTTTGTTATTTTCTGTAAACTTAGCTTTTTTATTTTTTTGTAATCTAAGCTATATTTTTTTCGGTAATGTTAGTTTTTTTTTAATGTAATGTTAAAGCTTAGGTTTTATTTTTTTCACAGGTAAATTTTTATTTATTTTAAGGTAGTTAGTGTATTAGTTTAATTTAAAGTTAGGGGTTAAAGCCATACCGCGCAGCTTTTAATACCGAGTAGCTGACCATTCCGCACTCAAAGGCCATTTTCTTAGCGGTAAAGCCATACCGCACAATTGGTAATCTTGGTCAGAGTTAGCTTATATGCCTAATTATTTACACAAAGTACTCTTTATGTTATTTAGCACTGTTTACTCAAACACAGAGAGAACAATGTAAAATTAACATTTCTAGTACATCTCTATCTTTTTTATTTAATTATTTTATCTAAACCTTCTTGTTTACATGTTTGTTTGTTTTTACCAGAATTTAAGTTCCGATATGCTCAGTATGGGTGGATATACAAGAAGGTATAAAAGATGAATGAGCTGTTTGAATACACTCCAGTAAAATGGATAACTGGGAAAACATTACAGAAAAGGACAGAAAATATTTGAGTGCACTGTCCCTTTAAATCAACTGGCAAGCGTAACTGCTTATCAGTCTGTAGCTACCATGGATACTGCTGTAATTACCATGTTACCTGACCATTGAGGATCACGATTGGTATTTCTCCAATAAACAGATAATATCTTACACCTTGATATGTCTGAGAAAGGACTTAATGTTACTCATAAATGCATAAAGTTCTTTTTATGAAAGTTTTATGAGGCTGTAACCTGAAGCAAAGCATTTTTAGATATGCTATAATCTCCTGTGACATTTACTAGCAGATTCAAAACTATAATTATAATATACAATAGCATCAGTCCCAAATGAAATAAATATTTTACACATTTTGTTCATATTGGTTATTGATTAAAGGTTTAACACAGGAACATTTATAGACTAAGGCAAACAAAACTCAACCCTAGAGAAGTTACTGTATTGTAAAAATTTTAAAATCAATCAGTCAATAAATAAAGTTCTCACAATGCAAAATGAAATTTGATCACAATAAAGCACCCAAGACTAGTCCATAATATTACATTAATTAAATAGCAGATTTTTTAAAACTATACATCATTTGTGTTTTCAATAAGTGTAAACCACAAACCATCGCTATGCAACAAGTCTTGCTGTTTATTTGATTCTGTTCCTGTTTGCCTTTATTGTCATTTCGTCTCTTGCTGCTGACCTTGCATGAAATTTGACAATGCTTCTGCGTGCCAATTCTGCTCACATGTTGCAGATTTTTTGCCTATACCTGACTATCCTTATTGGATCTGATTTAGATACTATTTTGCCTGTTGCTGGCTCTGCTTTCCTGGCTACAATTCTGTATCAAGTCCCAAGATACCAAATCGTGGGTCACATCCTGTGTTCCATTCAGTGTGTATTTTTTACCTCAATATTGTTATGATAAATCTAATTTTACACAAAATATGACTATGGCCCCTACTTATCAAGCCGTCAACTGTGCTGCATTCGCCGGCACCAATACACTCGCCTGACATCGCCTAACATCACTGCCGCGGACCTGAATACGCTCTCCAAAGTTACCAAAAAAGCTGTCAAAAAGCCGCGCACCAAGTATGGGGCGATGAGCAGCGGACTGTCGCTGCTCTTTGGCTTTTTCCCAGCTTTATTGGTATACTGTCACTAAACACCCACACTATACTATACTCTTTTACCCCTATCCCGCTGCTCACGGACCCCAGCGCAACTAAATAAAGTTATGAACCCCTAAACCGCCGCTCCCGGAGCCCACCACAACTCTAATAAAGTTATTAACCCCTATCCTGCCGCTCCTGGAGCCCACCGCCACCTACATTATGTTATTAACCCCTAATCTGCCCCCCCCTACACCGCCGCCACCTACATTATACTTATTAACCCCTAATCTGCCCCCCCTCTACACTGCCGCCACCTACATTACAGGGAGTGCAGAATAATTAGGCAAGTTGTATTTTTGAGGATTCATTTTATTATTGAACAACAACCATGTTCTCAATGAACCCAAAAAACTCATTAATATCAAAGCTGAATATTTTTGGAAGTAGTTTTTAGTTTGTTTTTAGTTTTAGCTATTTTAGGGGGATATCTGTGTGTGCAGGTGACTATTACTGTGCATAATTATTAGGCAACTTAACAAAAAACAAATATATACCCATTTCAATTATTTATTTTTACCAGTGAAACCAATATAACATCTCAACATTCACAAATATACATTTCTGACATTCAAAAACAAAACAAAAACAAATCAGTGACCAATATAGCCACCTTTCTTTGCAAGGACACTCAAAAGCCTGCCATCCATGGATTCTGTCAGTGTTTTGATCTGTTCACCATCAACATTGCGTGCAGCAGCAACCACAGCCTCCCAGACACTGTTCAGAGAGGTGTACTGTTTTCCCTCCTTGTAAATCTCACATTTGATGATGGACCACAGGTTCTCAATGGGGTTCAGATCAGGTGAACAAGGAGGCCATGTCATTAGATTTTCTTCTTTTATACCCTTTCTTGCCAGCCACGCTGTGGAGTACTTGGACGCGTGTGATGGAGCATTGTCCTGCATGAAAATCATGTTTTTCTTGAAGGATGCAGACTTCTTCCTGTACCACTGCTTGAAGAAGGTGTCTTCCAGAAACTGGCAGTAGGACTGGGAGTTGAGCATGACTCCATCCTCAACCCGAAAAGGCCCCACAAGCTCATCTTTGATGATACCAGCCCAAACCAGTACTCCACCTCCACCTTGCTGGCGTCTGAGTCAGACTGGAGCTCTCTGCCCTTTACCAATCCAGCCACGGGCCCATCCATCTGGCCCATCAAGACTCACTCTCATTTCATCAGTCCATAAAACCTTAGAAAAATCAGTCTTGAGATATTTCTTGGCCCAGTCTTGACGTTTCAGCTTGTGTGTCTTGTTCAGTGGTGGTCGTCTTTCAGCCTTTCTTACCTTGGCCATGTCTCTGAGTATTGCACACCTTGTGCTTTTGGGCACTCCAGTGATGTTGCAGCTCTGAAATATGGCCAAACTGGTGGCAAGTGGCATCTTGGCAGCTGCACGCTTGACTTTTCTCAGTTCATGGGCAGTTATTTTGCACCTTGGTTTTTCCACACGCTTCTTGCGACCCTGTTGACTATTTTGAATGAAACGCTTGATTGTTCGATGATCACGCTTCAGAAGCTTTGCAATTTTAAGAGTGCTGCATCCCTCTGCAAGATATCTCACTATTTTTTACTTTTCTGAGCCTGTCAAGTCCTTCTTTTGACCCATTTTGCCAAAGGAAAGGAAGTTGCCTAATAATTATGCACACCTGATATAGGATGTTGATGTCATTTGACCACACCCCTTCTCATTACAGAGATGCACATCACCTAATATGCTTAATTGGTAGTAGGCTTTCGAGCCTATAAAGAGGATGATGTGGTCAAAATACTCATTTGCCTAATAATTCTGCACTCCCTGTATACTTATTATCCCCTAATCTGCCATCCCCAACGTCGCCGCCACTATATTAAATTTATTAACCCCTAAACCTAAGTCTAACCCTAACCCTAACCCCCCTTAACTAAAATATAATTAAAATAAATCTAAATAACATTTCTATCATTACCTAAATTATTCCTATTTAAAACAAAATACTTACCTATAAAATAAACCCTAAGCTAGCTACAATATAACTAATACATTGTATCTAGCTTCGGATTTATTTTTATTTTACAGGCAAGTTTGTATTTATTTTAACTAGGTAGAATAGTTACTAAATAGTTATTAACTATTTAATAACTACTTAGCTAAAATAAATACAAAAGTACCTGTAAAATAAAACCTAACCTAAGTTACAATAATACCTAAGACTACACTATAATTAAATAAATTAACTAAATTAAATACAATTACCTAAATTAAATTAAATTAGCTAAAGTACAAAAAAACAACACTAAATTACAGAAAATAAAAAACAAATTACAGATCTTTAAACTAATTACAACCAATCTAATAGCCCTATCAAAATAAAAAAAGCCCCACCCAAAAAAAAACCCTAGTCTAAACTAAACTAAACTACCAATAGCCCTTAAAAGGGCCTTTTGCAGGGCATTGCCCCAAAGTAATCAGCTCTTTTACCTGTAAAAAAAAATATAAACAACCCCCCAACAGTAAAACCCACCACCCACACAACCAACCCCCCAAATAAATTACTAACTAAAAAAACCTAAGCTCCCCATTGCCCTGAAAAGGGCATTTGGATGGGCATTGCCCTTAAAAGGGCACTTAGCTCTTTTGCGGCTTAAAGCCCTAACCTAAAAATAAAACCGACCCAATACACCCTTAAAAAAAAACCTAACACTAATCCCCTGAAGATCGACTTACCAGGAGACGTCTTCATCCAAGCCGGGCCGAAGTCCTCAACGAAGCCGGGAGAAGTCTTCATCCAAGCCGGGCAAAGTGGTCCTCCAGATGGGCAGAAGTCTTCATCCAGACATCTTCTATCCAGGCATCTTCTATCTTCATCCATCCGGCGTGGAGCGGCTCCATCTTCAAGACATCCGACACGGAGCATCCTCTTCTTCCGACGACTAAAGATGAATGAAGGTACCTTTAAGTGATGGAATTAAGGTAGAAATTAATCAGAATTAAAGTGACAGTCTACACCAAAAATGTTCTTATTTAAAAAGATAGATAATCCCTTTATTACCCATTCCCCGTTTTTGCATAACCAACACAGTTATATTAATATACTTTTTACCTCTGTGATTACCTTGTATCTAAGCCTTTGCAGACAGCCTCCTTATCTAAGTGCCTTTGACAGACATGCAGTGTAGTCAATCAGTGAAGACTCCTAAATAACTTCACGGGAGTGAGCACAATGTTATCTATATGACACATGTGAACTAGCACAGTCTAACTGTGAAAAACTTTCAAAATGCTCTGAGCTAGGAGGCGGTTTTCAACTGTTTAGAAATCAGTTTGAGCCTAGCTAGGTTTAGCTTTTCAAAAATACCACCAAGGGAAAAAAGCAAATTTGATGATAAAAGTAAATAGGAAAGTTATTTAAAATTGCATGCCCTATCTGAATCATGAAAATTTAGTTTTGACTTTACTGTCCCTTTAACCCCTTAACGACCAAGGACGTACGCCACACGTCCTCAAAAAAAAGACAGTTAATGACCGAGGACGTGTGGCGTACGTCCTTGGTCTGGAAAGCAGCTGGAAGCGATCCTGCTCGCTTCCAGCTGCTTTCCGGTTATTGCAGTGATGCCTCGATATGGAGGCATCCTGCAATAACCCCCCTTGGCCATCCGATGCAGAGAGAGCCACTCTGTGGCCCTCTCTGCACCGGACATCGATGGCCGGTATCGTTGGTGGGTGGGAGCTTACGAGGGAGGCGGGTGGGCGGCCATCGATGCTCTGTATGGAGTGGAGGGGGGCGGGATCGGGGGCAGGACCCACGGGGGCGCGCACGGGAGCACGCGCGTGCACGGGGGTGGTGGGCGGGCGCGTGCATGGGGCCGGAGCGCGTGGGAACCGCTACACTACAGAAAAACATAAAGTTAAAAGTAAATAAACTTAGAAAGTTTAAATATTAAAAATATAATCTAAGGGATCTGGAAGGGGTTGGGGGTTGGTCTTGGTGGGGGGGAAGCTACACTACAGAAAAGGGCTTTTTTTTTTAAAAAAAAGGCACATTTTTTGCAAAACTGGGTACTGGCAGACAGCTGCCAGTACCCAAGATGGCGCCCATTAAGGCAGAGGGGAAGGGTTAGAGAGCTGTTAGGTGGGGGATCAGTGAGGTTGGGGTCTAAGGGGGGATCATACACATCAGCATATGTAAATATGCTTTTTTTTTTTTTTTTTTTTAAAAAGGGCCAAATACCTTTTATTTTAGTACTGGCAGAGTTTCTGCCAGTACTTAAGATGGCGGGGACAATTGTGGGGTGGGGGAGGGAAGAGAGCTGTTTGGGAGGGATCAGGGGGTCTGATGTTTCAGGTGGGAGGCTGAGCTCTGCACTAAAGATAAAATTAACCCTGCAAGCTCCCTACAAGCTACATAATTAACCCCTTCACTGCTAGCCATAATACACGTGTGATGCGCAGCGGCATTTAGAGGCCTTCTAATTACCAAAAAGCAATGCCAAAGCCATATATGTCTGCTATTTCTGAACAAAGGGGATCCCAGAGAAGCATTTACAACCATTTGTGCCATAATTGCACAAGCTGTTTGTAAATAATTTCAGTGAGAAACCTAAAATTGAGAAAAATTTAACTTTTTTTTTAATTTGATCGCATTTGGCGGTGAAATGGTGGCATAAAATATACCAAAATTGGCCTAGATCAATACTTGGGGTTGTCTACTACACTACACTAAAGCTAAAACTATCCCAAAAAGCTCCCTACATGCTCCCTAATTAACCCCTTCACTGCTGGGCATAATACACGTGTGGTGCGCAGTGGCATTTAGCGGCCTTCTAATTACCAAAAAGCAACGCCAAAGTCATATATGTCTGCTATTTCTGAACAAAGGGGATCCCAGAGAAGAATTTACAACCATTTATGCCATAATTGCACAAGCTGTTTGTAAATAATTTAAGTTAGAAACCAAAACTTTGTGAAAAAATTTGTGAAAAGTGAACGATTTTTTTGTATTTGATTGCATTTGGCGGTGAAATGGTGGCATGAAATATACCAAAATGGGCCTAGATCAATACTTTGGGTTGACTACTAAAAAAAAATATATACATGTCAATGGATATTCAGAGATTCCTGAAAGATATCAGTGTCCTGATGTAACTAGCGCTAATTTTGAAAAGAAATGGTTTGGAAATAGCAAAGTGCTACTTGTATTTATGGCCCTATAGTTTACAAAAAAAGCAAAGAACATGTAAACATTGGGTATTTCTAAAATCAGGACAAAATTTAGAAACTATTTAGCATGGGTGTTTTTTTGTGGTTGTGTAACAGATTTTGGGGGTCAAAGTTAGAAAAAGTGTTTTTTTCCATTTTTTCCTCATATTTTATAAAAATTTGTATAGTAAATTATAAGATATGATGAAAATAATGGTATCTTTAAAATGTCCATTTAATGGCGAGAAAAACGGTATATAATATGTGTGGGTACAGTAAATGAGTAATAGGAAAATTACAGCTAAACACAAACACCTCAAAAATGTAAAAATAGCCTTGGTCCCAAAAATGACAGAAAATGGAAAAGTGCTGTGGTCATTAAGGGGTTAAGGTAGAAAAAATCCTATTGGCTGATGCAATCAGGCAATAGGATTGAACTTCAATCCTATTGGTTGATCCAATCAGCCAATAAGATTGAGCTGGCATTCTATTGGCTGATTGGAACTTTTTCTACTTTAATTACGATTGGCTGATAGAATTCTATCAGCCAATCGGAATCTAAGAGATGCCTTCTTGGATGACATCACTTAAAGTAACCTTCATTCATCGGATAGTCATTGGATGAAGAGGATGCTCCGCGTCAGATGTCTTGAAGATGGACCTGCTCCGCGTCAGATGGATGAAGATAGAAGATGCTGTCTGGATGAAGACTTCTCCCGGCTTCGTTGAGGACTTCGGCCCGGCTTGGATGAAGACTTCTTCTTCAGGGGGTTAGTGTTAGGTTTTGTTAAGGGTGTATTGGGTGGGTTTTATTTTTCGGTTAGGGCTTTGGGCCGCAAAAGAGCTAACTGCCATTTTAAGGGCAATGCCCATCCAAATGCCCTTTTCAGGGCAATGGGAAGCTTAGGTTTTTTTAGTTAGTAATTTATTTGGGGGGGGGGGTTGATTGTGTGGGTGGTGGGTTTTACTGTAGGGGGCTTGTTTGTAATTTTTTTTTCCAGGTTAAAGAGCTGATTACTTTGGGGCAATGCCCCGCAAAAGGCCCTTTTAAGGGCTATTGGTAGTTTAGTTTAGGTTAGGTTTTTTTTGTTATTTTGTGGGGGCTTTTTTATTTTGATAGGGCTATTAGAATAGGTGTAATTAGTTTAAAGATCTGTAATTTGTTTTTTATTTTCTGTAATTTAGTGTTTGTTTTTATTTGTACTTTAGCTAATTTAATTTAATTTAGGTAATTGTATTTAATTTAGTTAATTTATTTAATTATAGTGTAGTGTTAGGTGTTATTGTAACTTAGGTTAGGTTTTATTTTACAGGTACATTTGTATTTATTTTAGCTAGGTAGTTATTAAATAGTTAATAACTATTTAGTAACTATTCTACCTAGTTAAAATAAATACAAACTTGCCTGTAAAATAAAAATAAACCCTAAGCTAGATACAATGTAACTATTAGTTATATTGTAGCTAGCTTAGGGTTTATTTTATAGGTAAGTATTTTGTTTTAAATAGGAATAATTTAGGTAATAATAGTAATTTTATTTAGATTTAAATTATATTTAAGTTAGAGGGTGTTAGGGTTAGACTTAGGTTTAGGGGTTAATACATTTAATATAGTGGCGGCGACGTTGGGGATGGCAGATTAGGGGTTAATAAGTATAAAGTAGGTGGCGTTGGGCTCCGGGAGCGACGGTTTAGGGGTTAATAAGTTTATTAGAGTGGCGGTGGGCTCCGGGAGCGGTGGTTTAGGGGTTAATAAGTATAATGTAGGTGGCGGCAGTGTCGGGGCGGCAGATTAGGGGTTAATAAGTATAATGTAGGTGGCGGCGGTGGCGGGGCAGCAGATTAGTGGTGTTTAGACTCGGGGGTTATGTTAGGGTGTTAGGTGTAAACATAACTTTTATTCTTCCATAGGAATCAATGGGATATCGGGCAGCAGCGAACATGAGCTTTCGCTGCTTTCAGACTCCCATTGATTCCTATGGCATCCGGGGCCTCCAGGGCGGCGGATTGAAAACCAGGTACGCTGGGCCAGAATAGTGCAGAGCGTACCTGGTAGAAATTTGATAACTAGCAAAAATAGTCAGATAGTGCCAAATTTGCATTCGGAACATCTGTAGTGACGTAAGCATCGATCTGTGTCGGACTGAGACCGGCGGATCGTATGTTACGTCACAAAATTCTACTTTTGCCGGTCTGTAGGCTTTGAGAAATAAGGAGAATCAGGCTAGCCACAAATATGCTGCGGCATTCCAGCGTATTTGCGGTTGACGGCTTGATAAATAGAGGCCTATATGTTATATTCAGAAACAGAACCTTTTTTGGAATAGGTATAAAGTCTCATAGTTTCTTTGTAGCCATTTTTGAGCTAATCCATCTAACAACTGCTGCTTTGCCTCATGTACTGCGGCCCCTCAGCAATCTAATCTCCAAAAAAGTCTGTAATATCCCTGAGACATAGAGAAAATGCCACTTTTCTCCATTCTCCACTTTGGCTCCATTGAAGTTGCTTTTGGTCAAATACTCTAAAAGTTGCTGGTTGTTTTGACTAATAGTATGAAAACTTAATCTGTACCTGCATTCTTAGCTGTAAAGGCAACATTACCTTAGGTCCTCTACAGAGGTCTAACTTTTGTCTTTTCAAACCTCTGTTTACACAAAAATCACACAAAAAATAAAGGCTAACTAATCTAACAATCAGCTAACCTAAGGATTCTAAGGATAACTAGATAGAACTTCAAAGCTATTCCAGAAATGTCTCTAAGCCCAGTGGATGTAAAACAACTTTTGTGCACTTGAGCTTAGGTACCTCTGGACCACTTTTAGAGAATCTCCCATATTCTCCCATCGTATTATCAGGGAACAGTAGACCTTCTCTGTCAACTACTGGGGAGTGCTCAAGAAGTCTTCTTTCTTTTTTTTTTTTGTGCCACATTATCTTTGTGCTACTTACAATGTCTCCCAAGTGCCTTCCTGCTCCCTTAGTTAATGTTTTCAAACTGCTAGGTACATCCTTTTCTACTTGTCCAAGTGGTCTAAACATGCTTATTTTACATACAGTATATTCCAGCCACGACTCACCCTTGTCCTCGCATCAGGGCATTTTAAGGTGTATGTTAGTGTAACATATTTATTTACACTGAACAGTCATGAGCTATGTTTTAAATGAAAAATGTTTAACATGTTGTAAAGCACTCTCAGAAGTTGACAGACACCAGCTCGTATGATAAAACCGAAGAAACTACTGAGTTGTGTTAAATTCCAAAAACTTAATTTTCATCTTTACAGTCAAAATAAGATTTCACAAATTTTATCACACAAATCAGATCATGCATTAAAGAGAAGTATCTGAACTAAAAAAAAAAAAAGAAATTACTGATACAGAGTCGGATCTCTTGCACAAGGAGTGGATGTGCAAGCAGCAGAACTCACTGATAAACTGTACATCAACATTTAGAAGGTCAAAATGAACAACTTACACAACTTAGTAATAAGCTAGAGGACTTGGGAAACAGGAACAGGAGATCTCAAAGGATCATCCAAATATCCACCAATTATGTTTGAAAGGGTAAACAGAGCACTTAGACCATGCCCTTTAGACCAACCCCACCCAGAGATGTAATTCTTTCTTCAAAGATAAACAGGGCATCATGCAACTGGCACACCAGCAGCAGCCTATTACTGCTGAAAACAGTTCAATTGTTTTGTCAGGAAGAAAGGGGAGAAAACATTCAATAATAAAAAAAAAACCACTGACACTAATAAGGGAATGAACAATAAAAGGGAAAACACACAAAGCATTTTTAATATCAGTAATGTAAATTTAACCGAACAACAAGAAAATATCCTAAGCAAAGGATTATCCTTTGCACTGTCCACGAAACTCAATAAATTTGAACATCTCATAAATGTAAATCAATTTGTAAGAAAATTGACTCTTAAGAAGTACTTTGCTAACAATCCCATTCTATACAATTCAGCTCATACACAAGATAAATTCAAACATACGAATTTCAAAGTAAAATCAACTTTTTTTCCGAGTCAAGAAAAAGGGAGTTTCATCCAAACGTTTGAAAAACTAGTGAATCAAGATATTGATAAAATAGAACAATCCAAAAATGTACAGTGGAATTTAACCTTAAAAGAGAAAAGTATCCTGAGAGACCTCCAAAAAAGAGAGGATATAGTGATTAAACAGGCGGACAAGGGTGGAGGGATAGTGATAATGAATCGAGACTATTACTTAGAGGAAGCCTACAGATTACTTGAAGATCCCATAACTTACAAAAAATTACCAAATGATCCAGGGGATATATATTTCACCCAATTACAAGTATTACTTAAAAAAGCTCATGCTACAGGTTTACTGAACGATGCAGAACAAAATTTTCTAACAACTACACATTTCAGAACACCAATTTTTTATTTCATTCCTAAAATCCATAAAAATTTACAACACCCACCAGGCCGTCCAATCATCTCAGGTATCGACTCCATAACTTCCAATTTATCTCATTACATAGATCATTTTTCTTCAAAAATATGTAAAAAATCTTCCATCTTATTTAGCTGACTCAACACAATTTTTACAAACTCTTGATACTGTTAAATGGTCGCAAGATTGCATATTAGTAACATGTGATGCCAGCGCATTGTATACTAATATACAACACTCGCTAGGACTTTCTGCTATAGAATACTACTTAAATCTTGATCCTGATATATCTCCTACCCAATCCAGATTTATATTGGACTGTATTGAATTTATTCTCAACAAAAATTATTTTAGATTCAATGAAAAATTCTTTCTGCAGATCAAAGGAACAGCCATGGGCACAAGATTCACACCCAGTTATTCTAATTTATTTATGGGCTACTTCAAAAAAGATGTATTTGATGATGGCCCCTGGGGTGCGAATCTTGTGCTCTATAGGCGCTATATACATGATCTGTTCATAATATGGAAAGGAGATCTTGAATTACTCAACCTTTTTATTGACGACCTTAATACGAACAACTTGGGTTTATTATTTACACATGAATCAAGCAAAAATAAAATCAGTTATCTAGATATTGGGATAGAGATTGTTAATAATGAGATAAAAACTAGAACCTATTTTAAGAAAGTAGATGCCAACAATTATGTGGATTACCAAAGTTGTCACCATAAAACATGGATAATTCTGATTACGAACTACAGTAACAAATTTTAGTCAATAGATTTGTAGAAAAAGGATATAATGGGGAAAAAATTGGACAACTTGCAGATACTATTAAAAAAGTTGATAGAAAAACACTTTTAAAAAAGACTACGAAAAAAGTAGAGACACAAAATATTAATGAACAATTATCTGAAATTCCAATTATAACCACCTATTCAACACAACACAAATCTTTTGAGAAAATAGTCAGAAAACACTAGCCCCTATTATTGAAAGATCCGATTATAGGACACACATTAAATAGAGATCCCAAATTTATTTACAAAAAGGCTAAGAATTTTAAAAGTATACTATCTCCCAGTGAATTAAAAAATAAAAAATAAACTTTTAATCGTAATATAAAAGATTTGGAAGGGAACAATATTGAGGGCTTCTTTCCTTGTTTACGATGCAAATCTTGTAAATATAGTTCAAAACTTAAAAGCATCAAGTCAGATAAAACTGGTAAAGTCCTGAAATTAATGGAATCCTTAGATGTTCAGACACTAACATTATTTATTTAGTACAATGTAGTTGTAATTTTAAATACTTTGGCCAAACGAGCAGGAAACTTGGAGATCGTATAAGGGAGCACATTTTAGGAATAGAACATGGCAGACAAGATACGAATTTATACAGACATTTTTCAGAAAAACATCAGGGGAGATTAGAGGATTTTAAATTTTGGGGTATAAAAAAAGTTGAGACCGATGGAAGGAGAGGCAATATGGAAGAAAAACTATTGAGACAGGAGGCAGAATTGATTTTCAATTTTGATACTCTAGCCCCTAAAGGCCTAAATAGTGAACTAGATCTAAATTTTATTCTAAAATAAACACTCAATTTTAAATATAGACTCATTTATAAACCTCTCTTTGTATTGATTAGCCCTAGTTCCTTTAAATACTGTTCCTCAAACACAAATAATTTAGTCCTTTATTCACTAATTTTCATATCTCTACCTTTTTATACTCACATAAGTCCCTCAATTATGGAATTTTTTATACATATAACGTCATTTTTCTTATATATATATTTAATATCCCCCTTTTTTCATTAAATTTATGACCTTTTTTCATTAAATTTATGACCTTTGTTGTTTCACAATTTTTTCTACATGTTTTTTATATTGCCAAACATAAACATATCTTCAGATATATTTTTAAGGGTGTTGTATATATAGATCTGTCCAAAATATCCTTTAGATATATTTTAAAATCTTTGACAAAGAGTTTTAAGATTTTTAATTATCCAGTTTTATATTAATTGTGTATTATAACATTTTTTATAAAAAAAAATCTAAAATTTTTTATTAAATTATTTTATTAAATTATATACTTGGACATTTTTATAATTTTATCTAAATATCAACTAATTATGTTTTATACATTGTCATTATGTACTCTTGGTGAACGTTGATCAATACATTTTAGTTCGTATTCCAATAATATCACACATAACATTAGTCTACTCTAAAGCTTTTTCAAATATTTATTGGCTTTTAGGTGAATCGTTTATTTATGTGTTTTATAAGTCTCTCAATATGTGAATCCCAGCACCCAATAAAATTCATTATCATAATAGGTACTTCTGATCACAGCCCATTTACATAGCTATTGTTATATATATTAGAGGAGTGATAGACTGTTAGTAATTTCACACAATATGTATGTTTTTTATCATTTTATTTTATTAATTTATGAATTGTAACAAACAATCATCAGCAAGTGATTTAATCACATTTAAATAAAGCCCAAATGTATAAACTTCACAAGTAAGGCAAACATAATAGGCAATTGAGATCCAAGTATGGCAAGGGTTAAACTGGTCTATAAAATGGAGGAGCAACACCAATAGGACATCTTGATAAAGGCTTCACAGCTGAAATGCGTAGACGTCCACACAGATTGCTCCTGCTGCAAGGAAACCACCAAGTCTCTCCCAGGACCGACTCTTTCAACGTGCCAAAATAGCACATACTGAGCTGGTAGGAGAAATCCTCTTCAACACCCAAGTCCTTGTGTTTTTTGAATAAGTGCGTGCACTCTCATGGTCCTTATTGGCTGGACCTGACACACCTACCTCTGCAAAGAAGACACGAGCGAGTAAAGCGGACACGCTGAAAGCCGTAAGTGGATCTACAACTACCTTTTTTCTTGTTGCATATTGAACCGTTTGATTTGACTGCCAAACAAATCGCCAAACAAATTGGGATATACAAATTAACAGAAAATTACATCTGACACACGTATACGGCAAAGCCGTAGTCAGGTCAGACATTTCATGACTGTTTACATTTTTGGAGAATATTGTGCACATTGCTTTCTGATACCTTTGCCATAAGGAACATTTGCCTATATTTCAAATTGTGAGGATACACAATTTCCCTAAGTCTACATTGTTGCTTTTTATGTGCTAACTCTACAAGTTTAACTTTTTATATGCTGATCATTGAAGTTTAACTTTTTTACAAACCTATCGATGGTTGTTTTTATGTATCATTTACATTATTGCATTTAAGCATTTATATACACCGGTGTATTTAGGATTCATTCATTTTATTTTATTTTTATTTGACTTTATTAAATATTCACTTATGTAATGTCACAAAACCTTTGACTATTTGTCTTTACTTAAATAGTTTATATTTTGCAGAACAGGGAGATACTACTTCGAACACTTATATTGATTTCATGTTCACCAAGCATTTTTTAGTCTACAAGCTTTCGCATCCCAACGGCAAATATTTTTAACCCCTGATACATTTGGCAATTTAAGTTTTGAACTTTCCTTATATTTATTTTGTCTCTATTTTTTATTATATCATTTTTTATTATATCATTCTACTATTTTTTCTTTAACTATATCACACCACTTTTACTGACAGCAAGCCCCAGGCGCCACTGACTACCCGTGTTTTTTTTCCCAATTGTTTGTTTTGTCAACCTAACCCCACAAACACTGCAAAAGAGGGACCTACTGGTCACAATTTCCTTCCTATATTGATCCAAAAATTGGGATTTCCATTTAATCTGTCAGCAAATGGAGATCTTAAGAGCAATCTGCAAAATGCTAGATGATTAGCCCTGTTTGCAGACAGTATACTCATGTCTCTAATTTTCTAATCAACCTAAACATATATGAGGGCCTAACCCTTAATCTAGCCCATCACAAAATGAATAGCCTTAAAAATACCTACCTATTCAAATGCAATGCACACTAGAACTTCCAGTAGGCGGGCAACAGAGCAGGCTGTATGTGAGGATAGCACTGTGGACTCTCACATACAAACCTAGTAAAAGAGCCTCTGCAGCCCCACAGCAACTGTCCTTGGCAGTGACCTGGAGGCTCTAGCAAGAATCACCTTCAGCTAGAGTAGAGCAGTGTTGGGAGATTATTAGCTTTCCCACTTCCATTGGAAGGACTCCATTTAATATTGCAGGGCCCAGGATGTTGGGTGCCATATTGCCTTATGCAGCAGAGCATTAGCAGGGGGCAATTGGGAGGCATCTATTTCCTCTCTACACTGGATTCCTGTAGTTTAGACCTCAAAGCCAAAGATAAGAAGCATAGAGGGACTATATGCTCTTCATGTTCCTTGCAGACCATGATAACAGGGGCAGTGTGAGGATTGGAATGCTACCAGGGAACAGGATCTTTGTCATAAGAGGCACTTTTCTAATAGAGGGATTTCTGTCCCTGATGTAGTAAGGTGTGCTGTACTTTTAAGGAGGCCTATACGATCTATATTTGCAGCATGATGCTTCTTCTGTATTGAGTGTTCTGACTACATACTATTAGAAAAGTGCCTTACTTGTTTGACTTGGCTACCCCTGACTTTGCTTTTTTATAAACCCATTTGTTTGGCCTGACCTGATTATTTGACTTTAGCTTTTCTTTGGACTCTGCATTTGTTTAATTAATTTTTGTTTTTTTTCCCCCTGTAACTGATTGAACTGTATTGTCTGTAAATCTGTACCTGAGCATAGTGACTTGCAGTTTGTTATTGAATTGAATTATTTCCCTGCACTGTTGCTGTTGTTACTTGCTTCACATGTGCCCTTTTTACTTGGATGTCTCTGCTCTCAAGAGTTCCTCATTAAAGTGTCCTATGCCAGTTAGCCTGTGTCTGGAAAGAGAGACTAAGCTTTTACTAAGGTATATATTCCTTTGGTATTTAGATTTATACATTTACAGTTACTTTCTATTATTTATTTGTTTTTTTGCTTGGTAGGTGCTGATTAAAGTACCAGCTAACAGGTTCAGTTTCATTGCTCTCTTAACTCTAGCTCCTGCTTGGTTACTTTGTTTAACTTGCAGTGTCTCAAGAAGGGTTTGTTGTGAGCTGGGCCTCAGGAAAACGGTTTACTGTTTGTTATAAGTTTAGAACCTGGGAAACATAATAGAATGTTGGTGAGTGACTGGCAGGGGCCTCATTGTTTGCAAGTACCACACCTAATTATATATGTTATCTCCTTGTTTCCAGTTGTTTACCTATGACATAGTGTATTGCTGTTTGAATTGTGATAACGGACCCACTTTATTGTGACTTCAAGTGGCCCTAGAACCCCTACCAAATTGTGCTTCAAAATTTAAGCCTTGCTGGGGGGCACAGCCTATCCTATTTCCTCTGGGGTGTCAGCCTCCCTGCTCTTTAGAGAGTTTGAAAATATTAAAATACTGTGAATTAGTATCCTCTTTAATACCTGTGCTCCTCTGCTCCCTAAACATCATGGTGCATTGCAATAGTTAACCCATTCTGTCTGGGTACATATGAAAGTCGATTAGTATTTCTAGCTACTTTATGAACATTAAAAACCACCATGGCCACTAACTCTAAGCAAGCAAACAGCAAAAGCATGCAGGAGATATGCATTTGGAGCCCTTTTTTTGCCATTGAAAGAAATGCAGACTTCAGATGATACTTATCCTATTAAACAACTCACAGCACTCTTTTTATGCAAGATTGAAAAACACCAGTCTAAGGTGGACACTCTGTCCAGTGAAGTCAGACTCTTTTCTAACAGGATTGTGCAAGCTGAACAGCACATCTCAATTGTTGAGATAGATATACAGAATGAGTCACAAAACATCGTTGTGACATTGCAGAGAAAAGTGGCCATCTTGCTTGACAAAGTGGAGGACCTGGAAAGCCACTCCAGGTGGAACAACTTGAGGATCATTGGCTTAACCGAAACTATACAGAATTAAGACTTGTCTGGACTTCAGTTTAGCTCCAAAAGCTGCTCAAGATTCCATGAGAAACACTCCCACTGGCAGTGGAGGGGTTCACCCAGCAGAGCAACTAGCCATAGAGCATAAGATCCATAGACAAGTGAAGGCCAAACACCTGAATTATCAAGCAAAAGTTACCATCCTCCAAAAACTTCCTGAGTTAAGATATCAAGGAAACAATATATTTTTTTTAAGGATTTTTCGGCAGAGGTCTCCACAGGGAGGAAGGAGTTTGACCCCTACCAGTGTTCCCTCTAAGGCCAGTTTTATGAGCAGCCTAGCAGTGAAACAGTTAATAAGAGAGCCACACCTTGCAGTTTGCATTGTGTAGTGTTTGCTAATTGCTCTAATTAACTGTTTCAGTGCTGGGCCACTCACAAAACTGGCCTTAGAGGAAACACTGACCCCCTGCAATCTATTGCAGGCAAAAAAAAGTTAAACTCCATACTTCTTTTCAATAAAGAATACTTAGCTAACCAACAAGTCACATAGCATACTATCGGCCAGATTACGAGTTTTGCGTTATGAGAGGTGGGGTACTAACTTGCACGTTATTGTCACCGCTCACTTGCCTACTGCGCTGGTATTACAGTTTTTATAAACCCGCCGTTAAAAGGCAAGAAGTGAGTGTAGAGCAAAATTGTGCTACATACCGCACTCCAATACCAGCGCTGCTTAAGTCAGCGGTGAGCTGGTTGTACGTGCTCGTGCACGATTTCCCCATAGATATCAATGGGGAGAGCCGGCTGAAAAAAAGCCTAACAACTGCAAAAAAGCAGCGTAAAGCTCCGTAACGCAGCCCCATTGATTCCTATGGGGAAACAAAAGTTATGTTTACACCAAACACCCTAATATGAACCCTGAGTCTAAACACCCCTAATCTTACACTTATTAACCCCTAATCTGCCGCCCCAGACATCGCCGACACCTACATTATATTTATTAACCCCTAATCTGCCACTCCGGACATCGCCGACACCTACATAATACTTATTTCGCCGCCACTATAATAAACATATTAACCCCTAAACCGCCGTACTCCCGCCTCGCAAACACTAGTTAAATATTATTAACCCCTAATCTGCCATCCCCAACGTCGCCACCACTATATTAAATTTATTAACCCCTAAACCTAAGTCTAACCCTAACATCCCCTAACTTAAATATAATTAAAATAAATCTAAATAAAACCTACAATTAATAACTAAATAATTCCTATTTAAAACTAAATACTTACCTATAAAATAAACCCTAAGCTATCTACAATATAACTAATAGTTACATTGTAGTTAGCTTAGGGTTTATTTATATTTTACAGGCAAGTTTGTATTTATTTTAACTAGGTAGAATAGTTATTAAATAGTTATTAACTATTTAATAACTACCTAGCTAAAATAAATACAAATTTACCTGTAAAATAAAACCTAACCTAAGTTACACTAACACCTAACACTACACTACAATTAAATAAATTACCTAAATTAAATACAATTAACTAAATTAAATACAATTACCTAAATTACAAAAAAAACAAACACTAAATAACAAAAAATAAAAAACAGATTACAAGATATTTAAACTAATTACACCTAATCTAGTAGCCCTATAAAAATAAAAAAGCCCCCCCAAAATAAAAAAAAAACCCTAGCCTAAACTAAACTACCAATAGCCCTTAAAAGGGCCTTTTGCGGGGCATTGCCCCAAAGAAATCAGCTCTTTTACCTAAAAAAAAAATACAAACAATCCCCCCAACAGTAAAACCCACCACCCACACAACCAACCCCCCAAATAAAACCCTAACTAAAAAAACCTAAGCTCCCCATTGCCCTGAAAAGGGCATTTGTATGGGCATTGCCCATAAAAGGGCATTTAGCTCTATTGCGGCCCAAACCCTAACCTAAAAATAAAACCCACCCAATAAACCCTTAAAAAAACCTAACACTAACCCCTGAAGATCCACTTACAGTTTCGAAGACCGGACATCCATCCTCAATGAAGCGGCAAGAAGTCCGGGAGAAGTCTTCATCCAAGCCGGGAGAAGTGGTCCTCCAGGGGGGCAGAAGTCTTCATCCAGACGGCATCTTCTATCTTCATCCATTCGGCGCGGAGCGGGTCCATCTTCAAGACATCCGACGCGGAGCATCCTCTTCTTTCCGACGACTAACGACGAATGAAGGTTCCTTTAAATGACATCATCCAAGATGGCGTCCCTTAGATTCCGATTGGCTGATAGAATTCTATCAGCCAATCGGAATTAAGGTTGAAAAAAATCCTATTGGCTGATGCAATCAGCCAATAGGATTGAGCTTGCATTCTATTGGCTGTTCCAATCAGCCAATAGAATGCAAGCTCAATCCTATTGGCTGATTGGATCAGTCAATCGGAATCTAAGGGACGCAATCTTGGATATGTAAAGAAGGCAGAAAGAGATGCATATCCATTCTTCCTGGAGGCGCAATCTTTATAACCGCCAATGGTAATTCTACTGTTTTGGGAGTAAAATTGGTAAATTACTAGTTTAACAACAAAACAATTTGATACTGGCACTGCAAAGGTAGCAATAATAGGACAAATAGACCCCCAGAGAGATTCTAGATGGGTCCGGTGCTACCCCTTAAATAATTAACACACTAAAAAAGGAGGACAGTTAGGGGCTAAAGAGCCCTCATTCCAATCACTATAGGGACCTAAGTAAATTACTAGTTACCAGTTTGCCCTAGCCTTTTGAAGTCTTGAGAGCTCTCATGACTTTCAACGTGGCAGCGAATGTAAAAATATTCCATCGTCTGACGTGGGCTGTCAGAGTCTGCCTCAATCCTTAATGGATTGTCTGAAACCCTAACTGACATCGGGATCAGTGTCCACTGTCTTGATAGATTGGTCCTGTGAATCCCCACATCATGTAGTCAGAATCAATTGCACAGCATTACAGCTATATGGTTCTCTGGAAGTTGTAGCCAAGTGTAGTGGTTAATGCCCTAGCTGCACTCTCACAATGACAGCTGCGGAATTACAGGATGATACTTTACATGATGTTGTGGTTTAAATCTGATGTATTTTTAAAATAATCTAAATAATCTATAATTTTATGGGTAAACCACTAAACCATCACCTAACTAAGGGCTAGATTACAAGTAAAGCGCTAATTTATCGTGCAACTATAAACGGCAAATTTGCCCGTTTACAGGCGCGCAATAAATAACCAGCCATTACAAGTTACACTGCAAGCTCATGGTAGCAATTAGATCTCCAAAAATTAACCAGCGATCAATTCTCTGGTTAATTTTCAGAATGTGCCCCAATTGCCCTCAAACTTAAGTGTTAGGTTCCTTTTTGAATAAAAATTTTTTAGCATTTTTTAGGGTTTAAAGTGTGTGGGCTGTTAGAAAATAAACGGCACTGAAAAGTGCCTTTTCAATGCGGTCTATGCGGAAGTGTGTGTTCTCTATAAATATATATGTATATGCTTATATAAATTTATATTTATGTGTTAATTGTGTATATACACATACAAACACATAAATATATATGTATATATTGATATACATGTATATTTTAAATTTGATGCCCACTGCTGCGCAACTTACCCCCTTCTTTTTGTTTAGCGTCTGTGCTGTGTATGACAGCATCAGAGCGAGGCTCCCATTGGAGCCTATAGAGCGCACTCTCTCTCTCTCTCTCTCTCTCTCTCTCTCTCTCTCTCTCTCTCTCTCTCTAGAGAGAGAGAGAGAGAGAGAGAGAGAGAGAGAGAGAGAGAGAGAGAGCAAAGCTTCAATGCAAAGCGAACGCAAGATCACGTTCGCATTGCGGGTCACCTCTAATACCAGTGCACAATTGCATGCTCTGGTATTACGAGTGAAGTGCAAATATTTCGCTCGCGAAATCACAATTTTGCACTCCACTCGTAATCTGGCCCTAAGTGATTACAACTAAGTGAAATAAACACTGAAATGTCCTCTATTATTACAAAGCGTTTGTTAGGAGCCAAAGGATGAGTATATACAGGTATATTTACACATTTATTTACAACAAATCAGTACATTTTCTACAGGGCATCCCTAGCTATCATAATCCCAATTTGTGCAACACCAAAAACTGAATATAACAATCTATGAGAATGTATCCCAAGAAAAGAAGTCAGAATACTTAGTAAAATTCTCTAATGTGTGCTTTGTCTCTCTGCCCAAGATCAGCCATCTTCAGCTGGAGTATAAGAGATGAGAACTGTCTAGTCACTGGTTTGTGCCTTTACACCCATTTCATTAGGGTGTGGCCTATTATATGCCATTTAAAGGCTATATGGGAGTAACATTTTACTAGGTCAAAAGCCATGTCTAGGCTTCAAAGGTGTATCCCTAATTTATGCCACCATCAGATCAGGGGAACACTCTTGAACTAGAAATCCACGTTTCATTTGGTGTGGAGGAAATAGGATGAATTGGAATGAACCCATTACTTGATCTGTGTCTAGCAGTGTGGTATGAAGTGGTTTATACACTTGATACCTATCATAAGGCACTAGAAACAAACACTGCTATAACAGCTATTAAAGGGATCCTGCACGAATGTATTAAAATGCTATCTTACATCTCCAGTCAGTAGACTCAGACTTTCATTCACTTTCAGCATGTGGGTCTATGGAGACTTATATGTTCTTTGAATATGGATGGTATTGGAAATTATAAGCTATTATAAGACCTGTTTACAAGTTTATAGTAACCTACATTTCATAATTCTATGATTATTATGTTTATTATTATTTTCAGTGCTTAACTTTAGCAAATGTATATGCAGGAGTATATTGTTGCCAGCCTCTTGTGAGAAGTTGTGCTTAATTGTTTCCTACTGCATTTTTCTTTAAAATCACCTAAGTAGGTAAAATGATAAGATAACTGATACAAGAAATCAACTTAGCATATATATTTAGATTTTTTTGGGCACATCTATATACACATAACATCCAGCACTTGTTTATTTGGATATAGATCAGTGGGTTGCAAAATACAGATTCTCTATGCAACAACAACAAATAAACTACAGTATACATGTCATAGTAGAATCTGCACCATTTCAGATTTTACATCTATTGTGGGGGTTTTACCCAGCAGATCTTAACATATGTGTATTTACACCTTTTAAACTGTTAGAAATCAAACAGGACTATCTTCCAACATTAATTATGATCAACACTGACCTCAGCGAGTGATATAATCCCAGATGTTTGTCCTATTCATAAAAAGGTTTAAGATATATGATTCATATGACCTGCATATATATATTTTCCTTCTCATTTTACTAGGAAGTACAGACAACGTGTCTCTTTAATAGTAAACCAGTTAACCCTGGCCACTTGCTTGCAGATTACAATTGATTGTCTTCTGATTCTCTTGTTATCTTGACCAATGTGCTAAATGAGTACTAGGATGCATTTTGAGTCTT
The DNA here is from genome assembly GCF_027579735.1 of Bombina bombina. Classification (NCBI taxonomy): domain Eukaryota; kingdom Metazoa; phylum Chordata; class Amphibia; order Anura; family Bombinatoridae; genus Bombina; species Bombina bombina. The sequence goes on along the minus strand of NC_069499.1, from coordinate 306,227,498 downwards.
CTCCAAACATGCAAATTACCATCTTGGGGCCCAATCCGATATGCAGCGTCGCCCGCAAAAGCCAGCGACGCCAAATTTTGCGCTGGTTTGGTATCCTATATACGGCGTAACATAGAAGTTACGCTCGTATATTTCACCTTTCAGCCATAGTTTTTTGGCCCATAGACTGGTATACCAAACCCGCGTAGTTTGGTATCCAATATACAGCGTAAGGACTTACGTGGTGAAAATGGAGAAATCTTACTCCATTTTCACCTCGCCACAAAATGCAGGCGTAGTAAGCCTTACGCTGAGTATTGGAGCCCCGTAACTCCCTAAACTGCCTGCAAAATAAAACCTAACACCTAACGCATGCGCAATGTCTATCTACCTGTCAACCGCAATCCACCACCGCAATCCCTAATAATGTGCTTAACCCCTAAACCGCCGCTCCCAGACCCCGCCGCCACCTACATTAAATGTATTACCCCTTAATCTGACCCCCCTACACCACCACCACCTATATTAAATATATATACCCCTAATGTGACCCTTCTACACCGCCGCCACCTATTTTAAATATATTAACCCCTAATCTAATCCCCCTACACCGCCGCCACCTATTTTAAATATATATACCCCTAATATGATCCCCCTACACCGCCGCCACCTATTTAAAATATATTAACCCATAATCTAATCCCCCTACACCGTTGCCACCTATTTTAAATATATATACCCCTAATATGATCCCCCTACACCGCCGCCACCTATTTTAAATATATTAACCCCTAATCTAATCTCCCTACACCGCCGCCACCTATTTTAAATATATTAACCCCTAAACCTAAGTCTAATGAAATAAATCTAAATAATATTAATATTATTAACTAAATTATTCCTATTTAAAACTAAATACTTACCTATAAAATAAACCCTAAGATAGCTACAATATAATTCATAATTACATTGTAGCTAGCCTAGGGTTTATTTTTATTTTACAGGTAACTTTTTATTTATTTTAACTAGGTACAATAGCTATTAAATAGTTAATAACTATTTAATAGCTACCTAGTTAAAATAATTACAAAATTACCTGTAAAATAAATCCTAACCTAAGTTACCATTACACCTAATACTACACTATCAATAAATTAATTAAATAATATACAATTATCTCAACTAAAATACAGTACAATAAAATACACTAAACTATATTACAAAAACAAACAAACACTAAATTACAAAAAATAAAAAAAGATTACAAGAATTTTAAGCTAATTACACCTAATCTAAGCCCCCTAATAAAATGAAAAAGCCCCCGAAAATAATAACATTTCCCTACCCTAAACTAAATTACAAAAGTAATCAGCTCTATTACCAGCCCTTAAAAGGGCCTTTTGCGGGGCATTGCCCCAACATAATCAGCTCTTTTACCTGTAAAAAAAGAACAATCCCCCCCCCCATTACAACCCACCACCCACACACCCCTACAAGGTTCTGTTCCAGGCGGAGAAGTCTTCTTCCAAGCGGCGACCTCTTCTTCTTCCAGGAACCAGCCGGCGCGGAGCGGAGGAGTTGAAGACTGATGACCGCGGAGCTGAAGACCGTCCACTCTGGAACTGAAGACCGACGATGCAGGAACTGAAGATCGGCGACGCTGGAACTGAAGACCGCAGAGCCATGGAGAGTGGAGGATCCTCTTCATACGATCTCCACCGTACACTGAATAGGAATTCAATTCATTAAAAATGGCGTCCCTTGAATTCCTATTGGCTGATTTGAGCCTTCAAATTCAAATCAGCCAATTGGATGAGAGCTACTGTAATTCTATTGGCTGATTTGAATAGCCAATAGAATAAGAGCTACTGACATTCTATTGGCTGATTTGAATAGCCAATAGAATAAGAGCTACTGACATTCTATTGGCTGATTTGAATATCCAATAGAATGTCAGTAGCTCTTATTCTATTGGCTATTCAAATCAGCCAATAGAATTACAGTAGCTCTCATCCGATTGGCTGATTTGAATTTGAAGGCTCAAATCAGCCAATAGGAATTCAAGGGACGCCATTTTTAATCACGTACCTTGAATTCCTATTCAGTGTACGGCAGAGATCGTATGAAGAGGATCCTCCACGCTCCATGGCTCCGCGGTCTTCAGTTCCAGCGTCGCCGATCTTCAGTTCCAGCATCGCCGGTCTTCAGTTCCAGAGTGGACGGTCTTCAGCTCCGCGGTCATCTGTCTTCAACTCCTCTGCTCCGCGCCGGCTGGTTCCTGGAAGAAGAAGAGGTCGCCGCTTGGAAGAAGACTTCTCCGCCTGGAACAGGACCTTCTCCGCCGGTCTTCTGGACAGGTAAGGACCACTTGGGGGTTAGACTTAGGTTTTTTTAAGAGGGGATCGGGTGGGTTTTAGAGTAGGGGTGTGTGGGTGGTGGGTTGTAATGGGGGGCATTGTTCTTTTTTTTACAGGTAAAAGAGCTGATTACTTTGGGGCAATGCCCTGCAAAAGGCCCTTTTAAGGGCTGGTAATAGAGCTGATTACTTTTGTAATTTAGTTTAGGGTAGGGAAATTTTATTATTTTGGGGGGCTTTTTTATTTTATTAGGGGGCTTAGATTAGGTGTAATTAGCTTAAAATTCTTGTAATTTGTTTTTATTTTTTGTAATTTAGTGTTTGTTTGTTTTTGTAATATAGTTTAGTGTATTTAATTGTATTTTAGTTGAGATAATTGTAGTTTATTTAATTAATTTATTGATAGTGTAGTGTTAGGTGTAATGGTAACTTAGGTTAGGATTTATTTTACAGGTAATTTTGTAATTATTTTAACTAGGTAGCTATTAAATAGTTATTAACTATTTAATAGCTATTGTACCTAGTTAAAATAAATACAAAGTTACCTGAAAAATAAAAATAAACCCTAGGCTAGCTACAATGTAATTATTAATTATATTGTAGCTATTTTAGGGTTTATTTTATAGGTAAGTATTTCGTTTTAAATAGGAATAATTTAGTTAATAATATTAATATTATTTAGATTTGTTTCAATAATAATTAAGTTAGGGGGTGTTAGGGTTAGACTTAGGTTTAGGGGTTAAGATATTTAAAATAGGTGGCGGCAGTGTAGGGGGATTAGATTAGGGGTTAATATATTTAAAATAGGTGGCGGCGGTGTAGGGGGATCATATTAGGGGTATATATTTAAAATAGTTGGCGGCGGTGTAAGGGGATCAGATTAGGGGGTAATATATTTGAAATAGGTGGTGTCGGTGTAGGGGGATCATATTAGGGGTATATATATTTAAAATAGGTGGCGGCGGTGTAGGGGGATTAGATTAGGGGTTAATATATTTAAAATAGGTGGGGGCGGTGTAGGGGGATCATATTAGGGGTATATATATTTAAAATAGGTGGCGGCGGTGTAGGGGGATCATATTAGGGGTATATATATTTAAAATAGGTGGCGGCGGTGTAGGGGGATCATATTAGGTGTATATATATTTAAAATAGGTGGCGGCGGTGTAGGGGGATTAGATTAGGGGTTAATATATTTAAAATAGGTGGTGGCGGTGTAGGGGGATCATATTAGGGGTATATATATTTAAAATAGGTGGCGGCGGTGTAGGGGGATCATATTAGGGTTATATATATTTAAAATAGGTGGCGGCGGTGTAGGGGGATCAGATTAGGGGGTAATATAGTTAATATAGGTGGCGGCGGTGTAGGGGGATCATATTAGGGGTTAATATATTTAAAATAGGTGGCGGCGGTGTAGGGGGATCAGATTAGGGGTTAATACATTTATTTTTAGGAGAAAGAGGGGGGATTGCGGATAGAGGGGGAAAAAAGTCGGGCTCTTTTTGGGAGACATGTTAGACAGTTACGGGATATTTTATACTTTAGTTAGTTTTTTTAGGCGGCGGCAGTTTCTAAAGTGCCATAAGTCACTGGCAACTCCAGAAATTTGTACTTACGCTTATTTCTGGACATCGCTAATTTGTCCGACTTACGGCACTTTAGCAACTGTCGGCGCCGTATATGTGATGTGATAGCTCGATGTGCAAGGTGAAACTACGGGCGGCACAGGTTTCCACGCTTGCACCGAAACCTGCGCCGTATATCGGATCGCGCCCTATTTAATAGCTATTGTACCTAGTTAAAATAAATAAAAAGTTACCTGTAAAATAAAAATAAACCCTAGGCTAGCTACAATGTAATTATTAATTATATTGTAGCTATCTTAGGGTTTATTTTATAGGTAAGTATTTAGTTTTAAATAGGAATAATTTAGTTAATAATATTAATATTATTTAGATTTATTTCAATAATAATTAAGTTAGGGGGTGTTAGGGTTAGACTTAGGTTTAGGGGTTAATATATTTAAAATAGGTGGCGGCGGTTTAGGGGGATTAGATTAGGGGTTAATATATTTAAAATATCTGGCGGCGGTGTAGGGAGATCATATTAGGGGTATATATATTTAAAATAGGTGGCGGCGGTGTAGGGGGATCAGATTAGGGGGTAATATATTTAAAATAGGTGGCGGCGGTGTAGGGGGATCATATTAGGGGTATATATATTTAAAATAGGTGGCGGCAGTGTAGGGAGATCATATTAGGGGTATATATATTTAAAATAGGTGGCGGCGGTGTAGGGGGATCAGATTAGGGGTTAATACATTTATTTTTAGGAGAAAGAGGGGGGATTGCGGATAGAGGGGGAAAAAAGTCGGGCTCTTTTTGGGAGACATGTTAGACAGTTACGGGATATTTTATACTTTAGTTAGTTTTTTTAGGCGGCGGCAGTTTCTAAAGTGCCATAAGTCACTGGCAACTCCAGAAATTTGTACTTACGCTTATTTCTGGACATCGCTAATTTGTCCGACTTACGGCACTTTAGCAACTGTCGGCGCCGTATATGTGATGTGATAGCTCGATGTGCAAGGTGAAACTACGGGCGGCACAGGTTTCCACGCTTGCACCGAAACCTGCGCCGTATATCGGATCGCGCCCTATTTAATAGCTATTGTACCTAGTTAAAATAAATAAAAAGTTACCTGTAAAATAAAAATAAACCCTAGGCTAGCTACAATGTAATTATTAATTATATTGTAGCTATCTTAGGGTTTATTTTATAGGTAAGTATTTAGTTTTAAATAGGAATAATTTAGTTAATAATATTAATATTATTTAGATTTATTTCAATAATAATTAAGTTAGGGGGTGTTAGGGTTAGACTTAGGTTTAGGGGTTAATATATTTAAAATAGGTGGCGGCGGTTTAGGGGGATTAGATTAGGGGTTAATATATTTAAAATATCTGGCGGCGGTGTAGGGAGATCATATTAGGGGTATATATATTTAAAATAGGTGGCGGCGGTGTAGGGGGATCAGATTAGGGGGTAATATATTTAAAATAGGTGGCGGCGGTGTAGGGGGATCATATTAGGGGTATATATATTTAAAATAGGTGGCGGCAGTGTAGGGAGATCATATTAGGGGTATATATATTTAAAATAGGTGGCGGCGGTGTAGGCGGATTAGATTAGGGGTTAATATATTTAAAATAGGTGGCGGTGTAGGGGGATCATATTAGGGGTATATATATTTAAAATAGGTGGCGGCAGTGTAGGGGGGATCATATTAGGGGTTAATATATTTAAAATAGGTTGCGGCGGTGTAGGGGGATCAGATTAGGGGGTAATATAGTTAATATAGGTGGCGGCGGTGTAGGGGGATCATATTAGGGGTTAATATATTTAAAATAGGTGGCGGCGGTGTAGGGGGATCAGATTAGGGGTTAATATATTTAAAATAGGTGGCGGCGGTGTAGGGGGATCAGATTAGGGGTTAATATATTTAAAATAGGTGGAGGCGGTGTAGGGGGATCAGATTAGGGGGTAATACATATAATATAGGTGGCGGCGGGGTCCGGGAGCGGCGGTTTAGGGGTTAATACATTTATTGTTAGGAGTGAGAGGGGGGATTGCGGATAGAGGGGTATACGTGTCGGGCTATTTTTGGGAGGCGTGTTAGACAGTTACGGGATATTTTATACTTTAGTTAGTTTTTTTAGGCGGCGGCAGCTTCTAAAGTGCCGTAAGTCACTGGCGACTCCAGAAATTTGTACTTATGCTTATTTCTGGACATCGCTAGTTTGTCTGACTTACGGCACTATAGCAACTGCCGGCGCCGTATATGTGATAGCTCGATGTTCAAGGTGCAACTACGGGCGGTGCAGGTTTCCACCCTTGCGCCGAAACCTGCGCCGTATATCGGATCGCGCCCTTGGTTTTCTTTTGTTTGGTTGTATGTTATCTAGTTCACTTATACAGTTCTTGTTCACTATTGATTTTTTTTTTTTACTTTATCACATATTACAAAATTAAGACATATCACTTTCTGTGTACGTGTCAAATGGCTCATGCCGTGGTGTAGAGTAGAGTAGGGAAAGGATGAGTGCTGCAAATTCTATTTCATGCATTACATGCACTATATATTGCAGGCTATATTTAACACTTGGATTTATTAATGATACTCTGCTGAAATTGCTGTTTTTATTGTACTGTATACTTGTCTATTCCTTAAATAAGCTTCTAAACAAATAATTTTCAATATTAATAATATTTTAAAATATTTATTTCTCTTTGATATTGTCATTTTTTTCTGCCATCCTTCCTCATTTAATGGGGAAAAGTTTTTATCATTTTATAATTTTTGTGACATTTATTGATCTTTCTCCCCTTTCATGAAATTTTATTGTATATATTTACTATTGATATTATATAACATCCTTTTTTCCTAAACATATATATATATAAGCATAATTCCCAATTAATTTTGCTTTTTTTGTTAAATTTTTGTTAGATTTATTTTTCTCCCCTTTCATGAAATATCGAACATGGTGATGAAATATAACATTTTTAGATTTTTAACTACATATGGAAAACTTTTTATTAATATATATGTTATGAGTTGATACCAGACTTTTTCTGTGAGACAGAGTGCAGTATTTGTTTTAATATTTATTTATTTGTTCTATTGCGTTAGCATATATAAAGGATGGATGGGTTATACCTCTAACATTGATGCACAATGAAATTGACACTTGGTAACATTATCCTAATTCTGTCACAATCGAAATTCACTAAGGGCATTCAGAAATAAAGTTATAACTTGAATAGCCGCAGAATAAGTGCTTGAAAAGATGAGGACCGCCCTTCTTCTGGGCTTTAAATAGACCGTTAACACCAATATCCGTATTAGACTTGAGAAAGGCTCTGTGGAGCTGAAACCCGTTGCCGCTACGGATTGGTTGTTCAATTGGTGACGTCATCCCGCATTGGTGGGCGTGCTGAAAGTATTGCACGTTTGTGAGGACACATCACATCGACGAACATACACACCACTTATCTACGGATCCATCCTCCGGTTTGTTGAACCGGACAAAGTAAAGTCATATATCTTCATATGAAAGATTTGTGGTAAGACCTATCATTAAGAAAAGCTGATTACCTAAGGTAAATCTGGACGGTTATCTTTACAGAAACGTTTATTTGGATACAAAGGAACTTTGAACACTGTGGATATATACCATATATAGGAAGCACTAAATGACACTCGTTTTTTTTCTCAATTTAGTGTGCACAAAATCCCTTTTTTCCACATACATCTCCACAGGGGAGATTTTAGGTTTTTAATATATTTTAATAATAGTACTTACATTCATGCATGAATTTAATTGATTTTATCTAAGAGTTCTATTTTTATTTTAACCATCAAAATAAAATATTATATTCTTTGAGCAATGGCTGTCTGAGGTTTAATTCATTTATCCACCTATAATAAAATACGCATTGGTTGGTTTATTGTTACATATACTGTATGGTGTATTACGGAAAGTCTCTATATGGTATCAGTACATATATAATATAATCATTTTTTACATATACATATATATTTGGGACTACTTGCTTGTATATATTTAGATTTTAAGCCAGAAATAGTATTATTTTTAGGCGCTTCACATTTTCTCCCCCTTTTGTTAATACTTGTCTATTACACTCAATGTACTTTTAGCTTTAGGGGCAGATTTATCATCGGTCTGTCCGACATGATCCGCTTCAATAAAAAGAATATTAAAAAAAAACAACCTTTACTCATGGCTTACAACACACCACTGACACTTGTTAACTCTGACCCAATGTCGGTAGAATATGTTCCTACTCTAGTCCCTCTTTGACGCATTAGATTTGGAGATGTCCTAACAGATTCTGGAAAATGATTGAATACTGGCTGTAAGAAACGCATTTACTTTCAATTTGTAATACGAGCGGTAAACCCGATTGAGCTCCACTTGTAATCTAGCCCTAAATGTTTCATGTAGAATGTCCCATTAACTTTCCTATTGTTTTATGGAGCAAGCAATCCATCACTTACACCTATGTAAAATCACAGCACAAAGAATTTCCTAAAACAAAGGAATAGCAAAATGCCTTTGTCTATAGGACCTCAGTGTCGACCCGCATACTTAAGACTAATTATAAACTCACTACAAGATGGTAGCTGACACCCCAACAACAAACATGCATTTCCTTGGAGCCACAGATCTATGTTGCAGAGGCTGTAAAGCAAATGGTACATTGTTCTTCATTTGATGTACTTATCTTACAATCCAGCCTTTCTGGAAAAGCTTTTAAACATATAAATACCATAATTAATAGAAATATTCCTTCTCACTGCTCTTTATTTCTCCTTATTTACCCCCATAAGTGCAGAATGTCTATAAGCAACTTTCTTAGAAGGGGAGAGAGCACATTTTATTATTTTTTTTTTACAAGAAACCACTTTAAAAGCAACAAAGAGCCTAAATACTTTAATAACTATACATTTAATTACCATGTATCCCTCCCCACTTTTACAAAAATGGGGTTAGAATTCTCATTTACAAAACAATTTTACTCCCAAATTAATAATATCCCCTCCCCTGCTGACAATCCCTCCACATAGAGGCCTCCCAGCAATATATACAAACTATCATGGTTCTGAAACTTGCTACCGGTATGCTGCCTGTTTCATAAAGTACATTTATGGCTGATGAGCTGTCAGAAGCAATTAAATCCTTAAAGGTGGGGGCCAGGTCCAGATGGGTTTGGTAAAAAATACTATTCCAGCAATTCCTTATTCCACTCCTTCTATCCCTGTTCATGTAAATTAACAACGACTTTTCATTTACCCCCTCAGAAGCTCACAGATCTGTAGTACCCAAATCTGAAAAAACTCCAGACACTGCAGTCAACCATAGACCCATCTCTTTATTCAACATTGACCTCAAGCTCCATACTAAAATACCCGCAAGTTTAATGAACCTATGCCTACCAGATTGCATTTACCTGGATCAGGTGAGTTTTGGCAGAGGCAAAAGATAACACCATAAAAATACTACACCTAATTTAAATTTGAAAACACACATTCCCTACACTCAATTTTTGTTTCCGTATATGCTAAGAAAGCATTTGATTTCTAAAAATAGCCTTACATCACTTTGGTTTTCTAGAGCTTACTCACCAGAATTATATTTTTTTATTCACATCCCACCACTAAAGTCAAGGAGGTTGCACTCATCAAGGCAGTCCATTATCCCCAAACAAATTTGTCCTGTTTGCAGATAATGTCACCATGTCTCTCACAACTCCACTTCTCTCTCCACAGCAAAAAAGGAGCTCACAAAATACATCTAGGTCTCTAATTTTCTGGTCAAAAAGCATTTTTATTCAGTTTTAATATATTATAATGTGTTTTACTGTACGTATTTTACATTCCAATGTTCTTCACATAGTAGAAAATGTTCTTATTATATTTAAATATATATTCCTAAATAACAAGAACATTTTCTAAAAAAACACGCTTCGGGTTTTGAGATGTAGGTCTAACACAGTGTCGGGTTAGAGCATATGAAGAATTAGTTATCTTTAGACGAGTTACATAAATATTAAATATAAAATATTGAAAAATATTAATAATAATTAATAATTATTATAGTTACTGTAAAATATACATATACTAGAGCAGACATCCTCAAACTTGGCCCTCCAGAGGTTTTGGAACTACATTGCCCATGATGCTCAGCCAGCATATCAACTGATAGCCCTTTAATCTGTCTGCAACACATTTAACCTTACAGCCTGTGTAACATCTCACACTACTAAGGAATTTCTTAAACTATGACAACTACCCTGTGTATTTGTATGCACCATATTTTTCATAATTTTTCCATGAAATTGTGATTCACTTCCTAGAATGTAGAAGTGATATGATGCAGACACAGAATGTGAGTTGGAAGAGTGGAGTTACAAGTAAATAGAATGCAGTATGTACATTAAGGGGCCTATTTATCCAAGGTCTTGAGGACCTGATCCGACAGTGCGGATCAGGTCTGCAAGACCTCGCTGAATGCGGAGAGCAATACGCTTTCCGCATTTAACATTGCACCAGCAGCTCACAAGAGCTGCTGGTGCAACGCCGCCCGCCAGCAGGGAGGTGTCAATCAACCCGATTGTACTCGATCGTGTTGATTTCCGGCGATGCCTGTCCGCCTCATCAGAGCAGGCGTACAGGGTTATGAAGCAGCGGTCTTTAGACCGCTGCTTCATAACTGCTGTTTGTGGCGAGTCTGAAGACTTGCCAGAAACACGGGCCCACAAGCTCCGTTCGGAGCTTGATAAATGGGCCCCTAAGTGTACATGTGACTAGGAAAAGAGGGAAAACCCAGAATGTGTGAGCAGGAAGAGAGGAAGAAAAAATAATCAATAATTTCATTAGTGGGAAGAGAGGCCACGAGAAAAATGTCAGAAGCATTTTGGTTACATCAGGAGTAGTTTATCAGTGCTACGGAAGTTTGCAGCGCTATACAAATAGATGATAATAATAATAATTGCTGTGAAAGACATATGGTTGTTTGCACCTTTCTGGTGTATCTTTGATTGTAAAAAACATACAGGGGATTATTTTTTTTAAATACATTTTAGAGGCTTATTTAACAACGGTCTTACGGACCTGAGCCGACAGTGCGGATCAGGTCCGCAAGACCTCGCTGAATGCAGAGAGCAATACGCTCTCCGTATTCAGCATTGCACCAGCAGCTCACAAGAGCTGCTGGTGCAACGCCGCCCCCTGCAGACTCGCGGCCAATGGGCCGTCAGCAGGGAGGTGTCAATCAAGCCGATCGTACTCGATCGGGTTGAATTGTGGTGATTCCTGTCCTCCTGCTCAGACCGCTGCTTCATAACTGCTGTTTCTGGCGAGTCTGAAGACTCGCCAGAAACACGGGCCCACAAGCTCCATACGGAGCTTGATAAATGGGCCTCTACGTTTTGATTTATATGGTTGTAGTTAGTCTTATTTAAGATTTAAAAAAACAACAACTTGGCTTTTTATTTTGTTCATATTAGTGAGCACTGACAAATATATCTTTTTATTTACATTTTGAGAATTTATTTTAAAAAATTCTTTTAATTCCAATTTTGTCTGCTTAAATGATTTTAACTGAGAACAGAATCGTGATACTGTTGCTTAGTAATATCATAGTCTAAATTAAGATAGGATTTTCCATTATATGGTTGCTATTAATCTGTAACTTTGCTTTGTATCCAGCTCATCAAATGGGGTACGTTTGTATAAAATCCCATAAAATCTCCCTTTCCACATCAAATCTTGTGTAAATCACATGGCTACAAATAATAGTGATACTATTACAGCAACTCCTAGCTGATATTTCTTTATTAATGGGAATTTAATACTTTTAGTATACAGTATGCTTGGGCTATATATAGCAACACCTCCAATTTTTCCAAATTTGCTTTAATTTTAAATTTTTTAGAAATATAATATTTGTATATGAAGTGCTAGACTTGTTTTATAGGTTTAACTTTTTTAACCTCAGCCTGAAACCTCATTTTATAACTGTAGTATATATTCTTAAAAATCACAGTAAAAAATATAGAATAATACTTGGGTCACAGACTAAAACTTGGCTATGTTTTTAAGTAACACGAGCACATTTGCATTATATATTAATAGTATACTAGTCCTAAAGCCTGTGTACACAGGCTATTTTTTGCAGTACAGCGGTCCCACCCCTTGCTCTCTCTCTGTCCCACTCTCTTTTATGCTCTCTCTCTCTCTGCCCCCCTCTCTTTTATGCTCTCTCTCTCCCACTCTTTATTGTGCTCTCTCTTTGTCCCCCTCTCTTTTGTGTTATCTCTCCCCCATTTCTTTTGTGCTCTCTCTCTCCCCCCTCTCTTTTGTGCTCTCTCTGTCCCCCTCTCTTCTGAGCTCTCTGTCTCTCCCCCCTCTCTTTTGTGCTCTCTCTCTCTCCCCTCTCTTTTGTGATCTCTATCTCCACCTTCTCTTTTGTGCTTTCGCTTTTTCCCCCTCTCTTTTGTGCTCTCTCCCTCTCCCCCCTCTCTTTTGTGCTCTCTCTCCCCCTCTCTTTTGTGCTCTATCTCCCCTCTCTTTTGTGCTCTCTCTCTCCCCCCCTCTCCTTTGTGCTCTCTCCCCCCTCTCTTTTGTGCTCTCTCTCCCCCCTCTCTTTTGTGCTCTCTCTCCCCCTCTCTTTTGTGCTCTCTCTCCCCCTCTCTTTTCTGCTCTTTCTGCCTCCTTTTTTTGTGCTCTTTCTGCCTTCTCTTTTGTGCTCTTTCTGACCCCTCTCTTTTGTGCTCTTTCTGCCCCCTCTCTTTTGTACTCTTTCTCCCCCCTCTCTTTGGTGCTCTTTCTCCCCCCTCTCTTTTGTGCTCTTTCTCCCCTCCCTCTCATTTGTGCTCTTTCTGCCTCCTTCTCCCCCTCTCTTTTGTGCGAGTCTGCTGGTGCAACGCCGCCCCCTGCAGACTCGCGGCCAATGGGCCGTCAGCAGGGAGGTGTCAATCAAGCCGATCGTACTCGATCGGGTTGAATTGTGGTGATTCCTGTCCGCCTGCTCAGACCGCTGCTTCATAACTGCTGTTTCTGGCGAGTCTGAAGACTCGCCAGAAACACGGGCCCACAAGCTCCATACGGAGCTTGATAAATGGGCCTCTACGTTTTGATTTATATGGTTGTAGTTAGTCTTATTTAAGATTTAAAAAAACAACAACTTGGCTTTTTATTTTGTTCATATTAGTGAGCACTGACAAATATATCTTTTTATTTACATTTTGAGAATTTATTTAAAAAAATTCTTTTAATTCCAATTTTGTCTGCTTAAATGATTTTAACTGAGAACAGAATCGTGATACTGTTGCTTAGTAATATCATAGTCTAAATTAAGATAGGATTTTCCATTATATGGTTGCTATTAATCTGTAACTTTGCTTTGTATCCAGCTCATCAAATGGGGTACGTTTGTATAAAATCCCATAAAATCTCCCTTTCCACATCAAATCTTGTGTAAATCACATGGCTACAAATAATAGTGATACTATTACAGCAACTCCTAGCTGATATTTCTTTATTAATGGGAATTTAATACTTTTAGTATACAGTATGCTTGGGCTATATATAGCAACACCTCCAATTTTTCCAAATTTGCTTTAATTTTAAATTTTTTAGAAATATAATATTTGTATATGAAGTGCTAGACTTGTTTTATAGGTTTAACTTTTTTAACCTCAGCCTGAAACCTCATTTTATAACTGTAGTATATATTCTTAAAAATCACAGTAAAAAATATAGAATAATACTTGGGTCACAGACTAAAACTTGGCTATGTTTTTAAGTAACACGAGCACATTTGCATTATATATTAATAGTATACTAGTCCTAAAGCCCGTGTACACAGGCTATTTTTTGCAGTACAGCGGTCCCACCCCTTGCTCTCTCTCTGTCCCACTCTCTTTTATGCTCTCTCTCTCTGCCCCCCTCTCTTTTATGCTCTCTCTCTCCCACTCTTTATTGTGCTCTCTCTTTGTCCCCCTCTCTTTTGTGTTATCTCTCCCCCATTTCTTTTGTGCTCTCTCTCTCCCCCCTCTCTTTTGTGCTCTCTCTGTCCCCCTCTCTTCTGAGCTCTCTGTCTCTCCCCCCTCTCTTTTGTGCTCTCTCTCTCTCCCCTCTCTTTTGTGATCTCTATCTCCCCCTTCTCTTTTGTGCTTTCGCTTTTTCCCCCTCTCTTTTGTGCTCTCTCCCTCTCCCCCCTCTCTTTTGTGCTCTCTCTCCCCCTCTCTTTTGTGCTCTATCTCCCCTCTCTTTTGTGCTCTCTCTCTCCCCCCCTCTCCTTTGTGCTCTCTCCCCCCTCTCTTTTGTGCTCTCTCTCCCCCCTCTCTTTTCTGCTCTCTCTCCCCCTCTCTTTTGTGCTCTCTCTCCCCCTCTCTTTTCTGCTCTTTCTGCCTCCTTTTTTTGTGCTCTTTCTGCCTTCTCTTTTGTGCTCTTTCTGACCCCTCTCTTTTGTGCTCTTTCTGCCCCCTCTCTTTTGTACTCTTTCTCCCCCCTCTCTTTGGTGCTCTTTCTCCCCCCTCTCTTTTGTGCTCTTTCTCCCCTCCCTCTCGTTTGTGCTCTTTCTGCCTCCTTCTCCCCCTCTCTTTTGTGCTCTTTCTCCCCCCTCTCTTTTGTGCTCTCTCCCCCCACACTTTTGTGCTCTTTCTGCCCCTCTCTTTTGTGCTCTTTGTCCCCCCTCTCTTTTGTGCTCTTTGTCCCCCCTCTCTTTTGTGCTCTTTGTCCCCCCTCTCTTTTGTGCTCTTTCTCTCCCCCCTCTTTTGTACTCTCTTGTCCCTCTCTTTTGTGCTCTTTCTGCCTCCTTCTCCCCCCTCTCTTTTGTGCTCTTTCTCCCCCCTCTCTTTTGTGCTCTTTCCCCCCCTCTTTGTGCTCTTTCTGCCCCCTCTCTTTTGTGCTCTTTGTCCCCCCTCTCTTTTGTGCTCTTTGTCCCCCCTCTCTTTTGTGCTCTTTTGCCCCCCTCTCTTTTGTGCTCTTTCTCCCCCCCTCTTTTTCTCTCTCGCTCTGTCCCCCTCTCTTTTGTGCTCTTTCTCCCCCCTCTTTTGCTCTCTCTCTCTGCCCCCCTCTTTTTATGCTCTCTGTCTCTCCCCCTCTCTTTTGTGCTCTCTCTCTCCCCTTTCTTTTGTGCTCTCTCTCCCCCTCTCTTTTGCACTCTTTCTCTCTCCCACCCCCTCTCTTTTGTGCTCTCTCTCCCCCCTCTCTTTTGTGCTCTCTCTCCCCCTCTCTTTTGTGCTCTCTCTCCCCCTCTCTTTTGTTCTCTCTCTCCCCCTCTCTTTTGTGCTCTCTCTCCCCCCTGTCTCATTTGTGCTCTCTCTCCCCCCTCTCTTTTGTGCTCTCTCTCCCCCCTCTCTTTTGTGCTCTTTCTGCCCCCTCTCTTTTGTGCTCTCTCTCCCCCTCTCTTTTGTGCTCTTTCTGCCCCCTCTCTTTTGTGCTATTTCTGCCCCCTCTCTTTTGTGCTCTTTCTGCCCCCTCTATTGTGTGCTCTTTCTGCCCCCTCTCTTGTGTGCTCTTTCTGCCCCCTCTATTGTGTGCTCTTTCTGCCCCCTCTCTTGTGTGCTCTTTCTGCCTCCTCTCTTTTGTGCTCTTTCTCTCCCTCTCTTTTGTGCTCTTTCTACCCCCTCTCTTTTGTGCTCTTTCTCCCCCCTCTCTTTTGTGCTCTTTCTGCCTCCTTCTCCCCCCTCTCTTTTGTGCTCTTTCTCCCCCTCTCTTTTGTGTTCTTTCCCCCCTCCCTTTTGTGCTCTCCCCCCCCTCTATTTAGTGCTCTTTCTGTCCCCTCTCTTTTGTGCTCTGTTGCCCCCCTCTCTTCTGTGAAGCTCTTTCTCCCCCCTCTCTTTTGTGCTCTTTCTCCCCCTCTTTTGCTCTCTCTCGCCCCTCTCTTTTGCTCTGTCTCCTCCCTCTTTCTACAGACCACGCCCCCGCCATGCCTGCTCCGCCCGGCCACGTCCCCACCAAGCCCGCGTCACTCCTGCGAAGTCCCGGCCCAGCCCAGCCCACTGTGCCAGGCCCTGCCCAATCCCTCTGGACAGCAGATCAGGGTGGTTAGTTTGTGTAAGGCCATGTATGTTTGTCCTTGCCCTGTCTCTACTGCGCATGACAGCTTTGGACAAACACCCTTGGCCTTTTATATTATAGGATATTCTAATGATTTTTTAGAATTTTTAAGAACATCCATAATAATTCTTTACATAAATTAGTAATATTTACAATATTTTATATTTAATAAATACATTTAGCCACCAATCAGCGAGCGCTACCCAAGTGCTGAGCCAAAAATGGGCCAACTCCTAAGCTTAGATTCCTGCTCTTTAAATAAAGATAGCAAGAGAATGAAGAAAAATTGACAATAGGAGTAAATTAGGAAGTTGCTTAAAATTGCATGCTCTGTCTGAATCATGAAAGAAACAAAATTGTGTTTAGTATCCATTTTAACTGTTCTATCACAGCGCTTCTTATATTAAATTTCCTTTATTTGTCACACAGACATCACAAATGAAACCGGTCTTAACATGCGCATATCGCTAAGGTTGCTGTCTCATTACTAAGTACATGGTTTTAACTGTTCTATGATAATAAGACAATACAATTGCACTTAGGGGTCAATTTATTATAGTGCATATCATGTCCGCTGCACATCGATAAATGCCGACAGCATATGCAGTCGGCATTTATCATTGCACCACCAGTTCTTGTGAACTGCTGGTGCAATACCGACCCTGCAGATTCGCGGCCAATCGGCCGATCGTATTCAATCGGGTTGATTTCTGTCCACTGCCTCAGAGCAGGCGGACAGGTTATTGAGCAGCGGTCTTTAGACCGCTGCTTCATAACTTCTGTTTCCGGCGAGCACGGAGCTTGATAAATTGACCCCTTAGTCTGAACTTCAAATTATTTTTTTCTGACAAATTTCAAAATATGTCTATTTCCACTCCTCCTGTATCATGTGGCAGCCACCAGCCAATCACAAATGCATATACGTATATTCTGTGGATTCTTGAACATGTTAAGTAAGAGCTGTAAATGTGTAAATATAAAAAGACATTTCCTCGATGGAAGTAAATTGGAACGTTGATTAAAATGGCATGTTCTTTCTGAATCATGAACGTTTACTTTTGACTTGAGTGTCCCTTTAACTCTACCAGACTCTACATACCAAAGTTAGTTTAGATATTACACTGTGAATGCTGGGACTAATATACTTCCATCTTCTCTGTTTATTTGTGATTTAAGGCTCAATTCTGCAAAGGTCTCTGGGCTGATGAGATTCTTTATGTTATACATTAACGAAGCTTTAGCAAAAAAACTTTAAATAAATTGTTTATCTCATCCAGGGTCAGATTACAAGTGGAGCCTTATATATCGCTTTAATAAAAGCAATATTAGCGTTCCACTTTGTAATACCAGTGCACAATAATGTGCACTGGTATTACAAGAAAGCGCAATGCAAATGTGAGAGTGCTTCCATACCCTCCTATGGGAGCATTGTTCTGATGCCGTCAGAGACTTCTGCGTCAGTGAAGGGTAAGTTGCGCAGTGATGGCAGCAAGTATAAATATATTTGTATATGCTTATATATAATACACATATTACCACATAAATATACAGTATATGTATATAAGCATATACATATATGTTTACTGGAAACACGCAGTTTCCATTGACCGCAATGGAAATGCACTTTTCAGTCCCATTTTTTTCTAACACTCCACTCCCACCAACTTTAACCCGCAAAATACTGCCTAGTGCAGTACTTTTAGTAAAAAATAAAGATGCTGCCATCTTTATTTTTGTAATAATCTACACTAGACAGTATTTTGGGGGCATTTGGGGCAGATTTATAAAATTAACCAGAGATCCGATCTTGTGGTAGCAATAACCAGCCACTTATAATGGCTGGTTAATTAATGCACTCCCACAAATGGCAAATTTGTAGATCTTAATAATTTAGAGCTCCACTTGTAATCTAGTCCCAAGTATTTTAATTATGGTAGAGTCCAAAGTTCAAAATAAATTAATTTAATTATTTATATAAAGTTTAAAAGTCACTCATTGTGCATTGATAATTAACCCCAGGTGGATATGTTCCCCAGAGCAATGGGAGAGGTTGGCCTCTAAATCAGGCCAAGTAAGTAAGAAAATGTACACAGCCTATGGGCTCCATTTATTAAGCAGCAGATGCTGCTTCGGAGCCCCATCGTTTCAGGCTCGTTGTAAGACCACTGCTCCTAATAGGTGGCGGATTGCAATCATCCCGATCCGATCCAATCGGGATGATTAATAGTCCCTACTAGCGGCTGATTGGCCACCAGTGAGCAGGGGGCGGCATTGCACAAGCTTTTCACTAGAAATGCTTGTGCAATGTTAAATGCCAACAGTGTATGCTGTCTGCATTTAGCGAGGTCGAGGGGACATAATTCGCTGCAGTGTATCATGTTCGCTCGACTATTAATAAATCTACCCCTATGTCTTAACTATATCATTTGTTTATGAGATTATTAAAGAATGCTCGCAAGTAGTTCTATTTCCTTGGGGGAATTTAATAAAGCTAGAGGTTGTCTCGCTAAGGATCGTATACTGCATTTTCTTACGGGAAGGAAAGGTCCACAATGAAAACTGTAATTTTAAAATCATACAAAATGAATCATTGAACCATTCACACAAAAATACTCAGGAAAAAAATTGTATTGTTAAGGTGCATCAAAAATCGTAACGAAATTGTTCACAAAAAATAGTTTTTTATCACAAATGTAGAATTTGTATGTAAATTACAAAGGAATAAATTGTATTAAATATGCACAGCATAAATCATAATTTAAATACAATGGATATGCACATAACATATATAAATTTGTAATTATAAGTACAAAATAAATATCGTAATTGTTGTTTTTCGTAAAATGGGCGTTCCATGGGCGTATACAAAAATGTCTCTTAAATCCCAGGATAATTCTGTAAACATTTTTGCTCTACAGATGTCACTGGTTTTGTCTTGCACCCTAAAAGGTCTCAAGCTTTTTTCAATTTACTCAAAACACTAATTACTCTGAAAGGAAAATCTATGCATACAAAAATAACAGCGATTTTAAGGTATAGTTCAGTGATAACAGAGTAATTTGATTTTAAGTTTAAACATATGCTGGGTTCTTCCTGTCCTCCACTGTAAACTTTTACATAGCAGAACATTGTTTATATGGGAAACATCTTGCTTCTCGCAGGGACATTCCATTTTTAACAGAATTCTATGATGGCTTTCCCTGTGAGTGTTGGCAAGGAAAACCAGCAAATCTTTTAGAATTGGTCCCTTAGTTTTAGAATGTGCGGTTAGACATTTTGTTAGCAATGTTACATAGGTGTTGAGTTTTAGTACCTTTACTATAATTTATCAGTTTTGTTTTTAAAATGGGCTTTATCATGGAATTACTACAAGGACATTTTAGAGCCAAATATAAGATTCTAATTTTATATTTTTCCACTTAAAGGGACAGTCAACACCCGATACTACAGGATTTAATATGTTTGTAACGCAATTGAAGATCCTCCTTTTCTATTACCTCTATCCTTAACCTAGTAATCCTTCCAAATACATCTGTTAATCTACTTGAAATGTGGCTGCCAAACTCCCCCCACTGTTAGTATTAACCTTCTCTTTCAAGCCATCCTCCAATCAGAATGGAATCCTCGATCAGAATCTTCAAACTCGTTCACGGCGTTAAGCGCATGCGCAATTCAATTTTAGAAAGCTAACAAATGAATTTGCTGTGACAAGTCCGATTGCTGTTTCCGATCTGACTGAATTACAAATGTGCATGCGCATTGACATATCGAGCGCGTCATCAATCCCTACATGAACGAGCCTAAATTGGAATAGAGATGGGGAAGAAGGAGGAGGGGGAGGAGTTTGGCGGCCATATTTTGAGTCGATTAATGGATGTATTTGGAAGGATTACTAGAACAAGGATAGAGGTAATAGAGAAGGGAGGCAGTGCAAGCGGATATTCGTTTGCGTTACAAACATATGAAATCCTGTTGTGTCGGGTGTTGACTGTCCCTTAAAGCTCTATCCTTAAAGGGACATTAAACACTTTTAGATGGTAACATAAAATGATAAATCGCATATATAAAAATAACTCTGCAATATACTTTCATTTTTTATATTGTCCCCCTTTCCTGTAATTCCTCTCTTAAATTGTGAGCTTTTCAGTTCCTGTTAGAAATGGAAGTGCAGAACACTATTATATTCAACAGAGCCATTGGCTGCACATTCTAGTGACCTATTTATAACTGTCTCTTATTGGCCACAGCAGAGAAGTAAACCGCTACAACATGGCAGCTCCCATTGTTTTATAGACACTAAAACTTTACACATATTTTGTCAATATTTAAACAGCTAATGAAACGTTTAAAAATCTACATGTTATTCTCCGACTAAACTTTTCTTTGAATGCATCAATCTATCTAGCAATTAGTAAGTGTTTAATGTCCCTTTAATTACATTTCATTTTAAGCAACTTTCTAATTTACTCCTATTATCAAATTTTCTTCATTCTCTTGGTATCTTTATTTGAAATGCAAGAATGTAAGTTTAGATGCCGGCCCATTTTTGGTGAACAACCTGGGTTGTCCTTGCTGATTGGTGGATAAATTCATCCACCAATAAAAAAGTGCTTTCCAGAGTTCTTAACCAAAAAAAAAAGCTTAGATGTCTTATTTTTCAAATAAAGATAGCAAGAGAACGAAGAAAAATTGATTATAGGAGTAAATTAGAAAGTTGCTTAAAATTGCATGCTCTATCTGAATCACGAAAGAAAAAATTTGGATTCAGTGTCCCTTTAACACAAGGAACCAATATACTCAAAAAAATGAAATTTCCCAAATAATACAACTCAGCCTGTAATGTAACTAATTGTTTCTCTTGGGCTCCATATTTACATTTTTTATATATGTCTGTCCTCCCCATCTTACGTTCTCAAATTCTTATTTGCCCATCTATAGTTTCTCACTTATCTCTGTTCATGTTTGGGGAACACGATCCAGACTATCTTTCCTTTGTTATTGTATCATTAGATAGAATAATAGTGAGGCCATTTAGAAATATTTATTAGCTCTGTATTATTCTCCATTGGCTTAGTTTTATTTTATGTTCTGTTTATTGTCTAATCTGCAATAACAAAGATAAACAAGTCATTCTGCTACCTAAAATGCTGAACAGGAACAACTTAATCACAGGAGAAATTTGGCACTAGGAATATTACCGCAACCATTGATAAGTACTTGCAATAAGAAAGATGTTCTCTAGGATTTAAATTTTTAATCCTTATGGACAAAACAATGTTAACTACCTGTAATCCTATTAAAAATAGTTTCCAGGTTAGACTGGAAACTTTCTTCCCTGGGGCTACTCAGCTCAGGGTTAGCTCCGATACGGTGCTGTAATGTTCTTCTGGCATCTAATTCAGTGGAATCTCCTAATTGCCAATATGTGCAAAGTCCTCATTTGCCAAAATAGGATCCTATGTTAGAGACCGCCAAGCAATGTAAAATCCAGTATAATTTCAATCATTTATATGGCAACATTGAGGAACCAGATACATCTGACAAAATCACACTAGACAAAGAGCTTCTTCAGAGATGTTCTCACTCATGTAATGGTTCAAATTAATAACAGAGAAGTTGATCATTAATTCTTTACCCCCCACTTCACTAGATTACGAGCTGTGCATTACGGTTTTAACTCAGAAAAATGGGCAATTTCAGTGTAAAAACAGTAACGCAGCCATGTCGATATAGCTGTACTGCAAGCATTTTAGCCTGTAACGCAACATCAATCCCGCACTCAAAAAATATTTGTGTGGGATTTCCATAGCGCTGATATTACAGGATGTGCGGTCCGGCTAAAATGCTTGCGTTACAGCCTATACCGACCCGAACCATACCGCCATCTGAAAGCAGTAGCTATGGATTTTGTGTAGCAAAAATGTTTCACAAAACTCATAACTAAACTGTTACAAAGTACACTAACACCCATAAACTACCTAGTAAACCCTTAAACTGCCACCCTCCCGCATCGCAAACACTATATTAAACTTATTAACCCCTAATCTGCCGTCTGCCCACATCCCCGCCAATATAATAAAGTTATTAACCCCTATTCCGCAGCTCCCCGACATCAACACCACTAACTAAACCTATTAACCCCTAAACCACCAGCCCCTCACATTGCCACTACTAAATAAACCTATTAACCCCTAAATGACCAGACCCCCACATCTCCACTAATAAATTAAGCTATTAACCTTTAAACCTATCACCCCCTAACTTTAAATTAAAATTACAATATCCCTTAAAATAAATAAAAACTTACCTGTGAAATTAAAAAACCTAAGTTTAAACTAACAATTTACCTAACATAACTATTATACTAAACTATTACACTAAAATTAAAATAACTACCAATTAAAAAAACTAAATTACACATTAAAAAAAATAACACTACTAAAAAAAATGAAGTCTAAAATTACAAAAAATAAAAAATACTAAATTACAAAAAATAACAAACACTAAATTACGAAAAATAACAAGCTAAATTATCAAAAATAAAAACAATTACACCTAATCTAATAGCCCTATAAAAATAAAAAAGCCCTCCCAAAATTAAAAATCCTTCTAGCCTACAATAAACTACCAATAGCCTTTAAAAGCGCCTATTGTAGGGCATTGCCCTAAAGAAATCAGCTCTTTTACCTGGAAAAAAATACAAAGACCCCCCAACAGTAAAACCCACCACCCAACCAACCCCCCAAAATAAAAAACCTAACTCTAACAAAAACCTAAGCTACACATTGCCTTGAAAAGGGCATTTGTATGGGCATTCAGCTCTTTTACCTAAAGTCCAAAACCCTTATCTAAAAAAAAAACACCCAAAAATGTTTTTAAAAAAACCTAACACTAACCTCCGAAGATCCACTCACAGTTTCTGAAGTCCGGACATCCATCCTCATCTAGGCAGCTAGAAGTCTTCATCCAGGCGGTAAGAAGTCTTTATCCAGGCGGCGAGAAGTCATCTTCTATCTTTATCCCGGCGGCGCGGAGCTGATCGATCCTTGAAGACATCCGGCGCGGAGCGTACTCTTCATACGGAGCCTTTTCAAAATGGCGTCCCTTGCATTCATATTGGCTGATTTGATTATTGAAATTCAAATCAGCCAATAGGATGAGAGCTACTGAAATCCTATTGGCTGTTCAAAATAGTAGTTCTCATCCTATTGGCTGATTTGAATTTCAAGAATCAAATCAGCCAATAGGAATGCAGGGGACGCCATTTTGAAAAGATTGAAGATCCAATGTACTGCGGTGACCGTATGAAGAAGTCGCTCCGCGCCGGATGTCTTCAAGGATGGATCTACTCCGCGCCACCGGGATGAAGATAGAAGACGCCGCCTCGATGAAGACTTCTCGCGCCTGGATGAAGACTTCTCGCCGCATAGATGAAGACTTCTCTCCGCCTGGATGAGGATGGATGTCTGGACTTCAGAAACTGTGAGTTGATCTTCAGGGGTTAGTGTTAGGGTTTTTCTTAATTTTTTGAGGTGGTTTTTTTTTTAGATTAGGGTTTTGGGCTTTAGGCAAAAGAGCTGAATGCCCTTTTCAGGGCAATGTAAAAGAGCTGAATGCCCTTTTCAGGGCAATGTAAAAGAGTTGATTGCCCTTTTTTAGGGCAATAGGTAGCTTAGGTTTTTGTTAGAGTTAGGTTTTTTATTTTGGGGGGTTGGTTGGGTGGTGGGTTTTACTGTTGGGGGGTCTTTGCATTTTTTTCCAGGTAAAAGAGCTGATTTCTTTAGGGCAATGCCCTACAAAAGGCCCTTTTAATGGCTATTGGTAGTTTGTTGTAGGCTAGGGTTTCTATTTTTTATTTTGGGGGGCTTTTTTATTTTTATAGGGCTATTAGATTAGGTGTAACTGTTTTTGTTTTTGATAATTTTGTTTGTTATATTTCGTAATTTCGTATTTTTAATTTTTTGTAATTTTAGACTGAATTTTTTTAGTAGTTTAGTTTTTTTTTATGTGTCATTTAGTTTTTTTAATTGGTAGTTATTTTAATTTTAGTATAATAGTTTATTATAATAGTTATGTTAATTTATAGTTTAAACTTAGGTTTTTTTTATCTCACAGGTAAGTTTTTATTTATTTTAAGATAGGGATATTGTAATTTTAATATAAAGTTAGGGGGTTGCTAGGTTTAAGGGCTAATAGTTTAATTCATTTTTTTGCGATGTGGGTGGGTGGCGGTTTAGGGGTTAATAGGTTTATTTAGTGACAGTGATGTGGGAGGCCAGAGGTTTAGGGGTTAATACATTTATTATAGTGGCGGCATTGTTGGGGAGCGGCGGAATAGGGGTTAATAGCTTTTATTAGTGGCGGTGATGTGGGAGGTCAGAGGTTTAGAGGTTAATAACTGTTATTACTGGGGGCGATGTCGGGGAGCAGCAGAATAGGGGTTAATAACTTTATTTCGGTGTCTGCGATGTCTGGGGCAGCAGATTAGGAGTTTATGTTAGGGTGTTAGGTTTAAACGTAACTTTTTTTCCTGGAGGTGGAAACCGCAACCCTGGCGTGCAGCTAACTGACCTGGAAACTGTTTCAAACAGGTGAAATATTAACCCCGGACTCCTGGTGTATTGTAACCAAAGCGGAGGATCAATCCGCATAGGTGCCCAAATGAAAAAATGCGGCAGGTACAACTCTAGACCGAAATATGTATTACAATCAAAAAATGCTTTATTTATCCACTGTAAAAAACACATGCAGACATGGCAGGAGGAAGACAATCAGTCTAACATGTTTCACGCCTCTATAGGCGCTTACTCATAGACTACAGTCTATGGCCTCTATTTATCAAGCCGTCAACCGCAAATACGTTGGAATTCCGCAACGTATTTGTGGTGAGCCTGATTCGCCTTAGTTATCAAACCCTACAGACCGGCAAAAGTAGAATTTAGTGACGTAACATACGATCCGCCGGACTCAGTCCGACACAGATCGATGCTTACGTCACTACAGATGTTCCAAACGCAAGTTCAGCACTATCTGACTACTTTTGCTAGTTATCAAATAACTAGCAGGTACGCTCGGCACTTTTCCGGCCCAGCATACCTGGTTTTCAATCCACCGCCCTGGAGGCCGCGGATGCCATAGGAATCAATGGGAGTCGGAAAGCAGCGAAAGCTCATGTTAGCTGCTGCCCGATATCCCATTGATTCCTATGGGAATGTCTACACCTAACACCCTAACATGTACCCTGAGTCTAAATACCCCTAATCTGCCCCCCCTACACCGCCGCCACCTATATTATACTTATTAACCCCTAAACCGCCGCTCCCGGACCCCGTTGCAACTAAATAAAGTGTTTAAACCCTAAACCGCAGCTCCCGGAGCCCACCGCCACCTACATTATACGTATTAACCCCTAATCTGCCCCACCTACACCGCCGCCACTATATTAAATGTATTAACCCCTAAACCTAAGTCTAACACTAACCCTAACACCCCCTAACTTAAACATAATTTAAATAAATATAAATAAAATTATTCCTATTTAAAACTAAATAATTACCTATAAAATAAATCCTAAGATAGCTACAATATAACTAATAGTTGTATCTAGCTTAGGATTTATTTTAATTTTACAGGCAACTTTGTATTTATTTTAACTAGGTACAATAGTTATTAAATAGTTATTAACTATTTAATAGCTACCTAGTTAAAATAAATACAAAAGTACCTGTAAAATAAAACCTAACCTAAGTTACAATTACACCTAATACTACACTATCATTAAATTAATTACCTACATTAACTACAATTAACTACAATTAAATAAAATTATCTAAAGTCCAAAAAAAAACAAAACACAAAATTACAGAAAATAATAAAATAATTACAAGTTTTTTAAACTAATTACACCTAATCTAATCCCCCTAATAAAATAAAAAAGCCCCCCAAAATAATAAAAAGCCCTAACCTATACAAAATTACAAATAGCCCTTAAAAGGGCTTTTGGCGGGGCATTGCCCCAAAGTAATCAGCTCTTTTACCTGAAAAAAAAGTACAATACCCCCAACATTAAAACCCACCACCTAATTCCAATCGGAATTAAGGTAGGAAAAATCCTATTGGCTGATGCAATCAGCCAATAGTATTGAAGTTCGATCCTATTGGCTGATCCAATCAGCCAATAGGATTGAGCTGGCATTCTATTGGCTGATTGGAACAGCCAATAGAATGTGAGCTCAATCCTATTGGCTGATTGCATCAGCCAATAGGAATTTTTTTTCTACCGTAATTCCGATTGGCTGATAGAATTCTATCAGCCAATCGGAATTCAAGGGACACCATCTTGGATGACGTCATTTAAAGGAACCGTCATTCAGTCATCGGATGTCATTGGAAGAGGATGCTCTGCGTCGGATGTCTTGAAGATGGACCCGCTCCACGCCGGATGGATGAAGATAGAAGATGCCGCCTGGATGAAGACTTCTGCCCGTCTGGAGGACCTCTTCTGGCCAGCTTGGATGAAGACTTCTGCCCGTCTGGAGGACCACTTCGCTCGGCTTTGTGGAGGACTTCGGCCCGGTTGGATGAAGACGTCTCAAGGTAGGGTGATCTTCAAGGGGTTAGTGTTAGGTTTTTTAAGGGGGGATTTGGTGGGTTTTAGAGTAGGGTTGGTTTGTGGGTGGTGGGTTTTAATGTTGGGGGGGTATTGTACTTTTTTTTCAGGTAAAAGAGCTGATTACTTTGGGGCAATGCTCAGCAAAAAGCCCTTTTAAGGGCTATTTGTAATTTAGTATAGGATAGGGCTTTTTATTATTTTGGGGGCTTTTATTTTATTAGGGGGATTAGATTAGGTGTAATTAGTTTAAAAAAACTTGTAATTATTTTATTATTTTCTGTAATTTAGTTGTTTTTTTTAGACTTTAGATAATTTTATTTAATTTTATTTAATTGTAGTTAATGTAGGTAATTAATTTAATGATAGTGTAGTGTTAGGTGTAATTGTAACTTAAGTTAGGTTTTATTTTACAGGTACTTTTGTATTTATTTTAACTAGGTAGCTATTAAATAGTTAATAACTATTTAATAACTATTCTACCTAGTTAAAATAAATACAAAGTTGCCTGTAAAATAAAAATAAATCCTAAGATAGCTACAATGTAACTATTAGTTATATTGTAGCTAGCTTAGTGTTTATTTTATAGGTAAGTATTTAGTTTTAAATAGGAATAATTTTATTTAGATTTATTTAAATTATATTTAAGTTAGGGGGTGTTAGGGTTAGTGTTAGTGGGCTCCGGGAGCGGCGGTTTAGGGGTTAAACACTTTATTTAGTTGCGGCGGGGTCCGGGAGCGGCAGGATAGGGGATAATAACTTTATGTAGGTGGCGGCGGTATAGGGGCGGAAGATTAGAGGTTAATATGTATAATGTAGGTGGCGGTGGGCTCCGGGAGTGGCGGTTTAGGGGTTAATGCATTTATTAGAGTTGCGGTGGGCTCCGGGAGTGGCGGTTTAGGGGTTAAACACCTTATTTAGGAGCGGCGGTATAGGGGTAAACAACAATAGTGTGGGTGTTTAGTGACAGGGTACCAAGAAAGCTGTAAAAAAGCTGAAGAGCAGCGAGATTGATGACTGGTAGTTAACAACAATCCGCTGCTCATCGCCCGGTACTTGGTGCGCAGCTTTTTGACAGCTTTTTTGGTAATTTTGGAGAATGTATTCAGGTCCGCGGCCGCGATGTTAGGCGATCTTAGGAGAGCGTATTGGTGCCGTCGAATGCAGGTAAGTTGACGGCTTGATAAATAGAGGCCTTTGCCTTAACCCTAAACCTTTATAGGCAGGAGCAGCAGTCAAGTTAACCACTTCATGCCCAAAAGGTTACAATTATAGTAAAAACAATCTCCATAATAGATACTGAAATATCATTGCATATATTCATATAGAAATATGGACCTTATCAAGCTAGTGTCTACAGGAATAATTAACCACTAATTACTTTTATATGACAATGCCTGTAATGTTAATATCAGATATTCATAGAAATAAATAAATACATATATATATATATATATATATATATATATATATATATATATATATATATATATATATATATATATATATATATATATATATATATATATATATATATATATATATATATATATACCACCAGCCTGACATTATGATATTGATGTTAGTTGTCTATGAAAAAGTTAACATCACATTTCCTGTTCATACCTAATGGAAAACATGTGTACAATTTAAGAATCCAATACAACTCTTTTTTCTCAAGAATCTTATCTCTATTACCACCTCTTAAAGGGATAGTGGCAATATAAATAACTTGTAAAGAAAGGTTCGCTTTATTTGTTAAATTAAAACTATTAAAGTGATCTGCCACAGTGGAATCTTTGCTAAAGTTTTTTACATCTCTGACATGTTCATTAAAACGTGTCCTTACTGTTCGTGTAGTTTTACCTACATATTGAAAAAAACATAAGTTGCATGTGAGTAAATATACTACATATTTAAAACCACAATTGGCATAAAAATCAATTTGATATTTTTTTTATTTACTTGATATAAAAAGTGATCTTCTTGAATGATGTTTGGACATGCTAAGCATGTTCTAGTGCCACATTAATAAGTACCTTCTTTATTTAACCAAGTGGTAACAGTACGCAACTGTTGAGTATTATTTTTAACCAAACTTGGAGACAAGATTTGTGCCAAAGTTTTAGATTTTCTTGATACAAATGTAGAATTTTTTTATGTAAGGCTGCAGTGTCTCATCAGCTTGCAACAAATGTAGATGTTTTTTCAGAATTTTAACAATATCATTATATTGCTGGCTAAAGGGAGTAGAAAATACTATTGCTTCATTAAAATTACTATCATGTTTGTTTGTCTTTACAATTCCTTTATGTTTTTTAACAGTATTTCTCAATTCCTCTAATTTTTGTGATTTATAGCCTCTTGCAATAAGTCTGTCCCTGAGTTCAATCGAATGATGTTCATAGATATTATCTGACTTAGTATTACATCTGATTCTTATAAATTGTGACTTGGGTATGGACTGAACTAAATGTTGAGGATGATGAGATTGTGCATGCAGGATTGTAATTGCCTGCTATTGGCTTTCTGTAAGTTCTAGTGGTAATGACATTATCTACAATTTGTAAAGTGAGTTGTTAACTTGTTCTCGATTAAATTCTCCAGTAAATTTTAAATTAATTTAATTTTCATTACAATAGGATAAAAAATCCAAAAATATTACATCATTAAATGGTGTTTTGAAGATGAAAAGCAGATCATCAATATAACGCGCATATAGTGCAATTTTCTCACACCAGGTATTGCTAGAGGAATAAATATGTAGTTGTTCCCACCATGCCACATAGATATATTGGATTCTTAAGTTGTGCATTGGTATGAACAGGGAATGTGATGTTAACTTTTTCATAGACAACTAACATCAATATCATAATGTCAGGCTGTTGGTATATCTATATATATACATGTATTTATTTATTTCTATGAATATCTGATATTAACATTACAGGCATTGTCATATAAAAGTAATAATTAGTGGTTAATTATTCCTGTAGACACTAGCTTGATAAGGTCCATATTACTATATGAATATATGCAATGATATTTCAGTATCTATTATGGAGATTGTTTTTAATCTAATTGTAACCTTTTGGGCATGAAGTGGTTAACTTAACTGCTGCTCCTGCCTATAAAGGTTTAGGGTTAAGGCATAGACTGTAGTCTATGAGTAAGCGCCTATAGAGGGCGTGAAACATGTTAGACTGATTGTCTTCCTCCTGCCATGTCTGCATGTGTTTTTTTTAAGTTGGCTAAATAAAGCATTTTTTGATTTTAATACATATTTCGGTCTGGAGTTGTACCTGCCGATTTTTTTCATATGTGTAACTTTTTTTTCCCCATAGACATCAATGGGGTTGCATTACAGAGCTTTTCATTCCGCACTTCAGGTGTTAGTTTTTTTTCTAACACTCTCTTCCCATTGATGTCTATGGTTAAAGCGTGCTCGAGCATGTCAAATCAGCCCTTGGATTCTGTGCGGTATGGAGCTTTAACGCCACCATATCGCACACACAAGGAGGTTTTTCAGAAAGTCGTAATGGCAGCGCTATGGAGGGTGAATTAATGCAACATTTTTTGCGTTTGTTTCGCACTCTCTATAGCCCAAAACTCGTAATCTAGGTGTTATTTAACTGTCTTAATGGCTTTAACAAAATTTTTAAACATTTTAACAACACATGAAATGTTTCATTATTGCAAGTGAAACATTATTGCAATATAAATTAATTATTTATTTTGCAGCCTTTTGCTGTAAAATACACCTAAAAATTGTGCTTGTTTGACTTTCGCTCAGGGAGGCTTGGGTTAATACTTTTAGGCAATTTATGTAAGCTTTTGTTTCCCTCCCTCCCTAAGCTTCTATGAAGGTGGCTTATCAGTTTTGCATCAACACTCAAAATAGAAAATCATTCTATGCAATAGTAACCAAGTTGAATCAGTGATAAACCTCCTTATCGAAAAACAAGAGGGCAGGCTACCCCAGTCTGCACATGTGCAAACAGAGTTTGTGCTATATCTGAATATTAGTTTGTGATTGGTTAGCATGGGTTCTTTTATTCTGGGGGGAAGAGAAATCAGTGAAAAGAATAAACTAAAACAATATACTCATTTGACAAACTAAAGCTGCAGTTTTCATTCAAAATTATTCTTATATGAAGGTTCATAAACATTTAGTTTACAGTTTGTGTTTAATGTACCTTTAAACAAAGCCTGAGTTTGTATTCATAACAATAACTGCTTGAATTTTTTTAATTACTCCATATATACTGAAAACTGCTGTGTGGATGCATAGAAGCATTGGCCTATATATAATAAAACATGTTTATGAAACTATAATATATTGCTGAGAAACTCACAAAATCAGCTCAACTGTTAAGTGTTAACATCTTGTCACATAGAACAAGTTCACAGGTATCACAAAAATACCTTCAAAACATTACTAAACAAACTAAATAAAAAAAATACTCCCTATATCAAAGTGTCCACTCTAACATATACACAATAGATAACTTGAAAACAGTTTAGGACAAATAAAAGTAAAAGAAAAATGAGACAACTTAGTCTTTGAAATAGTGAGACTCAACCAAGAGATGAGATACTTCAGAGAGACAATGGAGTTTTAATAAATTGTGCATGCTCAAAAGGGGTTTAGGTAAAAAAAATTGACCACATGTCTAGAAATTTCCGGAAAGTCCACGGCCAGTCCCTGACTCCCTGGTTCATCTATGTTAGGTTTTTGAGATGCCTCTTATTCTATCCAATGAGACTACTTTACCCTAGTAAAACTTTACAATTACAAATATTTACATAACTCATTTCAAATTACATTAAAGTCAAAATTTAACTTTCATGGTTCAGATAGAGCATGTAGTTTTAAGAAACTTTAAAATTTACTTCCATTATCAAATTGTGCCTAGTCTTTTTATATGCACACTTTCTGAGGCACCAGCTACTACTGAGCATGTGCAAAAGTTTACAGTGTATATGTATATGTGATTGGATAATGGTTCTCACATGATACAGGGGGCCGGCAAATTAAAGTGAAATTTTGAAATTTGTCAAAAACAAATCTGCTGCTCATTTAAAATTCAGAGTAAGTGCTACTGCAATGTCTTTATAATGCATGTGTCGATTATGCATGTCTAGTGTATTCAACGGTCATTTAACAATTATGCTTCAGACGTACTGTGGTTGTAATTATTCTTTTTCCACATTGCTAACAGTTTAATGGCAAGAATGGCCAGTAAGCTCAGGATAAGTGAAGAGAGCCTCAATGAATTTAGAACATGAGCTCACCTTACATTAAAACACAAATTATAAGCTACATGTTAATGTATATTCATATCTGAGAATGAATAATGTAGTTGTATTTTGTCAAATAAGTGTATTGTTTTATGTTTATTTTGTTTTCACTGATTTCTATGTCCCCCCAGAACAAAGGACGACCGACCACAAACTAATACACATATACTGGATTTTACCATGAATTTTAGTTTGCACCTGTGCAGTTAAAGAGTGAGATTGGAGTAGCCCCGCCCTCTTCTCTTCCCTTAAGGTGGTTTAGCACTGATTCAGCTTAAACAAGTATTTACATACCGTTATTTATAATTTCCATCTAATGGCTCAATTTAATATATATTTATATAAACCCAATAATACTCACCCCTAAACTACCTTGAATGATGTTAATTTAAAACTGATAAAATAGCAAATTAGAGAGACAAGATGAGGGAGAGGGAAGAAAACCACTAAATAAAATGAATGCACATTGCAATAATGTAATACTTTTAATAAAAAAGATTTATGTTTTGCACATTTTAAGTTTAATGGACCTTTAACAGTAAAGCCCTTCTGCAGCCCAATGAGCATCTATGAATCTAGCCCATTGTCTGTTACCCCAGTGTTAGTTTATAGTGCCCTTTGACTCTGAACAGAGAAACCTGAAAGTTTAGAAACTAAAGTCACATGCTGACACCTGTGTGTTAGAAGGATCCTTTAAGGAGGAACCATCTTTAAAAATTCAGATTAATTTAGCTTTGTGAAGGAATAATCTAGATTTTATTAAAAAGACAGAGACTCATATTTTGCCTAAGCATTTTGCTTTACTGCTCAACAGCCATTCAAAGTAACAATAAATAATTTAAATATTTAACATAGAAAGAACAGAAATGAATACAGTGACCAATGAAATACAACCCTGGATGGTGTGATCTAAAGCAGACCAATCAGAAAGGTTAATTATGTTATAAACTGTCCAAATAGTATCCCAACTGCCTCTTTTCACTTTGCTGCTCTCAAAGTTAAGTATCATAGCAGTTGCCTTTATAATTATATTCTCATTTTGTGAATACATTTTATATTTTCTGAGTTTTAAATTGTCTTTAAAATATTTGTTTTAATTTATTATTATTCATTTTTATTTTCATTTCTATTTAAATGTTATTTATTTATTTATTTATTTTTTCCCATTATCTTGTATTCTATTTTATTTATCTTATTTTGGTATTATGTCAGTTATTATTTTTAATTTAAGTCTCCTTGATTGGCTTTTATTTTAATGTTGAGATTGTTTTGTTGCCATTTTTATTTTACTCATTTTTCTTTCTATTTGTCTCCTTCGATTTTCTGTTGTTATTCTTACCTTAGTTTCTTAGTCCCTTCTCTGCTTTGTCGCTGCTGTGTTTCTGTCCTTACAGCTCCTTTGCTGTGCGCTTCGGTTGACTCCATTTTCTTTCAGTTTTGCATCTAGGACACGCGCCCTTGTAGTGACGCAGCCATTTTCTCTTCCGATCCATCTCTGTTGTTTTCCCTCCCCCCTCTCTCTTCAGATGGTCCGCCCTCTCACCTCAGAAATTGTTTTTATTTCAGCAATTTATTAACTTTCAGCTAGATTACGAGTTTTGAGCACTATAGGGAAATTAACGACCGCCACAAAAGCGGTATTATTTCACCTCCCTATAGCACTGCTATTACAAGTTTTAAAAAAGCAAACTTCTGCGGGCGATATGGTGGAGTTGAGCTCCATACCGCACCGAAATCAAGCTCTGCTTTGACGTGCTTGTGCACGATTTCCCCATAGACATCAATGGGGAGAGCCGGCAAAAAAAAGCCTAACACCTACGATCGCGGAAACAAAAGCTCCGTAACGCAGCCCCATTGATGTCTATGGGGAAAAGAAAAAGTTACGTTTAAACCTAACACCCTAACATAAAACCCACGTCTAAACACCCCTAATCTGCTGTCCCTAACATCGCCGTCACCTACATTACAGTTATTAACCCTTAATCTGCTGCCCCTAACATCGCCGCCACCTACATTACCGTTATTAACTCTTAATCTGCTGCCCCTAACATCGTCGAAGCCTACATTACAGTTATTAACCCCAATCTGCCACCCCGATATCGCCATCACCTACATACAGTTATTAACCCCTAATCTGCTGCCCCTAAAATCGCCATCACCTACATTACAGTTATTAACCCCTAATCTGCCACCCCCAATGTCGCCACCACTATACTAAAGTTATTAACCCCTAAACCTAACCCTAACGTAACCATAAGCCTAAGTCTAACCCTAAATCTAACACCCCTAACTTAAATATAATTAAAATACATCTAAATAAACCTTACAATTATTAACTTAAAACTAAATACATATTTACGTGTAAAAAAAAACTAAGGCCTAGATTTAGAGTTTGGCGGTAGCCGTCAAAACCAGCGTTAGAGGCTCCTAACGCTGGTTTTAGGCTACCGCCGGTATTTGGAGTCAGTCAAAAAAGGGTCTAACGCTCACTTTTCAGCCGCGACTTTTCCATACCGCAGATCCCCTTACATCAATTGCGTATCCTATCTTTTCAATGGGATCTTCCTAACTCCGGTATTTAGAGTCGTGTCTGAAGTGAGCGTTAGAAATCTAACGACCAAACTCCAGCCGCAGAAAAAAGTCAGTAGTTAAGAGCTTTTTGGGCTAACGCCGGTTTATAAAGCTCTTAACTACTGTGCTCTAAAGTACACTAACACCCATAAACTACCTATGTACCCCTAAACTGAGGTCCCCCCACATCGCCACCACTCGATTAAATTTTTTTAACCCCTAATCTGCCGACCGCCACCTACGTTATACTTATGTACCCCTAATCTGCTGCCCCTAACACCGCCGACCCCTATATTATATTTATTAACCTCTAATCCGCCCCCCACAACGTCGCCGCCAGCTACCTACAATAATTAACCCCTAATCTGCCGACCGCAAAGCGCCGCCACCTACGTTATCCTTATGTACCCCTAATCTGCTGCCCCTAACACCGCCGACCCCTATATTATATTTATTAACCCCTAATCTGCCCCCCACAACGTCGCCTCCACCTGCCTACACTTATTAACCCCTAATCTGCCGAGCGGACCGCACCGCTACTATAATAAAGTTATTAACCCCTAATCCGCCTCACTAACCCTATAATAAATAGTATTAACCCCTAATCTGCCCTCCCTAACATCGCCGACACCTAACTTCAAACATTAACCCCTAATCTGCCGACCGGAACTCACCGCTACTATAATAAATGTATTAACCCCTAAAGCTAAGTCTAACCCTAACACTAACACCCCCCTAAGTTAAATATAATTTTATTCTAACGAAATAAAATAACTCTTATTAAATAACTTATTCCTATTTAAAGCTAAATACTTACCTGTAAAATAAACCCTAAAATAGCTACAATATAACGAATAATTACATTGTAGCTATTTTAGGATTAATATTTATTTTACAGGCAACTTTGTAATTATTTTAACCAGGTACAATAGCTATTAAATAGTTAAGAACTATTTAATAGTTACCTAGTTAAAATAATAACAAAATTACCTGTAAAATAAATCCTAACCAAAGTTACAATTAAACCTAACACTATACTATCATTAAATTAATTAAATAAAATACCTACAATTATCTACAATTAAACCTAACACTACACTATCAATAAATAAATTAAATACAATTCCTACAAATAACTACAATTAAATAAACTAACTAAAGTACAAAAAATAAAAAAGAACTGTTACAAAAAATAAAAAAATATTTACAAACATTAGAAAAAATTACAACAATTTTAAACTAATTACACCTACTCTAAGCCCCCTAATAAAATAACAAAGACCCCCAAAATAAAAAAATGCCCTACCCTATTCTAAATTACAAAAGTTCAAAGCTCTTTTACCTTACCAGCCCTGAACAGGGCCCTTTGCGGGGCATGCCCCAAGAAATTCAGCTCTTTTGCCTGTAAAAAAACACATACAATACCCCCTCCAACATTACAACCCACCACCCACATACCCCTAATCTAACCCAAACCCCCCTTAAATAAACCTAACACTAAGCCCCTGAAGATCTTCCTACCTTATCTTCACCTCACCGGGTATCACCGATCAGTCCTGGCTCCAAAATCTTCATCCAACCCAAGCGGGGGCTGGCAATCCATCATCTGGCGGCTGAAGAGATCCAGAAGAGGCTCCAAAGTCTTCATCCTATCCGGGAAGAAGAGGCGATCCGGACCGGCAACCATCTTGATCCAAGCGGCATCTTCTATCTTCATCCGATGACGACCGGCTCCATCTTGAAGACCTCCAGCGCGGATCCGTCCTCTTCTTCCGACGACTTCC
Organism: Bombina bombina; assembly: GCF_027579735.1. Classification (NCBI taxonomy): domain Eukaryota; kingdom Metazoa; phylum Chordata; class Amphibia; order Anura; family Bombinatoridae; genus Bombina; species Bombina bombina. The sequence goes on along the minus strand of NC_069499.1, from coordinate 306,191,244 downwards.
CGATGAATGACGGTTCCTTTAAGGGACGTCATCCAAGATGGCGTCCCTCGAATTCCGATTGGCTGATAGGATTCTATCAGCCAATCGGAATTAAGGTAGGAAAATTCGGGTATCACCGATCGGTCCTGGCTCTTCCGGATCCATCTTGCAGACCTCCGACGAGGAACATCCTGCTGGCCCGACAGACTACCGACGAATGAAGGCTCCTTTAAGGGACGTCATCCAAGATGGCGTCCCTCGAATTCCGATTGGCTGATAGGATTCTATCAGCCAATCGGAATTAAGGTAGGAAAATTCTGATTGGCTGATGGAATCAGCCAATCAGAATCAAGTTCAATCCGATTGGCCGATCCGATCAGCCAATCAGATTGAGCTTGCATTCTATTGGCTGATCGGAACAGCCAATAGAATGCGAGCTCAATCTGATTGGCTGATCGAATCAGAATCAAGTTCAATCCGATTGGCCGATCCGATCAGCCAATCAGATTGAGCTTGCATTCTATTGGCTGATCGGAACAGCCAATAGAATGCAAGCTCAATCTGATTGGCTGATCGGATCAGCCAATCGGATTGAACTTGATTCTGATTGGCTGATTCCATCAGCCAATCAGAATTTTCCTACCTTAATTCCGATTGGCTGATAGAATCCTATCAGCCAATCGGAATTCGAGGGATGCCATCTTGGATGACGTCCCTTAAAGGAGCCTTCATTCGTCGGTAGTCTGTCGGGCCAGCCGGATGTTCCGCGTCGGAGGTCTGCAAGATGGATCCGGAAGAAAGAAGATTGAAGATGCCGTTGATAGAAGACTTCAGCCGGATCATGGACCTCTTCAGCTCCCGCTTGGATGATGACTTCAGCCGTATCATGGACCTCTTCAGCTCCCGCTTGGATGATGACTTCAGCCGGATCAAGGACCTCTTCAGCTCCCGCTTGGATGATGACTTCAGCCGGATCATGGACCTCGTCAGCTCCCGCTTGGATGATGACTTCAGCTGGATCATGGACCTCTTCAGCTCCCGCTTGGATGATGACTTCAGCCGGATCATGGACATCTTCAGCCCCCCGCTTGGGCTTGGATCAGGACATCGGAGGAGCTCTTCTGGATCGATCGGTGAACCTGGTATGGGGAAGATAAGGTAGGAAGATCTTCAGGGGCTTAGTGTTAGGTTTATTTAAGGGGGGTTTGGGTTAGATTAGGGGTATGTGGGTGGTGGGTTGTAATGTTGGGGGGGGTATTGTATGTGTTTTTTTTTACAGGCAAAAGAGCTGAATTCTTTGGGGCATGCCCCGCAAAGGGCCCTGTTCAGGGCTGGTAAGGTAAAAGAGCTTTGAACGTTAGTAATTTAGAATAGGGTAGGGCATTTTTTTATTTTGGGGGTCTTTGTTATTTTATTAGGGGGCTTAGAGTAGGTGTAATTAGTTTAAAATTGTTGTAATATTTTTCTGATGTTTGTAAATATTTTTTTATGTTTTGTAACAGTTCTTTTTTATTTTTTGTACTTTAGTTAGTTTATTTCATTGTATTTATTTGTAGATATTGTATTTAATTAATTTATTGATAGTGTAGTGTTAGGTTTAATTGTAGGTAATTGTAGGTATTTTATTTAATTAATTTATTGATAGTGTAGTGTTAGGTTTAATTGTAACTTAGGTTAGGATTTATTTTACAGGTAATTTTGTAATTATTTAAACTATTTTAGCTATTGTACCTGGTTAAAATAAATACAAAGTTACCTGTAAAATAAATATAAATCCTAAAATAGCTATAATATAAATATAATTTATATTGTAGCTATATTAGGATTTATTTTACAGGTAAGTATTTAGCTTTAAATAGGAATAATTTATTTAATAAGAGTTAATTTATTTCGTTAGATTTAAATTATATTTAATTTAGGGGGGTGTTAGTGTTAGGGTTAGACGTTTTTGAGGCTGGCCGCATCTGTAAGCAACTCTGGTATCGAGAGTTGCAGTGGCGTTAAATATGCCTGTACGCTCCCTTTTTGGAGCCTAACGCAGACATTCTGTGGACTCTCAATACCAGAGTTATTTTAAAGGTGCGGCCAGAAAAAAGCCAGCGTTAGCTACGCGGGTCGTTACCGACAAAACTCTAAATCTAGCCGTAAGCTAGCTACAAAATAACTACTAGTTTTATTTTTATTTCACAGGTAAGTTTGTATTTATTTTAACTAGGTAGACTAGTTAGTAAATAGTTATTAACTATTTACTAGCTACCTAGTTAAAATAAATACAAAGTTACCTGTAAAATAAAACCTAACCTGCCTTACATTTAAAACTAACATTACAATAAAATAAATTAAATTATTAAAATACAATTTTCTAACTTACAAAAAATAAATAAATACTAAATTGCAAAAAATAAAAAACGAAATGATCAAAAATAAAAACAAATTACTCCTAATCTAATAGCCCTATCAAAATAAAAATCAGATTAGGTTTATTTAGATATGTTTTTATTTGGGGGGTTTGGTTGGGTGGGTGGTGGGTTTTACTGTTGGGGGGTGTTTGTATTTTTTTACAGGTTAAAGAGCTGACCTCTTTGGGGCAATGCCCCGCAAAAGGGCCTTTGGCAGTTTAGTGTAGGCTAGGGGTTTTTTATTTTGGGGGGGGGGGGGCTTTTTTATTTTGATAGGGCTATTATATTAGGAGTAATTCGTTTTTATTTTTGATCATTTCGTTTTTTATTTTTTGTAATTTAGTGGGGGGGTTTTTTGTAAGTTAGAAAACTGTATTTTAATAATTTAATTGATTTTATTTTATTGTAATGTTAGTTTTTAGTGTAAGGCAGGTTAGGCTTTATTTTACAGGTAACTGTATTTATTTTCACTAGGTAGCTAGTAAGTAGTTAATAACTATTTAATAACTAGTCTACCTAGTTAAAATAAATACAAACTTACCTGTGAAATAAAACCTAAGATAGCTACAATATAACTGTTAGTTATTTTGTAGCTAGCTTAGGTTTTTTTTACAGGTAAGTTTGCATTTAGTTTTAAATAGGAATTATTAAGTTAATAATTGTAAGGTTTATTTAGATTTATTTTAATTATATTTAAGTTAGGGGGTGTTAGGCTTAGAGTTAGATTTAGGGTTAGGGTTAAGTTAGGGTTGTGATTAGGGGTTAATATATTTATGTAGAGTTAGTGATGTGGGAGGTCAGAGGTTTAGGGGTTAATAATTTATTTTAGTATATTTCATTGTGGGGGGCTTTCGGTTTAGTGGATAATAGGTTTATTATAGCGGTGGTGTGGGCAGATGGCAGATTAGGGGTTAATAATATTTAAATAGTGTTTGCGATGCAGGAGGGTGGCAGTTTAGGGGTTAATAGGTTTATTATAGTGGTGATGATGTCGAGGGGCGGCGGAATAGGGGTTAATAAAGTTTTTTTAGTGGCGCCGATGTCCGGAGTGGCAGATTAGGGGTTAATAATTTTATTTTAGTGTTTGCGATGCGGGAGGGCCTCGGTTTAGGGGTTAATAGGTAGTTTATGGGTGTTTAGTGTACTTTGTAACACTTTAGTTATGTGTTTTATGCTACAGATTTGTAGCGTAAAACTCATAACTACTGACTTTAGATGGCGGTACGGATCACTTTTTGGCCTCCCAGGCAAACTCGTAATACCGGCGCTATGGAAGTCCCATTGAAAAAGGACTTTTTTAAAATTGCGGTACTGACGTTGTGTGACAGCCAAAAAGGTGTGTGGTACACCTATACCTACAAGACTTGTAATAGCGGTGTTAGGGAAAAAGCAGCGTTATGAAGCATAACAATGCTTTTTCACTCATAACGCAAAACTTTTTTTCACAATAATAGTTTAACTGTTTTATCTTTTGAAGCAACTTTTAGTTTTTTACTGGCAGGTTTTATTAACTTATATTAATTATACTAGCATTAATTTATTTTATTTATTATATTTATCACATTTTATCAAAATGTCTGCAGATAAGTCTCACTCATTATCTGAGGAGTCTATTCAAAATATGATAGACAATTCTATTAAAGACTTATTAAATCTGTTAATGAAGATGCTAATTCTCCTAAAAAAGTAAAAGAAAAGAGAAAGCATTTATCTAAAAAATATAAAAATATATTATTGAAAAAAAGAAATTTGATAAAGGAGCTTCTAGCCTGAAAAAAATCAGACAAAATAGTTAAAAATAAAATAATTTCATCTGAATCAGATTCTGATGATGTAGCTCCTATTAAAAAAACAGCCAAGAGGAAAGTAGTCTCTACATCTGAGTTTTCGGACTCCAGCATGGACACTGATGATCTTTTAAGACTTTTCAGACAGCTCTTCATCTAATTATTCCCCCAAAAAGAAAAAATGTCCATTAAAAAAACAAAAAGCAAATTAATTGATAATGAAGGTCAGGAATATTTAGATCCAGAAGATTTACAGCACCCTTGCTCCTCTAATTGGAGACCTTCAAAGAGGGTTGCTAAATTTCTGGACCATTATATGAGGAAATCTCTTTCAGTTAAAGCCTGGTCCACTCTCAGGGCAGAATGCCCTAGGCCAGACTTACCTCATAAATCTTCTGTTACGCCTGAAGTTGATGCAAACATAGTAAAGTTTGTAGGTACAAAAAAATTAACATTAAAAAAGGGCCTGGCAAATTTTTGAAAGCATGCCAGTATAGATTCCTAGACACTTTAGGCTAGATTACCAAAATGTTTGAGTTAACAGAAGAGGCCATTGTTAATAACTCTATGTTGGATCCATATATAATGAGGCAATGGATTCAACGCTCTGTTTATTTGTTGGGGGATGCAAATACTACATTATCCACTCAGTGTAGAAGAATTATTTGACGTAAAATTGATCCAAAAATATCGAATTTTGCACCTACAGAAATGGGACCTCAAGCTGAGGGTTTACTCTTTGGTGACTTAGGTTTGAAAGAATTAAATTCATATGTCAATACATTTATTTCGCTGAATAAAGTCAAAACTACTTCTAAAAAGACCTAACTGTGTTTTTGACTGGGCCGGGAAAGGGAGAGGCCGTTTTCCCGGTCGACCATACTTCAGTAATAGGCCTCAGTTTCAATCCTTCCCTCCTCCAAACCCATCCCTTACAAATTTCTTTCCCTCAAGAACCCGCCCACCCGTCCATGGAATCCTAGAATCTCCAGATTAAGATCCTGTCCTAGACCATTCTCAGGTAAGACTCCTCTCTTCACACAACACATTTTTTTTCCCACACAAAGTTGGAGAAACAATGTCCCTTTTTATAAAAAATTGGACACTAACAACATCAGATGCTTGGGTTATTCAGACTGTTTCAGGTCTTCTCCTAGCTCCTTTTCTAAATTATCCTCCAAACCCAATTGTTTTCTCAAAAACAAACACAAATCTTTTAGATTAAGAAATAATAAACCTTCATCTAAAACAGGCTATAGAACCAGTCCCAAACAACAAAGATTCTTTTCTCAGCAACATGCTTTTTGTGAAAAAGAAAGAAGGATCTCTCTATCCTGAACCTGAATCTGAACTCCTTCCTTTCTTACAATCATTTCAAGATGGAAGGAATTCATCTTCTGAGAGATTGTCTTATGGACAAAGACTGGTTAATAAGACTGGATTTAACCAATGCTTATTTAACAGTCCCTATTCATCCCTCTCATTGCAAATTTCTCAGTTTTGCTTGGAGAAATTCTATTTGGACTTATCTCCCCTTTGGTCTGTCATCTGCTCCTTGGGCTTTTACAAAAAAATTAAAGCCAGTTGTAGCTTGGTTGAGACTAAGGGGTATTTGTCTAATCATATATTTGGACGATATACTTTTTATGAATCAAGATTCTTCTCTTATCACATTTAAAAATGACTATAAATATTTTGAAGAACCTAGGTTTTATTATCAATTACCGCCTTAATGCGCCGCAGCAGGGGGGCACAAAGTCATTGAGCGGCAATCGTCAATTATATTTATTTTTTAAAACATTTTTTAGCCAACCTAACACTTTACTTTTAGTTGCTGCAGAGCAGCTGCAGCATGGGGTTAACAAAGTAAAACTTCAGATTGTGTGGTGTGCCCCCTCCTCTTTCAGAGATCTCTGCTACATTTCCCGGTGTTCACTTCTGACACTGGTTACAATGGGGGCAGGGCATCTTAGAGCTGCAGAAAGTTACTGAAGTTCTACCTGTTATTTTTGCAGATGATCACCATATAACACTGTAAGCATGTTTTTACAAGCATACAGACAGTACCTATTCTGTTTGCTTTGATGATAGTGCATCAGGATTGAGGGACAGATGTTGCCGGTAACCAGCACAGCTAATATACAAATGGGTGGCTGAGCTTATGGGATTGTATAGTTTAGAAGTGCATGACAATAATGAACTAGGAATAGAAGTGCAGTCAGTTCCATCTCACAATACAGACAACTTTTCAATTTTTGTGAAAATGTGATATGGTTTTTGAAGTCTGCCCTCTCACCTACGTTCCACAACATTCTTATGACTGCTTGAGTGTTTCCTTCTTCTTTTACTAAATGTATGTAAATAATTCTTTGCCACCACTTTCACTGAATGTGCTATCTGAGCTGAGCACTAACTTTTCTAAAATTACCTGATAATAATAATATTTTAAGCCCTTGGCTGCCTTAAGGTTAACATTAAGGGGTTAATATGCCTTACTATGTTGAAATAAACGTCAGATCACCACAAAGGCTTCTGATGCTGAGGGACATTCTTGTGGGGGCTGGGGAACTATATTGTGTTACAGTAATGCTTCATCCCTGCCTTCCAGCACTTCAGGTATCAATTGGGGTAATTACACAGCTGTGCAGTTATTATGCACAAGCACCAGTGATTTTCCGGATGGGAGACATCTTGTGATGTTACTGAGATTTTGGGCTAAGGGACAAACAATTCTATAATGTACGCTATATCTATCCTTGATTAAAAACCTTCTAATGTTGAAATATTTTTAATGACAGTCAATAAAGATATCTATATTAGGGGTTAACAAGTATAATTTAAATTTAGAAGCCAGAAGGAATATTGAGGAGTAAAACTCAAATGCTTTAGGAGACAATAGGAATGATTTTAGAGGAGGGCTCTGTATATCTAAGCCATGGCTTCTCTCTGTCGGTCTATCGATCTAAGGTTGGCTCCTCCATATTATGAAATAAATGTCAACCTTTGTTGGATTCTCTATATTTCTACACTGTGTGTGTGTGTGTGTATATATATATATATATATATATATAAATATATATATATACAGTATATATATATATATATATATATATATATATATATATATATATATACACACACACCTACACACAAATAATACGAGTAAATGAGAAATTTGCTTAAAATTGCATGCTCTGTCTGAATCATGAAATCATGGGGGGTGGCGACAAAATGTATCATTGCCTGTGTGGCCAAAAATCCTAGCACCGGCCCTGATTACAAAAAATCAGTTCTTTTTCCTTTCCGAAAAATAAATTTTTTAGGTTTTCTAATAGACACCACCTTATCTACCCTGAGTTTACCCTTAGAGAAAGTAAAGAAAATAAAGTTAAACATTTCTCATCTCTTAAAGAATTTTTTTTTCCAATCAGGACTCTTGCGAGAATTGTGGGACTTTTTTCTTCCTCAATTCAAGCAATATTTCCAGCCCCATTACATTACAGAGCTTTACAGAGATTAAAAATATTTTATTTAAGGAAGGGTTTCTCTTATTCTCACAGAATTCATTTGTCAGAACAAGCCAGACTCTAACTGATCTGGTGGCTTTCCAATATAGAAGCTTGGAATGGCAAAGCTATACTCGCAAAGGCATCGGATGCAAGCAATTCAGGCTGGGGTGCCAGATGTGGTTCTCAAATAACTTGGGGCAAATGGTTAATTTCAGAACGCAATTTGCACATAAATTGCCTGGAATTGATTGCAGGTTCCTTTGCTATAAAGAGTTTTATCAAACAGAATTCTCCTATATCTATTCTGTTAAGGATGGACAATATTTCAGCAGTTCGATATCTGAATCGTCTGGGTGGAACTCATTCCAAACAATTATCAGATATCACAAAGAATTTTATCCATCAATGTCTTCAGAACAACATCTTTATTCAAGCAGAATATATTCCGGGTCTCTCCAACACACGGCAGCAGATTGGGGTTCCCGTTACATATCAGACTCGCGATTGGAGATTACATCCAGATCTTTTTCAAAATTTACAATTTATCAGAGGTCCTTTCGTGATAGATTTATTTGCGTCTCATCTGAAAAATCAGATTCTTCCTTTTTACAGCTGGCGTCCGGATCCAGAAGCCCTAGCTGTAGATGCATTCCTCCAGACCTGGCCGCTTCATGGTGCATATGCTTTTCCACCTTTCTCCATGATTCCTTGAGTTTTGAATTTCGTCAGGAGGAGCAAGATTTTGCTTCTTCTGATATCACCGTTTTGGCCAACCCAGTCCTGGTACCCGTCCTTATTGGAAATGTCAATCCAGTTACCAGTTATTTTACCTCTTGTTCCTTACCTCCTGTCAGATCCAAACGGAGATTTTCACAACCTAGTACTTCAAGGTTCTCTCCAACTTATTGCATGGACAATTTCAGGGGATCCTGGGCTTCTGAAGGTCTTTCTTCATCAGCTAAATCATTGTTGCAAGACTTCTGGGCTCCAGGAACTCAAATATGTTACTTATCCTCCTGGTCTAAATGGTCTAGCTGGTGCTATCATAGACATTTGGATCCCTTTTCAGCACCTTTAAATGACATTTTAAATGTTGTATCTTCTCTATTTGATGCAGGTTTAGCTTATAGGTCCATTAATGTGTAAAGATTGGCTATATCGGCTGGACATGAATTGATCAATAATTATCCTATAGGTCAGCATATCTCAATTTCTAGACTTATGAAATCCATAAAAATTAAAAGACACTTTTTCTTTTTTCTGGGACATTAATTTAATATTTTCTCTTTTTCAGTCCTGGCCTTGTAATGAATCACTTTCTCTTAAACAACTTGCAAACTTGCAACTCTACTTTTTCTGTTTTCTTGCAGAAGGGTTTCTGATATAAAGGCTATAGATTTTTCATCTAAAATGTTTTCACCTCAAGGTGTCATTTTTAATATTTCCAGAAGAACTAAATCTATGTCTTCCTCTATCTTTTACCCTTATTTTATGATCGTCCCTCTTTGTGTGTTGTACTTTGCCTCAAGGAATATGAAAAACGCACTTTTTCTTTTAGAAATTCTTCTTCTTCTAATAAACTTTTAATATCTTTCTCTCCTCCTCACCTTCCTGTTTCTTCTACTTCCATTAGTAGATGGGTTAAATGGGTTATGAGTGAAGCAGGTATTGATAAATCTTTTTCTTCTCATTCCATAGGAAGAGCTGCTGCTTCTAAGGCTTTTTGTAAATCAGCATCTCTTCAAGAAATTCTAAATGCAGCTGACTGGTCTTCAGATTCAGTTTCTAGACAATTTTATTTTAAACCTATTAATTCTATACATCAATGTTTATTAGATTGATTTTTTATATATGTTTAGCTTTAAACTTGCAAAATATGAGTCTCTGTCCTTGTAATAAAATTCTGATTATCCTAGCTTTGTGAAGGAATAATCTAGATTTTATTAAAGAGACAGAGACGATTATTTTCCCTCCCTATACCCTTACCCTGTTTATATATTTAAATTGGATAATTAATTTATATATATATATATTCAACTCCAGGTCCCTCTTCTTCAGGATTCTGAACTTCTGATTCATCCAAGTGATAATCTTTGAGATCAAGATTCATGTTGTGGATTTTCTTCCAGTTCTACAGGATTCCATCCTTCTTTTCAAGTTTTCGTCTTACTTATGTTTTTTTCAGTTTATGGACTTATATGTGATGACTACAACAACTTTTTCTTCTCAAGCACCAAAGTTCAAAGAGGCAGTTGGGATACTATTTGGACAGTTTATAATAGAATTAACTTTTCTGATTGGTCTGCTTTAGATCACACCATCCAGTGTTGTATTTCATTTCTTGTCACTGTATTCATTTCTGTTCTTTCTATGTTAAATATTTAAATTATTTATTGTTACTTTGAATGGCTGTTGAGCGGTAAAGGAAAAGGCTTATGCAAAATATGAGTCTCTATCGTTGTAATAAAATAACTTGAGTAAAGTTTTAAAGCACATAGTTTTAAATTGTCTTAATCACATATTCATGAACAATTCCTGTAATTCCTTTTCCTACAACCAAAAGAGGAAGAAGTCTGTGATTGGCTGATGTCTGACTGTCACATGATACAGGGAGCTGGAAAATGGGGGGGAAACTAATTTGTCAGAATTTTGTTCTACTGCTTATTTAAAATTCAGAGTAGGCATTAATTTATTGTCTATTTATTATCCACTTTTTAATAATGACATTCTATAGCATTGAGTGTTCCTTTAAGCAAAACCACCCTTTTGAGCGCACATGGGATAGGCATATTATTGTGTATTCTTATGTTTTATTGGAAAGTACTACAATATTCAGCTGTGGGTATCACAGTACAATATTACAATTAGGTTTAAGAAATATAATTTATGCAGGAGGAGACCCCAGTTTAGAATGAGATTACAATCTAAAGGTTAGAGTTGAGTGAGACAAAGGGTATAGGGGTTGCACTGATCTTGTAGACTACACAAATTTAGTATACAAATGTGTGTAAACATGTGAGTAAATAGGAATGTTTATACCAATTCACAACACTAAAGGAATAGCTTTAATGCCAATAAAAGAAACCTCTTTGTTTTGTCCCACAATGTTATGAAGTATTAAAATGTTCTGTTTTATACCCATGATTGCTTTGAGAGGTTTACATTAAGTGCTGCTTAGGGGAATATGACCCCCTCCAGAAGAATCTGCTGCGCAAGGTAGTTATGAATCATTAAAACAGTTCTCTTCAAGGTCAACTGCAAAGGTCACAGCAATGAAGCAGTAATGAGGGACTTCAAGGCCCAATTCTGGGACAGAGATGGAATATCTTACAATATTTAACTTTACTTTATGGCAACTGAAGTAGAAGCCTTTAAATTGGAACTGTTTTTAACACCTATAACTAGCTGCACGCAGGAGCTGTGCAAACCTGTGTTTATTTAAGTGAAATTCTAAGATAACATACAGTGAATGTTTTACTTCTTTATGTTTTATTGATTTGAGAGATTGGGACATTTTAATTAGATGTTGTTTCCACAGACCTTGATAAGGCAGAAATGCTACAGAAGTGTGAAATGTAGTAGCAGATTTATTGTGTGGGCATGATATAGGGATATATACCCAGGGATGAGATGGCATCTGGAGTAAGTGCCCAAGAACTTAAAGGTCTACTACAGAATTTGTATTGTTTAAAAAGAGAGATAATCCCTTTTTTACCCATTCCCCAGTTTTTGCATAACCAACACTATATTAAAGGGACACTAAACTTTTTTTTCCCATGATTCATTCCAGTTTACTTCTATTATCTAATTTGCTTCATTCTTTAGATATCCTTTGTAGAAGAAATAGTGATGCACATGGGTGAGCCAATCACATGAGGCATCTATGTGCAGCCACCAATCAATAGCTACTAAGCCTATCTATATATGCATTCAGCAAAGGATATCAAGAGAATGAAGCAAATTAGATAATAGAAGTAAACATGAAAGTTGTTTAAAATTGCATGTTCTTTCTAAATCATGAAAGAAAAAAATTGGGTTTCATCTACCTTGTATCTTAGCCTCTGCAGACTGCCCCCTTTTTCAGTTATTTTGACAGACATGCATTTTAGCCAATCAGTGCTGACTCCTAGGTCACTCCACATGAGTGAGCACAATGTTATCTATATAGCACACAAGAACTAGCGTGGTCTAGCTATAAAAAACTGTCAAAATGACCTGAGATAACAGGTGGTGTTCAAGGACTTAGAAATTAGCATTTGAGGCTACCTAGGTTTAGCTTTCAGCAAAGAATACCAAAAGAACAAAGCAAATTTGATGATAAAAGTAAATTGGAAAGTTGTTTAAAATTGCATGTCCTATCTGAATTATAATTCAATAATTTTGACTAGACTGTCCCTTTAATTTTCAAAGCCATGTCAATATATTAGAAGTGCCACAATTTGAATTAATAAAACTGCTCATATGATATGAAATGAGAGGCTGGTTAAAATGCTAAAACATATAAGACCAAAGCTTGCAATTGATTTTTATCAAATTTTTTCATAAAATATATAGGGCCAAAGAGAAAATGATAGAGAAAGGCACCAGATGTTTAATCCTTATTGTCTCAGCACTGATGATCACCTATATACAAGAAAATACTTCACTCAGTATTAGAGAATTACATCTACAAGTTGTATTTATTGTAATACATGTCTTCAACTTGTAAGTATGACAGAATATTTAATCTTTAATTGGACTAGGAGTTCATATTATAAGACAAGTGTTACAGAGGTTACTCTCTTCACTATATTAAGATCTGACAAACAGAGGAATGTCTTGATAGCTTTCATTTTTAGTGCTACATCGTTATAATTCAGAACACTCACCCTGCATATTCAGGACCAGTGCTACAAGAGAGACAGACTAGGTAACTGCATTAGGGCGCCCATGCAGGGGGGTGCAAATTCGGTGCATGACATAATTTTTCTTTTAATATGTGTATTTTTATTTTTTACTTCCTAACTTGGGCTTCATAGTAAGGGCCAAATGTTATGGCATAATGACTAGAATGGGAGAGGACTCCCCTGAAACATAGCTATGCAGGGAGTGCAGGTCAACCAGAACAACTGACAGCATCTGGCTGAAATATCTCACTGCACAGCCCCTGCACTCTTTGCAAAACTTTGCAGAAGGTTGGTGGAGCCGGTGAGAGCAGGGTAGACTCACCTTCACCCACAGCCTAATGGGTATTACTGGAGCAGGTGGGCAGTTTATTTATCTATTTATTTAAAGTCATAATTACCCAGTACCACATGTCTATTATCTGTCTACTCTACATACATAACTATATATTAAATGGAATAGATGGCCATAATCATTATTCAGCACAACATGTCCTAGTTCAGTGTATATATACTATATATACTATATATATATACTATGAGATACCGCTTTGGCTGTCTATCACCCGGAACCCATATCCAGACCTGAAGAACCGGTGACTTAGGACCCAGTGGACACCTGGTTTGTCCCGAGGAATTTGCCGTACGACGCTGTACGTTCTCCTCACGCCTACAGCGGACCTCCTGAGCGACACCTGGTTTGTCCGGAGGAATCTGCCGTGCGACGCTGCACGTTCCCCTCAAGCTTACAGCGGACCTCCTGTGCGACACGGCACATTACTCTGACGTCAGAGCTTTGGTCTTATGAGGACAAGTGGAAACGAGGATACAGCCATCTCCCTCCGTCGGAACTTGGGGGCTCTTGCCTATCGAGGATCTTCGGAGGACGCTGCCTGAAACCATTACATTGGTAATTAAATTTCCTGGTCCACCCATTTTGGAGGTACTTTTTATTTCTACTGTGTACATCCCAATTGTACATTGGCTCTAAGGGTCCGGAGGGACGTTTACATTTACAGCTTATTTTCCCACAGTTTGTTTCTTGCCGTCAGGAACTTCCATAAGCGCTTGCTATACATATAGATATAGCCCTATACTTAAGGATATACTGGGAATATACTTGGAACATTCCATATCAATGTAATTGTGGACTACACCATTTGAATTTCCACAATTGTGCAAGTATAGCAAACCGTGATTTGCAACTATGGGAAATGCTAACTACGAAGTACTATAACATTGTTTAGATATATACTTTGTCTTTATACACACTGTTGTAAGATCCCTCATTATTTATACCTGCAAATAATCCTCTTTTGCTCTAGATACTTTTATTTTTGTCTCTGCATCTATAAATATTAAGGGTTCCACTGGTTCTTTAATACATTATATGTAATTTATATTTTAATATCCATTGGTACATTTTCCATAATGGCAACAAAAACACCCACAGGGGTTATAAATGAAACAAAAAGAAAACGCATCATGGAAAATGCACTAAAAGGTGATAGCCAAGCGCTTGTTCTGGTTGATGAGGATGATATTGCTAATGTATTTTCCAAATTAGAATTATTAAGATTTAGAGAAACCAATTTGTGGTGGGACATAGAGTTCTTAGAACTCTACATATCTGAGCACAAGGTACCTAGGGGCTTACGAATGAAGAAATATCCCTCTTTTGCACTTAATAACCCCAAATTTATGGAGGAATGGAATGAGAATTTAACTAATTGTTCCATAATATTAATGAAACAACTATTATGTCATAAAAAAGAGGAAAGAGATCAAGTCCTCATAGAAATCAATAATGCAATTGAAACACTTAAACCATATGAGACTACCCAAAAACACATAGATTATAGCAAACAGCTCACTGAAACAATAGACACTCTAGACACAACACTATCCGAAAGGAAGGTACAGAAATATCAGAGAGATGTCAAGGACTATGAACTTAATATAGTATATTCATGGCAACAACATAAGCCCACTAGACAAAGTTGGCCATCCACAAAGAAAAATAAAGAAAAAAATAGAAACAAAAAAGGAAATAGAAATAAGACAGATAGAAATAAAAATAAACATGTGACTTTCTCTAGCATAGACACAGATTACCAGGATACGAGTGCACAGTCTACTGAAGGTGAACAATCACAAGGTTTAATCGAACCAGATAAGACCAGCTTAAATCCGAGCACCAGTAGAAAAGAACTAAAAACTTTAGTGAAGCAACCTAGCCAGACGAGCACACCTAAGAAAACAAAAGAAACAATAGATATGGACGAAACAGAACCAACCTTCCGTTACCCCAGCAGGGTCAGAAAAAATATAAAGAAGTAGCAGTCATTAACCTCTCTGATTACAAATTGTCCGATATAGAATGTAATTTGCTAAATAAAGGCTTATCATATGCACCAGCACATAATTTTGATCTTGTAAATACACTTATTGATATCAACAGATTTGTCCGTAAGATAGTTTTGAAAAAACACTTTAAAGATATCCCAGTTGAGCACTCACTTGATAACACACAAGCTTCTAGTAAGCATAGTTCAGTAGGACTGAAATACACTGATCTGGTAGATCTTACTAATTTAATTTCCTTACAACAGGAATCCACTAGATCCACTGACACATTAACGAATAATTGCACATCTTTCACATATAAGAATAGTTCTTATTTTTATCCAGTAAATTCTAGACACCAACTATTGGACCTTTATCAGAGAGTGGTAGAGAGAGAATTGACTGACCTATCAAACACAATTGAAAAAAATCCCTTAGATATATCTAGAGATAATCTTACTCGACAACAAAGACAGGCATTGACTAGACTTCAGAAAAATGACAGTGTGGTGATAGTCCAGGCAGATAAAGGAGGGGCAGTGGTGGTATTGAACAAAATTGATTATATTGGTGAAGTTGAGAACCAATTAAAAGACTGTATGTTATACACTAAACTTACGTTCAATCCCACCACCTCCTTCAAAAACAAACTTAGTCACTTATTAGACTATGCTATTGAACATAACTTCATGGATAAAGAACTAACAGATTACCTATATGTGGAACAGCCAACCACCCCATACTTTCGCATTGCACCCAAGATACACAAGGGTCTCAAGAATCCACCTGGACGACCCATTGTGGCCGTAATGGATCATTGTGTGAAAGATTGGGTGGCTGGCTGGACCACATACTACAACCTATCATGCTGGCCCTACCAGGGTACATCAGGGACAGTACACACTTACTGACACAGATAAGTGATATAACTTGGAAAGAATCTTATGTATGGGCCACCATTGATGTCACGGCCCTCTATTCCAACATCCCTCATTCAAAAGGACTGGAGGCTATAGATTTTATGTTACGAAGATATTCAGACTATAGCAACGAATTTATATCATTTATTGTCCAAATAACAGAATTTCTTCTACAGCATAATTTTTTCATCTTTCAAGGCACTTATTATTTACAAAGACGAGGTACAGCGATGGGGGCTAAATTTGCCCCCGCGCTAGCAAACATATATATGGGGTGGCTGGAATTAAATATGATCTTTTCAGACCAGTTTCCATATAAGAACAATGTCATAATATATGGCCGTTTTATAGACGATATTATAGTCATATGGGACACTGGGGATGACTGTACAGCTGATAAATTTGTAGACTTTATGAATAATAATGAATATAATTTGACTTTTACAGCACAGATACATAAACAGTCTATTGATTTCCTAGATTTAAGTTTGAGAGCCAAAGATAACACAATCTCCACATGCACCTACCGCAAACCATTGGCTAGGAACACGATACTGAGAGCTGATTCTTGCCATCTCAATCATTTAAAAAGAGGCATTCCTAAAGCACAATACCTTCGTTTAAGAAGGAATTGTACAGAACTGGTAGATTATTTTACACAAGCAAGAGAGTTAACAAATAGATTGACAGATAGAGGATACCATAGGAATCTGCTACTTAAATTGGAGAAACAAGTGGCAGATTTAAATAGACAAGAATTACTTAAAGGAGGCCCTAAGAAATTGGGAAAAATTGATAAATTAATATCACCTAATCAAAACCTTTTGTTTATTACACAATTTAGTAGACAATATAACCAAATTTGTAAGATAGTCAGACAGAACCTATCAATTCTAAAAGGTGATGAAGCACTTAACAACATCCTAACATCAGGAATAAAATGTATAGCACGAAGAGCACCAACCATAAGAGAAATAACTAGTAAACAGTTTACAGATAAAGAAACAATAGGTGCACACTGGCTTAGTCCAAAACCAGGGTGTTTTAAATGTGGTCATGTACCTTGCAAAGGATGCACATGTATCACTGTAACAGATACTTTCTCTTCTAATGTTACAAAACAAGTGTTCCACATTCGAGATAGAATTGACTGTAATTCACAATATGTGATCTACCTCATCAATTGCCTATTTTGCTCCTGTCAATATATTGGTATAACTACCCGCCCATTAAAAGAAAGAATTCGTGAACATTTACGCTCCCTAGATGAGAAAGAACCTAAAACGCCGGTAGCTAAGCATTTTAGATTGCATGGTATAGGACAAAAATATTTCTCTTTCATAGGTATTGATATTATTAAAAAACACCCTAGGGGTGGCAATAGGGAAAAATGCTTAAGAAAGAAAGAGATCTTTTGGATCATAAAATTACATACTAGAGTACCAGAAGGAATTAATAAAAGGATGGATGTTGATCTATTTGTTGAATAGTACAATTTACAACATAATCTAAAATAAAACAACATAAGAGAAAAACGCTTTTTTCCCCCTAAAGCTTACTAACACAGCTCAGGTCCCACAAAGAAAAGAAATGAATGAAAAAAATCTTAATAATTCTTTGGATGCACTAACTTAAACAGTGAACAATTAACTTAGCACATCCGAAATTAACTGTGTGTGTTCCATTATAATTTTTTATCATAACATTTATGTTTTCTTATTATTATATTCATGTTTATTTTAATAGAATTTCTGTTCCCTTATGAATTTCATTTGTATTTCAACATTTTGTTTATGTTAATGTGATGGTTTGTCCATTCTTAATTTAGATAGTCGATTTTCTCACATATGCATCGATGGTGACAGATTTATAGTAATTGACACCACTATCGATATGTCTGCATCTCTGGAAAAATCTCCATATCTACTTTCTAAGCTATTCTTGTATATTATTGCCTAATTGAAGAATAATGTGATTGTTAATAAAAAATTTTATGTAATACTTTTTATTTTTATTTTATTTATATATTTTTTATTTAAATTGGCTATTAGAATTTAGTTCACATAGGCTTAGAATGAATAGTTTGTATATGTATATATATTAACAATTGTACTAGTACTAGAAGATTTGTATAACTATTTACTGTGTTATTTGACTTAGTAATTAAAGGAACAAAATTTATGACCAATCTGCAGCAAAGGGTTCAGCTACCTTACTCATAGGTGTAGACAATAGTTCTTAATTGAACCGATAACATGATTGGTCCCTTTGCTACATATAGGTCAATGCACACCTTGAACATATCACCTCTGATGAAGCGCATGTACGCATGCGCGAAACGCGTCAGGTGTTAAGGCTTTGCTCTCACCTTATGTACTAGCACCTTGCTTTAATAAACACCTTCTTTGAACCAGCCGTGGATGATTTTTCAGCCGTCTTTTGTCCTCTCTTCTGGGGATCACCTATTACTATATATATATATATATATATATATATATATATATATATATACTTGGCATAATTATACAGTACAGTGTGTTCATTTTCATTGTATAAATGTTTGGCATCATCATGAAGTACAGTGTTCACTATCAGTTTATTGGCATTCATCATCATCATTATAGTGCAGCATATATGTTATTAGTGTATATGTACTCTGCATTATCTATACAGTGAATCATATATGTTATTAGTGTATATGTACTCTGCATTATCTATACAGTGCATCATATATGCTATTAATGTATATGTACTCTGCATTATCTATACAGTGCATCATATATGTTATTAGTGTATATGTACTCTGCATTATCTATACAGTGCATCATATATGCTATTAATGTATATGTACTCTGCATTATCTATACAGTGCATCATATATGTTATTAGTGTATATGTACTCTGCATTATCTATACAGTGAATCATATATGTTATTAGTGTATATGTACTCTGCATTATCTATACAGTGCATCATATATGCTATTAATGTATATGTACTCCGCATTATCTATACAGTGCATCATATATGTTATTATTTTATATGTACTCCGCATGATCTATACAGTGCATCATATATGTTATTAGTGTATATGTACTCTGCATTAGCTATACAGTGCAGCATATTTCTTATTAGTGTATAGGTACCCATAATTAATTATACAGTGCAGCATATGTTATCAGTGTATCGGTACTCTGCATTATATACACAGTGCAACATATAATTATTATTATCGGTTATTTATAGAGCGCCAACAGATTCCGCAGCGCTATATGCTATCAGTGTATAAGTACTCTACAGTAATTATACAGAGCAGCACATATGTTATCCAGTGTGAAGCACTGGTTTTCAAACCTGTCCTCAGGCCTTCCTAACAGGCCAGATTTTCAGGATTACCTTGGGTGAGAGCAGGTACTATAACCATGTTTACTAATCCGCTGATTATTTCACCGGTGGTCTAGTTCAGATATCCTAAAAATCTGGCCTGTTAGGGAGGCCTGAGGACAGATTGAAAAACCAGTGGTGTATAGGTACTCTGCATTAATTATACAGTGCAGCATATATGTTATCAAGTAAGTACTGTACATTATCTATACAGGGCAGCATATATGTTATCAGTGTATAGTGCAGCATATATGTTATCAGTGTATAGTGCAGCATATATGGTATCAGTGTATAGGTATGCTGCATTAATTATAACTCTATATGTTACCAGTATATAGGTACTCTGTATTTATTATACAGTGCAGCATATATGTGAAAATCCTGTAACCATACACAATAAATATATATGCATATATACTGTATACGTTATCAATGTATAGGCATCAGTGTATATGTCTGAGCGTCATTTTCTTTTACCATTAACACGTATTCCAAGTAAATGTGAAGCAAGTAACACTCACTGGCAGAACACTGGCAGAGAAAGCAGGAGGCATGAGAGCACAGTAACATTGAAAGCAAAACAGGTCACCTTGAAATTTTGGATGAAACTGGTATGGTTGAATCTGCAGCATATATATTATCTTGTACAGGTCAGCATTCTGCAGAGAACCTGGCCTTCTGACCATAAATTAATAGACTTATAGACACCAACATAGATAAACAGACTGCACATACTATTGGTGTATAAAATGAAGTAATTGGGCTTATCCTACTACAAGATGTTTCACAAACACCTTTAATTGTAAGTTTTCCTTTGTGTCTACACATGTATTTTCCTTGCAAACCTCATCCAGTCAGAGAGAAAGCACGAAGCTGGAAGGAAATGACTCTCACTTGCTTGATAAGCACATGTTTTCTTGGGTGAAACACTGAAATTTGTTTTAAAACAATCTTAAAATAACTAAACTAGACACACATGGACTCCTGTTGTTTAATGTCAAGATCCAGGGTGTCTATACTTTGTTTTTAACTTACTGACACCTAGATTACGAGTTTTGCGTTATGGTGTATTACGGCTTTTAACGCTGAATGGCCAGGAACGCATATTACGAGTCATGTCGGTATAGCTATACCGCAAGCATTTTAGCCTGTAACGCAACGTCCATTCCGCACTCAAAAAAATTACATTTGAGTGTGGGAATACCATAGCACCTGTATTACAGGTTTTGCGTTCAGGCTAAAATGCTTGCGTTACAGCCTATACCGACACAATCCATACCTCCATCTGAGAGCAGTAGTTATGGATTTTGCGGAAAAAAAATGTTTCACAAAACTCATAACTAAACTGTTACAAAGTGCACTAACACCCATTAACTACCTATTAACCACTAAACCGCTGCTCCCCAACATCGCTGACACTATAATAAGTTATTAACCCCTAAACCTCCGGCCTCCCACATCGCAAAACACTAAATGAAACCATTAACCCCTAAACCTGACACCCCCCTAAGTTTAAATTAAAATTACAATATAACTATATTTAAATAAATAAAAACTTACCTGTGAAATAAAAATAAACTTAAGTTTAAACTATAAATTAACTTAACATTACTATTCTAATAAAATAAAAAAACTACCAATTAAAAAATCTAAATTACAAATTTAAAAAAGCTAATACTATGAAAAAATTAAAACAATCTAGAATTACATAAAATAATAAACAGTAAATTACAAAAAAAAAAAACACTAAGATTACAAAAAATTATAAATGAAATTATCAAAAATAAAAACAAATACACCTAATCTAATAGCCTTATAAAAATAAAAAAGCCCCCCCCCAAAAAAAACACCCCCTAGCCTATAATAAACTATCAATAGCCCTTAAAAGGGCCTTTTGTAGGGCATTGCCCTAAGTTAAACAGCTCATTACCGTGCCGCTGGGATGAAGATACAAGGCGTCCTCGAGATGGATTATGGTGTCACCGCCTAGATGAAGACTTCTCGCCGCCTGGATGAAGATGGATGTCTGGACTTCAGGAACCGTGAGTAGATTTAATGGGGTTAGTGTTAGGGTTTTTTTGGGGGGGGGTTGGGGTGGGATTTTTTTAGATTAGGACTTTGGGCAATTGTAAAATAGCTGAATGCCCTTTTAAGAACAGTGAAAAAGAGCTGAATGCCCTTTTAAGGGCAATGCCCATACAAATGCCCCTTTATGGGCAATGGGTAGCTTAGTTTTTTTTTAGAGTTAGGTTTTTTATTTGGGGGGGTTGGTTGGGTGGTGGGTTTTACTGTTGGGGGGACTTTGTATTTTTTTACTGGTAAAAGAGCTGTTTAACTTAAGGCAATGCCCTACAAAAGGCCCTTTTAAGGGCTATTTGTATTTTATTGTAGGCTAGGGGGTGATTTTATTTGGGGGGCTTTTATATTTTTATAGGGCTATTAGATTAGGTGTAATTGTTTTTATTTTTGATAATTTCATTATTATTTTTGTAATCTTAGTCTTTTTTATTTTTTGTAATTTAGTGTTTTTTTATTTTTTTTAATTATAGATTTTTAATTTTTTCATATTGTTAGGTTTTTTAAATTTGTAATTTAGATTTTTTTATTTGGTAGTTTTTTTATTTTATTAGAATAGCAATGTTAGGTTAATTTATAGTTTAAACTTAGGTTTATTTTTATTTCACAGGTAAATTTTTATTTTTTTAAATATAGTTATATTGTAATTTTAATTTAAAGTTAGGGGGGTGTTAGGTTTAGGGGTTTATTTAGTGTCGATGATGTGGGAGGCCAGAGGTTTAGGGGTTAATAGGTTTATTTAGGTGTCGGCGATGTCGGGCAGCGGCGGAATAGGGGTTAATTATTTTTAGTGTCGGCGATGTCGGGGAGCAGAGGATTAGGGGTTAATAGCTTTTATTAGTGTCAGCGTTGTCAAGGAGTGGCGGATTAGGGGTGTTTAAACTTGGGGTTCATATTAGGGTGATAGGTTTAAATGTAATTTTCTTTTCCCCATAGGCATCAATGGGGTTGAGTTACGGGGATCTCCATTCCTGTCATGATCACATTCATTCCGCTTACACTTATCATATGAATCATAATCTGTTCCACACTACTGCCCCTTTAAATACTAGCTAGGAATATCAGGTCTATAAATAGCCTCCTCCCACTTCGCACATTGCTTGGTATTGGACCGTGGTATCTCACTTACTGTCAGTACTCCTAGTTCATTGTGAACTGAACCTTGCCTCTCAGAGCTGTTTGCTCTGCACCGCTTGTCTGACTACTTTCTGCCGCCTGTCAGCTGTTTCTCCGGTTCCGGAACTACTGTGCGGTGACGTCACACGCCATCTCCTCACCGCTTCTACTCAGCTACTCCGGATCACAGATGCCTAATCTGAAATATCCTGACACCGGTTACTTACTTTGTGTTCAGGTATCAGTACCCTGCTCCCTCTCCTTACCTTACCTGTAAAAGTATCAAATTCATATTTGTTGCGATAGGATCGTTCTGCCTTATACTATGACATTTAAAGGTATACTTACAGCATCAAATTCATATATATTGCGATAGGATCGTTCTGCCTTATACTCTGACATTTAAAGGTATACTTACAGCATCAAATTCATATATATTGCGATAGGATCGTTCTGCCTTATACTCTGACATTTAAAGGTATACTTACAGCATTACGTATAATTGTGTTAACACTGTTCCTCTTGGTATTTTGCTGATGTTGTCCTGCTGCAAATGATTAGTGAGAAACTCACAGGTGGCAGCCATAGTATAATAGCAGCATCATATTTCCATCTAACAAATAGCTATGATTTCTATGTGGTTTTCACATTACATTTCTTGTGATGATGTTACTATCCAATATAATCCTTGCTACAAACTTACAATTTATACTAATCTCAGCAGCTGTGGTTCACACAGAACACTCACTTTATTTCAGATTCCAAGAAACTCAGCACAATTCCGTTACTTCAGTGTGTTTTTTCTAACACTCTCTCCCCATTGATGTGTATGGGGGAAAAGCGTGCACAAGCACCTAAAAATCAGCCCTTGGCTTTTGTGTGGTATGGAGTTTAACGCACCATAACACACAGCACAAGGAGGTTTTTTCAGTAACTCGTAATGGCAGCAAGTGAAATAATACTCTCTCAGTATCTTTATTTGAAAAAGCAAGAATATAAGATTAGATGGCCCGCCCATTTTTGGCTCAGCCCCCTGGGTAACGCTTGCCCTATTTGATGTTAAATGTAGCACCATTCAGCAAGCACTACCCAGGTGCTGAAACCAAAATTGGGCGGCTTCTAAGATTACATTCTTGCTTTTTCAAATAAAGATACCAAGAAAATGAAGACAAATTGATAAAAGGCGTAAATTAGAAAATTGCTGAAAATTGCATGCTCTATCTGAATCATGAAAGTTTAATTTTGACTGGACTATCCCTTAAGGTTTAAGTGTTTTTAAACTGTGTGGCTGGTATGACTGTTTGTTTACTTAATAAATATTAGGTGTGTATGGGGTTATGCTAGTTTTCAAATTTATAATTCATTATGCATTCTTCATAAGACAGAAATTTAGATATAGGCCTCTACTTATCAAAGCGTCAACTGAAAATACGCCTGAATTCCGTGTCGTACTTGATTCACCGTAGTTATCAAAGCCTTAAGATCGCAAGAATTAGAAATTTGTGACGTAACATAAAATCCGACGGTCTCAATTCGACGCAGATCAATGCAAATAGAAAACCTCTGGAATTCTAGCGTAATTCTGTGTCTTCGCCGTGGGTATTCGACACAATTTGAAGCTTTTTCAAAAGTTATTAAAAATGAACAGTTACGCTTGCGTCTTATCCGACGCTGCGTACCTAGTTTTCAATCTGCCGTCTTAGAGGTCGCGGATGCTATAGTAGTCAATGGGAATTGGAAAACTGAAATCTTATGTTCTATGCTGCTAGAGTAAAGCATATCACTTAATAAAAATTAATGGAAAGCATTATTAAATATGTATACCCTTTTATAAATACCATTCCCTTCCTACAATTCCAAGATTGTAAGAAGAAAAGCACATTCACACAAAGTATAACAAGATAATGAAAACACTGCACAGTAACAAAAAATATTGTAAAAACAAAAAACACATTTACACAAAGGATAGCAAGAGAATGAAAACACTGCACAGCAATGAAAAGATTGTAAAAAGAAAAGCACATTCACACAAAGGATAGCAAGAGAATGAAAACACTGCACAGCAATTATGCTATCAATCAATTATACACAATACAAATTATGCTATCAATTAATTATGCACAACACCTGCATATTTACATAGGCATGACATGAACTCTGATTTTTATGTTTGTATGGCAGCGTTGTGTAGGCTTAAAAGGTAAGTCACTCATTTTACTTTTATAATAAACAATGTCACGGTTTTCATTCAGTTTCTATGATCTTTTTTTGGAGGTAAAATGCCCTTTAAAATTTGGCTTTGGCTCATTTATGTCACTGTATAACTTTGCACTTTCAAAATACATTGAAATGATTTGTAAATGGTATTATGAATCACATAAAGGATATCAAACAATATTTCACATCATAATGTTCCGACATTGCATTCTTTTTGTACTTAGGTTTGCAAATGTTAATACACCACTTTTTTCTTTAATATGTAATCTTAAAAACACAGTAATCATTGACCTTTTTAACCTTCACAATGCTGCCATCCAAACACAGAAAATTCAGAAAAATATGATTTCAACTAGAGCAAAATACTCATGTGTTTTTCATAATTAATTTAGTTAATTGCACAAACACACCTACATTTCTTACAGCTGAATAAACACACCTGGATGACCTAATCAGACATTCATTGGACATCCCATCATGCTCATCAAATGACGCAAGAAATAACGAAAATACGTTTTTGGAATAAATTATTCAATTAATTGCTCGTAAAATGAAGCGATAATAATCAAAATGTGCAAGTCATTTGTTAGGTAATGTTTGGCGAATAGATTATCCAATTACTGAAATCATTCACACCTGTGAAACTATGCATTATAAAAGGGCTCTTCAATCACTTTATTTCATTATTACTTTGAGCTTTGAGCATGGACATACTCAATGCAGTCCAGTTTTTTACTTTCATTAAGGAGACACAGGGAAAGACGGGTGTTGATGGCTGCAGTGCGACAATGAAGACGCTAGTGAGTGCCAAGGGTTTTCTATCCAAGGATTAGGCTCCATGCCCTCAGTGACCGAGAGGTGATCCCTCGATTTCGACTAGATAGGCCCTCTATTGAGAGGCTCTATGTCGAGATCAAGGACTCTCTCGAGCCACTCACTGCAAGAACTAGGCAATCCCTGGGATGGTGAAATTGCTATTGGTCCTCTATTTCTTGGCAACTGGGTCATTCCAGGTTGTGACAGCTCTAGGCATTGGTATGAGCCAGGCAACCTCTCACATCATCTGAAGGTTGTCCTGAATGCTTTGCACCAACGCCTAGTCCATCATGTCCACTTCCCAAATACACCGGAGGAGTGGCATGCTGTCAAGCTCCAGTTCTACCTAAGGGCCTAAGGGTATTGGGGGCCATAGACTGCACCCATGTCTTGGTGCATCCTCCCAGGGGTACAGAGGAGCCATACCGGGACCACTTGCTGAATATCCAGGTCATCTGTGATGCCAGGTTGAGGATAATGTAACACTCCGGACTCCCTGGCTGCAATCATGATTCCTTCATCCTCCGGAATTCTGCCATATACCATCGGGTTCCAGGAGAGCCAAATGCCAGAGGAAATCCTGATAGGTAAATATCTCTTAGATACACTAACATATGTATATGATATTTTTTAATCATTATGATTGCTAATGTCAATGATCTATTTTGTTTACGCAGGTGATTCTGGATATTCGTGTCTTCCGTGGCTGTTAACACCCATCAAAAATCCCAACGGAGTGGAAGAGGTGTGCTAACAAACCAGGCACATATCGCCACAAGATTGGTGATTGAGCGTACCTTTGGCGTATTGAAGAGCCGTTTCCTCTGCTTGGGACATCTCTGGTGGTGTTCTTCAGCACGCCCCCTCCAAAGTCTCCTTAATTTTTATGATTTGCTGTATGCTGGCATAATATTGCCCTAAAAAAACCTTGATATAGATCTGGAGAGCTTGGATAACCAGGAGTATGGAGAATACATCGATCCATTCCTGGAGCATGATGCTCTGGGAGTCCAAGCTCGAGCAGGACTATATACAGGTGGTTTTTGGACAATAATGTTGACTATGCAACATACAGTTTTTATTTTTGTTTATATTTACTTTACAGTATTATTTATAATCCAAATGATGATATATTTTGGATTAAGTTTGAGCAAATATTGTCATTTCAAGGAATGATATTGTATATCATTGTAAAGCCATTGATTGAAAGTGGTTAATTTTGGCAAATTTTGCAATTGTTGAATGTAAAGTTGATAAAACACATGTTTTAATCTAATCTCTTTAAATAAAAGAAATTTGAGATGTACACTTGACTCAATGTTATCTATAAATGAAGTTCAAACAATTAATTATAAATATTCCTTTTTTATTTCACTGTCACATTAAACTAATATAAAAGAAAAAAAAATATTGGTATCATTTCTGGAAGTAGAAGCAATGCACTACAGGTTTATAAATTAATACATGTGTTTTCTCGCCCTCTCTGTCTGTCTGTCTCTCACTGTCTCTGTCACAGTCTCTCTCTCTCTTTATCACAATCTCTCTCTCTCTCATTTTTTTTTTTCAAGAACATTGCCAAGATACCTGTGCTTGTACCATTTGTCTAAATGGGTTAACTAACACTTTGATAATTTCTTTCATCTTTGCTGTGCGATTATGAGTTAGTTATGTATTTTCTATGTGTCTTTGTAAATTTCTGGAGGATTCTTCAATATGTTCTTGAGCACAGGCCTGTCCATGCTTAAAGTGACTTTAAACATCAGATTTATTTTCAATAAAAAAAAACTATTTTTTTATACACATTCCCCTTTTTACCATTAACAACAATGTTAGATTTATATAGTTTTTACCTCTCTGAATATCTTTTCTATAAGCATATTCTGACCAGGACACTGATAAAAGCTCATTTTATTATTAAACTATTTATTAAATATTTTTTAAAGACAAAATAATTTATTAAATTAATTTTCAAAAAAAAAAAAAAAAAAAAAAAAAAAAAAAATATATATATATATATATATATATATATATATATAATATATATTTATATATATATATATATATATACAGTACATTAAGATGTTTTTTTTAATGTTATCAATAATAAAGAGACACTGAACAGAAAATATTTTATTTTGTGATTCAGATAGAACATTACATTTTAAGCAACTTTCTTATCAACTCCTATTATCATATTTTATTATTTTTCTTTTAAATCTTTATTTGAAATGTCATGAATGTAAGTTTAGATGCAGGACCATTTTTGTTGAACAAAGTGTTTTGTTCTTGTAGATTGTTGGATAAATTCATCCACCAATAAAAAAAGTGCTGTTCAGAGTTATGAACCCCCCCAAAAAAATCAGATGCATTTTGTCTTTTAAAAAGATGGGCAAGAGAACAAAGAGAAATTGATAATAGGCGTAAATTATAAATTTGATTAAAATTGCATGCTTTATCTGAATCATAAAAGTAACTAATTGGTTACAGTTAGTGATGTCGCGAATTGTTCGCCGGCAAATTGTTCCCCGGCAAACATAGCTTGTTCGCGTTCGCAACGGCGGGTGAACATATGTTATGTTCGATCCGCCCCTATTCGTCATCATTGAGTAAGCTTTGACCCTGTATCTCAAAGTCTGGCAGACACATTCCAGCCAATCAGCAGCAGAACCCTCCCCTCCCAGAACCTCCCAGCTCCTGGACAGCAGCCATTTTAGATTAATTCGGAAGCTGCTTTCTTAGTGAGAGGAGGGACAGTGTAGCTGCTGATGATTTAATAGGGAAATTGATAGCTAGGCTAGTGTATTCAGTGTCCACTACAGTCCTGAAGGACTCATCTGATCTCTGCTGTAAGGACAGCACCCCAAAAAGCCCTTTGTTAGGGCTAGAATATAAGTCTGTTTTTTTTCCCTGTTTAATCTAATTGCAGTTGCCTGCCTGCCAGCGTGTGTGTCAGATTCACAGTGTATACTGTGCCCACTTGCCCAGTTGCCCACCACTCATATCTGTTGTAACAGTAGTGTAAATTTAAAAAAAAAAAACTTTTTTGACTGTGAAACATCAGTCTGCTAGTGTAATCTAATTGCAGTTGCCCTGCCTGCCAGCGTGTTGTGCCAGGCCCACTTGCCCAGTGCCACCACTCATATCTGGTGTAACAGTAGTGTAAATTTAAAAAAAAAAAAAAAACTTTTTTTGACTGTGAAACATCAGTCTGCTAGTGTAATCTAATTGCAGTTGCCTGTCTGCCAGCGTGTGTGCCAGGCCCACTTGCCCAGTGCCACCACTCATATCTGTTGTAACAAACAGTAGTGTCAATTTAAAAAAAAAACTTTTTTGACTGTGAAACATCAGTCTGCTAGTGTAATCTAAATGCAGTTGCCTTGCCTGCCAGCGTGTGTGCCAGGCCCACTTGCCCAGTGCCACCACTCATATCTGGTGTAACAGTAGTGTAAATTTAAAAAAAAAAAACTTTTTTGACTGTGAAACATCAGTCTGCTAGTGTAATCTAATTGCAGTTGCCTGCCTGTCAGCGTGTGTGCAGCCCACTTGCCCAGTGCCACCACTCATATCTGGTGTAACAGTAGTGTAAATTTAAAAAAACAAACTTTTTTGACTGTGAAACATCAGTCTGCTTGTGTAATCTAATTGCAGTTGCCTGCCTGCCAGCATGTGTGCCAGCCTCACAGCGGTATACTGTGCCCACTTGCCCAGTGCCACCACTCATATCTGGTGTAACAGTAGTGTAAAAATAAAAAAAAAAAACTTTTTTGACTGTGAAACATCAGTCTGCTTGTGTAATCTAATTGCAGTTGCCTGCCTGCCAGCGTGTGTGCCAGGCTCCCAGTGTTACTGTGCCCACTTGCCCAGTGCCACCACTCATATCTGGTGTAACAGAAGTGTAAATTTAAAAAAAAAAACTTTTTTGACTGTGAAACATCAGTCTGCTTTTTGTGTCAGACTCACAGGCGTATACTGTGCCCACTTTGCCCAGTGCCACCACTCATTATCTTGTTTAATAGTAGTGTAAGTATACATTTAAAAAAAAAAAAACTTTTTGGACGTGAAACATCAGTCTGCTAGTGTAATCTAATTGCAGTTGCCTGCCTGCCAGCGTGTGTGCCAGGCCCACTTGCCAAGTTAGTGCCACCACTCATATTTGTTGTAACAGAAGTTTAAATATTTAAAAAATAAACATTTTTGACTGTGAAACATCAGTCCTGCTTTTTTGTGTCAGGCTCACAGCGTATACTGTGCCCACTTGCCCAGTGCCACCACTCATATCTTGTTTAATAGTAGTGTAAGTGTACATTTAAAACAAAAAAACTTTTTTGACTGTGAAACATCAGTCTGCTTTTTTGTGTCAGACTCACAGCGTATACTGTGCCCCACTTGCCCAGTGCCAACCACTCATATCTTGTTTAATAGTAGTGTAAGTGTACATTTAAAAAAAAAAAAATTTTTGGACTGTGAAACATCAGTCTGCTTTTTTGTGTCAGGCTCACAGCGTATACTGTGCCCACTTGCCCATTGCCACCACTCATATCTTGTTTAATAGTAGTGTAAGTGTACATTTAAAACAAAAAAAAAATTTGGACTATGAAACATCAGTCTGCTTTTTTGTGTCAGGCTCACAGCGTATACTGTGCCCACTTGCCCAGTGCCACCACTCATATCTTGTTTAATAGTAGTGTTAGTGTAAATTTAAAAAAAAAACACGTCCCCTGGCGCCGCAACTGCCTCTGGGAACCTTACCGTGGGTCCTATGCCGCACGTCTTGTAATTCTCTGTCTGGGAAATTATCTATCTATCAAATCTATCTATTTATCTATCAAATATATCTATCTATCGTATCTATCAAATGTATATTGCATCTATTGATCTATCTATCTAATCTATGTATCTATCTATCTATCAAATCTATCTATCTTGTGGCCAGACTGTTTGTGACAGCCACTTGTGTTTCGGCCAAATGTCCGGTCGGCTATAAAGTCCGGCCACGATTGCAACGCGCAGTGCCCCAAATTTGAAGTAGGAGGACCGACCAAGCATCTTTTTCCATCTCCCGGTTCCTAAAATCCATGCCATATACACGTCCCCTGATAGGGGGGCGTAACAGGTATTAAACTGATCAGAATAGTACTACTTAACACACCACTCATATCTGGTGGTATAGTAGATTGCACACGCAGTGCCCAAATTTGAAGTAGGAGGACCGGACCAAGCATGTTTTTCCATCTCCCGGTTCCTAAAATCCCATGCCATATACACGTCCCCTGGCACCCGCAACTGCCTCTGGGAACCTTACCATGGGTCCCAGACGCACGTCATGTAATTTTTCTGTCGGGGAAAATATATATCTATCAAATCTATCTATTTATCTTTCAAACTATCTATCTATCTATCTATCTATCGTATCTATCAAATGTATATTGCATCTATAGATCTATCTATCTTATCTATATATCTATCAAATCTATCTATCTCGTGGTTATGCAAATGAACTGTTTACTTTTGTTTGCGGTGAGTTAAATGGGGAGTTTGGTCTGTCACTGTGAAGTGGGCGTAACCCTTACACTACCTGATCGATACATCATACCTGATGTTTTAAAGCACGTTATTCCAAACAATTTAGGAATGTTAGGTGATTTATGCCCTTTATGGATTAAAACCAGACTCTGCATCAACTATGTAATTTTATGTGGGAGTTTTGCCATGGATCCCCCTCCGGCATGCCATAGTCCAGGTGTTAGTCCCCTTGAAACAACTTTTCCATCACTATTGTGGCCAGAAAGAGTCCCTGTCGGTTTAAAAATTCGCCTGCCTATTGAAGTTAATGGCGGTTCGCCCGGTTCGCCCATTCGTGAACAGTTGCAGACGTTCGTGTTCGACGTTTGCGAACGGAAAATTTTCAGTTTGCAACATCACTATTCGTCATCATTGAGTAAACTTCAGTGAAACATCAGTCTGCTTGTGTAATCTAATTGCATTTGCCTGCCTGCCAGCATGTGTGCCAGGCCCACTTGCCCAGTGCCACCACTCATATCTGGTGTAACAGTAGTGTAAATTAAAAAAAAAAACTTTTTTGACTGTGAAACATCAGTCTGATAGTGTAATCTAAATGCAGTTGCCTGCCTGCCAGCATGTGTGCCAGGCTCACAGCGTATACTGTGCCCACTTGCCCAGTGCCACCACTCATATCTGGTGTAACAGTAGTGTTAATTAAAAAAAAAAAGACATTTTTGACTGTGAAACGTCAGTCTGCTTGTGTAATCTAATTGCAGTTGCCCTGCTGCCAGCGTATATGCCAGGCCCACTTGCCCAGTGCCACCACTCATATCTGGTGTAACAGTAGTGTAAATTAAAAAAAAAAACTTTTTTGACTGTGAAACATCAGTCTGCTTGTGTAATCTAATTGCAGTTGCCTGCCTGCCAGCGTGTGTGCTAGACCCACTTGCCCAGTGCCACTACTCATATCTGGTGTAACAGTAGTGTAAATTTAAAAAAAAAAAACTTTTTTGACTGTGAAACATCAATCTGCTAGTGTAATCTAATTGCAGTTGCCTGCCTGCCAGCGTGTGTGCCAGGCTCACAGCGTATACTGTGCCCACTTGCCCAGTGCCACCACTCATATCTGATGTAACAGTAGTGTAAATTTAAAAAAAAACTTTTTTGACTGTGAAACATCAGTCTGCTTGTGTAATCTAATTGCAGTTGTCTGCCTGCCAGCGGTGTGTGCCAGGCCACACTTGCCCAGTGCCACCACTCATATCTGGTGTAACAGTAGTGTAACTTTTTTAGAAAAAAAACCTTTTTTGACTGTGAAACAATTAGTCTGCTTGTTGTAATCTAATTGCAGTTGCCTGCCTGCCTGCCAGCGTGTGGGCCAGGCCCACTTGCCCAGTGCCACCACTCATATCTGGTGTAACAGTAGTGTAAATTAAAAAAAAAAAAAACTTTTTTGACGGTGAAACATCAGTCTGCTAGTGTAATCTAATGCAGTTGCCTGCCTGCCAGCGTGTGTGCCAGGCCCACTTGCCCAGTGCCACCACTCATATCTGGTGTAACAGTAGTGTAAATTTAAAAAAAAAAAACTTTTTTGACTGTAAAACATCAGTCTGCTTGTGTAATCTAATGCAGTTGCCTTCCTGCCAGCGTGTGTGCCAGACCCCACTTGCCCAGTGCCACAACTCATATCTGGTGTAACAATAGTGTAAATTTAAAAAAAAAAAACTTTTTTGACTGTGAAACATCAGTCTGCTAGTGTAATCTAATTGCAGTTGCCTGCCTGCCAGCGTGTGTGCCAGGCTCACAGCGTATACTGTGCCCACTTGCCCAGTGCCACCACTCATATCTGCTGTAACAGTATTGTAAATTAAAAAAAAAAAAAACTTTTTTGACTGTGAAACATCAGTCTGCTTGTGTAATCTAATTGCAGTTGCCTGCCTGCCAGCGTGTGTGCCAGGCCCACTTGCCCAGTGCCACCACTCATATCTGGTGTAACAGTAGTGTAAAATTAAAAAAAAAAACTTTTTTGACTGTGAAACTTCAGTCTGCTAGTGTAAATCTAATTGCAGTTGCCTGCCTGCCAGCGTGTGTGCCAGGCTCACAGCATATACTGTGCCCACTTGCCCAGTGCAAACCACTCATATCTGGTGTAACAGTAGTGGTAAATTAAAAAAAAAAAAAACTTTTTTGACTGTGAAACATCAGTATGCTTGTGTAATCTAATTGCAGTTGCCTGCATGCAAGCGTGTGTGCCAGGCCCACTTGCCCAGTGCCACCACTCATATCTGGTATAACAGTAGTGTAAATTTAAAATAAAAAAAGTTTTTTTGACTGTGAAACATCAGTCTGCTTGTGTAATCTAATTGCAGTTGCCTGCCTGCCAGCGTGTGTGCCAGGCCCACTTGCCCAGTGCCGCCACTCATATCTGGTGTAACAGTAGTGTAAATTTAAAAAAAAAAACTTTTTTGACTGTGAAACTTCAGTCTGCTAGTGTAATCTAATTGCAGTTGCCTGCCTGCCTGCCAGCGTGTATGCCAGGCTCACAGCGTATATATACTGTGGCCACTTGCCCAGTGCAACCACTCATATCTGGTGTAACAGTAGTGTAATTAAAAAAAAAAAAAACTTTTTTGACTGTGAAACATCAGTCTGCTTGTGTAATCTAATTGCAGTTGCCTGCATGCCAGTGTGTGTGCCAGGCCCACTTGCCCAGTGCCACCACTCATATCTGGTGTAACAGTAGTGTAAATTAAAAAAAAAAAACTTTTTTGACTGTGAAACATCAGTCTGCTTGTGTAATCTAATTGCAGTTGCCAGCCTGCCTGCCAGCGTGTGTGCCAGGCCCACTTGCCCAGTGCCGCCACTCATATCTGGTGTAACAGTAGTGTAAATTTAAAAAAATTAACTTTTTTTGACTGTGAAAATATCAGTCTGCTTGTGTAATCTAATTGCAGTTGCCTGCCTGCCAGCATGTGTGCCAGGCTCACAGCGTTTACTGTGCTCACTTGCCCAGTGCCACCACTCATATCTGGTGTAACAGTAGTGTAAATTGAAAAAAAAAAAATTTGACTGTGAAACATCAGTCTGCTTGTGTAATCTAATTGCAGTTGCCTGCCTGCCAGCGTGTGTGCCAGGCTCACAGCGTATACTGTGCCCACTTGCCCAGTGCCACCACTCATATCTTGTTTAATAGTAGTGTAAGTGTACATTTAAAAAAAAAATGGAATGTGAAACATCAGTCTGCTTTTTTGTTTCAGGCTCACAGCGTATACTGTGCCCACTTGCCCAGTGCCACCACTCATATCTTGTTTAATAGTAGTGTAAGTATACTTTTAAAAAAAAAATGACAGGCAGAGGCAGGCCACCCCACAGGTGCTGTCGTGGTCATTGGTGCTGTGATTCCCTTTGGCCCTAGAATAATGCCCAGTGTTCAGAGGCCACGTACCCATGAACTCAAAAAGTTCTGAGGACATAGTTGACTTTTTAACACAGGACACCCAATCTTCTATAGCTTCCGCTTCCGAACCTTGATGCACCATCCTCCTCCAGCTTATCTTCGGGCACCTCTCAAGTTACCACTCGCCCGTCTGCCGCCACCACCAACACTAGCACCCACAGCCGCTTTACTTGATCTGTCAGAGGAGTTATTTACACATCGGATTGGAAGAAATGAGTGATGCACAACGATCATTGACAGAGGATGTAGATAACAGTGATATGTCTCAGTCAGGCAGCATTACAGATATGGACATACGGTGTGATGATGATGATGTACCCGCTGCTGCTTCCTTTGTTGATTTGTCAGATACAAGTGAAGCGGTTGATGATGACAGAGGGGGAAAGTTCAGATGGGTGAGACAGAGAGGAGGAGGAGGAGATGAGTTGGAAGCAGGGGGAGGTCGTCGCAAGGAGCTAGTGGCACAGTCAAACAGCATGCATAGGCACCCGGGGTCAGCCAGACAGCACGCCAATCAACGCATTCTGTTGCCACCACCAGAATGTCGTCATCGCAGAGCTCAGCAGTGAGGCATTTTTTTTGTGTGTCTGCCTCTGACAACAGCGATGCCATTTGCAACCTGTGCCAAAAGAAACTGAGTCATGGGAAGTCCAACACCCACCTAGGTACAACTGCTTTGCGAAGGCACATGATTGCACATCACAAACGCCTATGAGATCAACACATGAGTACAAGCAGCACACAAACTCAAAGCCGCCATCCTCCTGCTGGTCCAGCATCTTCAGCCACGTCAACCACTGCTGTCCTCCTTGCCCCCTCTCAACCATCCGCCACTCCGTCTCTCACCTTGAGCAAATCCTGCTCATCAGGCCCACAGTCAGGTGTCTGTCAAGGACATGTTTGAGCGTAAGAAGCCAATAACACAAAGTCACCCCATTGCCCGGCGTCTGACAGCTGGCTTGTCTGAACTCTTAGCCCGCCAGCTTTTACCATACAAGCTGGTGGAGTCTGAGGCATTCCAAAAATTTGTAGCTATTGGGACACCGCAGTGGAAGGTACCTGGCCGAAATTTCTTTGCACAAAAGGCAATCCCCAACTTGTACTCGATTGTGCGAAAGGAAGTAATGGCATGTCTGGCACACAGTGTTGGGGCAAGGGTCCATCTGACCACTGATACCTGGTCTGCAAAGCATGGTCAGGGAAGGTATATCACCTACACTGTACATTGGGTAAACCTGCTGACGGCTGCCAAGCATGGAATGCGTGGCTCTGCAGAGGAGTTGGTGACACCGCCACGACTTGCAGGCAGGCCTGCTGCCACCTCCTCTACTCCTCCTACTCCATCCTCTTCCATAACCTCCTCGGCTGAGTCCTCTTCTGCTGCTGCATCTTGTTCCAAATCAACGGCACAACCCCCAGCTCCCCAGGTACTATTCCACATCCTGGATACGGCAGTGTCACGCCGTCTTGGGGTTGACTTGCCTGAAAGCAGAGAGTCACACCGGACCAGCAACTCCTGTCCGCCCTGAACGCACAGTGTGGATCAGTGGCAAACTCCGCACCAACTGGAGATCGGCAAAGTGGTTTCTGACAATGGAAGTAATTTGGTGGCGGCATTGAAATTGGGCAAGTTAACACATGTGCCGTGCATGGCACATGTGTGTAATCTGATCATACAATGCTTTGTGCATAAGTACCCAGGCTTACAGGATTTCCTGAAGCAGGCCAGGAAGGTGTGTGGCCATTTGAGGCGTTCCTACACGGCCATGGCGCACTTTTCAGATCTCCAGCGACAGCCCGACACGTTGGAATTCAACACTCCTAATGTTCGACCGCCTGCTCCAACAAGAAAAAGTCGTTAACGAGTATTTGTATGACCGGGGTGCTAGGACAGCCTCTGTGGAGCTGGGAATTTTTTTGCCACATTACTGGATGCTTATGCGCAATGCCTGTAGGCTCATGCGTCCTTTTGAGGAGGTAGCAAACCTAGTCAGTCGCACCAAAGGCACCATCAGCGACATCATACCATTTGTTTTATTCCTGGAGCGTGCCCTGCGAAGAGTGCTGGATCAGGCCGTAGATGAGCGTGAAGAGGAAGAGTTGTGGTCACCATCCCCGCCAGAAAGAGCCTTATCAGCATCGCTTGCTTGACCAGCGGCAATGCTGGAAGAGGATTGTGAGGAAGAGGAGTCAGAGGAGGAATGTGGCTTTGAGGAGGAGGAGGAAGACCAACCACAACAGGCATCCCAGGGTGCTCGTTGTCACCTATCTGGTACCCGTGGTGTTGTACGTGGCTGGGGGGAAGAAGATACCTTCAGTGAGATCACTGAGGACGAGGAACGGGACATGAGTAGCTCGGCATCCAACCTTGTGCAAATGGGTTCTTTCATGCTGTCGTGCCTGTTGAGGGACCCTTGTATAAAAAAGCTGAAGGAGAACGACCCTGTACTGGGTGTCCACGCTACTAGACCCCCAGTATAAGCATAAAGTGCCTGAAATGTTACCGAATTACCGCAAGTCAGAAAGGATGCAGCAGTTCCAAAATAAATTAAAAAGTATGCTTTACACAGCGTATAAGGGTGATGTCACAGCACAACGGGAATCTAACAGGGGAAGAGGTGAAAGTAATCCTCTGACTCCCACGACCACCGCCGGCAAGGACAGGGCGCTTTACAGACGTGTTGTTGATGGAGGACATGCAGAGCTTTTTAAGTCCTATGCATCGCCACAGCTCTTCGGGGTTCCACCCTCAGAGAACGACTCGACCGACAGGTAGCAGACTACCTTGCCTTAACTGTAGATCTCGACACTCTGAGGAGCGATGAACCCCTTGGACTACTGGGTGTGCAGGCTTGACCTGTGGCCTGAGCTATCCCAATTTGCGATAGAACTTCTGGCCTGCCCCGCTTCAAGTGTCCTGTCAGAAAGGACCTTCAGTGCAGCAGGAGGTATTGTCACTGAGAAGAGAAGTCGCCTAGGTCAAAAAAGTCTAGATACCTCACCTTTATTAAGATGAATGAGGGATGGATCCCGAAGGGACTGACATTGGGGCATTACATTATGAGTAAAAAAGGCCTGATGAGATAAGCTGCCTTGGGCTAAAAATGGTCCACACACTGCTGTATTTTATCTTCGAATGTCGGATGACTTGCGTGACTTCACCGCCACCAACTAGGGTTCAAGCCGCAATGTTTTAGGGAACTTTCTGCCTGGGAAACAACATCAATTTTTCTGGCCGCTGCTACAGCACCGGCTGCAACAATACCTAATTTTTCAGGCATGTGTACATGCCAAATTTTTCTGGCCTCTGGTGCTGCACTGTGGCTTCAAAAACCAAACCAAAAAAAGGCACGTAACAGGGATTAAACTGATAGGAATAGTACTACTTAACACACCACTCCTATCTGGTGGCACATTAGATTGCACGCGCAGTGCCCCAAATTTGAAGTAGGAAGGACCGACCAAGCATCTTTTTCCATCTCCCGGTTCCTAAAATCCATGCCATATACACGTCCCCTGATAGGGGACGTAACAGGGATTAAACTGATCAGAATAGTACTACTTAACACACCACTCATATCTGGTGGCACAGTAGATTGCACGCGCAGTGCCCCCCAAATTTGAAGTAGGAGGACCGACCAAGCATCTTTTTCCATCTCCCGGGTTCCTAAAATCCATGCCATATACACGTCCTCTGATAGGGGACGTAACAGGGATTAAACTGATCAGAATAGTACTACATAACAACACGACTCATATCTGGTGGCACAGTAGATTGCATGCGCAGTGCCCTAAATTTGAAGTAGGAGGACCGACCAAGCATCTTTTTTCATCTCCCGGTTCCTAAAATCCATGCCATATACACGTCCTCTGATAGGGGACGTAACAGGTATAAACTGATCAGAATAGTACTACTTAACACACCACTCATAGCTGGTGGCACAGTAGATTGCACGCGCAGTGCCCCAAATTGGAAGTAGGAGGACCGACCCAAGCATCTTTTTCCCATCTCCCGGTTCCTAAAATCCATGCCATATACACGTCCCCTGATAGGGGACGTAACAGGGATTAAACTGATAGGAATAGTACTACTTAACACACTTTATAATAATGCAGAGAGAGGCAACGCAGAGAGAGAAGTCTGAAAAAGAGGAGTCAGAGGAGGAAGGTGGCTTTGAGGAGGTGGAAGACCAAACACAGCAGGCGCCCCAGGGGGCTTGTTGTCACCTTTCGGGGACCCTTGGTGTTCTACATGGCTGGGTGGAGGACGAGACCTTCAATGACATCAGTGAGGACAAGGAACGGGACATGGCTAGCTTGGTATCCAACCTTGTGCAAATGGGGAGTTTGCGGTTGTGCAAATGGACTGTTTGCGGTTGTTTGCAGTGCATTAAAGGGACAGTCTAGGCCAAAACAAACTTTCATTATTCAGAAACAGCATGTCCTTTTAAACAATTTTCCAATTTACTTTTATCACCAATTTTGCTTTGTTCTCTTGGTATTCTTAGTTGAAAGCTTAACCTAGGAGGTTCATATGCTAATTTTTTAGACCTTGAAGCCCACCTCTTTCAGATTGCATTTTAACAGTTTTTCCCCACTAGAGGGTGTTAGTTCACGTATTTCATATAAATAACACTGTGCTCATGCACGAGAAGTTATCTGGGAGCAGGCACTGATTGGCTAGACTGCAAGTCTGTCAAAAGAACTGAAGAAAGGGGCAGTTTGCAGAGGCTTGGATACAAGATAATCACAGAGGTTAAAAGTATATATTAAAATGTGTTAGTTATGCAAAACTGGGAAATGGGTAATAAAGGGATTAGCTATCTTTTAAAACAATAAAAATTCTGGTGTAGACTGTCCCTTTAAACGGGGAGTTTGGTCTGTCACTGTGAAGTGGGCGTAAACCTTACACTACCTGATCGATACAACATCATACCTGATGTTTTAAAGCACCTTATTCCAAACAATTTAGGAATGTTAGGTGATTTATGCCCTTTATGGCTTAAAAACAGACTCTGCATCAACATGTAATTTTCCATGGGAGTTTTGCCATGGATCCCCCTCCGGCATGCCACAGTCCAGGTGTTAGTCCCCTTGAAACAACTTTTCCATCACTATTGTGGCCAGAAAGGGTCCCTGTGGGTTTTAAAATTCGCCTGCCTATTGAAGTCTATGGCGGTTCGCCTGGTTCGCCCATTCGCGACCAGTTGCGGAAGTTCACGTTCGCTGTTCGCAAATGCAAAATTTCAGTTTCACGACATCACTAGTTACAGTGTCCATATAAATGATCTATTTGTTTTAAGAATTTGGTTGTTGGTGTTCACTTTCTTTTTGTTTTTTAAAAGGTCAAATAATTATGAAATATGAAAATGAATAAATTTTCAAAATTTAAAAGAATAATATATAATTGACTATCACATGTTAATGATGAATAATTAAATTATAATTCATGTATCTTTATTATAATTGAGTTGTTTTTCAAAAAGGTCAATATTATATATTAATTTCAAAATTAAATATAAATATGTTGATTAAATTTAACCTTTAATAATAAGACTAGATAATATCTTACACCTGCATTGAATTTGAACATCATTCATTTGTAACGTGTGAATCAAGTAATAACAAACACATTTATTCATAATTAAAAAATATTTTATTCATATTTATTAATTAAAAAAACAATTACATAAATACATAAGGATAGACAGAATAAAACAAATACAAATTAAAAATTAAAATAAAAAATAAGGACAGAGATAATAAAACTAATTTTTAAAATAATGTGCAGATTAAAAACCTGAATAAAATGAGCAAATTAAAACACCCTAATCTTTTTTCTCCCTTGTTCCCTTTCTCTCAAAAGTTAAAAACAATTGACGATGAAAAATCCTGTTGTCTTCATCTGCCCTCTCCTGATGCTGGCGTTCTAACTGCTCTTCAACTGCCCTGGCCCTATCTAATGCTAATCTTTCCCTTTCAAAGTTTAGTTTATCACTATCCCTCTGCCTTTCATAAAAAATCTATCCCTCTCTAATTCTAATCTGGCACTATCCCTCACACATTCATATTCAAATCTTTCTCTCTCTAAATCTATTCTAGCTGATTCTATCCTCAACTTTTCCCTCTCTATATCTAATCTTTCCCTATCTACTATAATGCCCCTCTCTAATATCTGTCCCTGTTATTCAACAGATGATCTTAATGTCCCATGCAACTCATGGTGATCATCCTGGTACTGCCTGGCCAGATGTAACATGTCCCGAACTGCCTCCTCCTCATTGATGGGAGGCAGTTCGTGGCCAGGATCAGCACGGCCATGAGCTGATGGAGCATGAGCAGCAGGTGCAGGAGGGGCACCAGGGCCAGAGCAGCTAGGTCTTCTGGGTCAGGAGGGGCAGCACAGATGATATATTCCAAATCAGATGTCCCCTGGGAGATTCCCTGTTCCTGGGATTCTGGATATTGGGTCTCTCCCAGGGACAACTCCTCAGTCACATCTCTCATCTGTCGAAGACAATGGTCGATCTCCACCGAAACATTAAGTGCACGTTCCATATCTAAAGAAATGAGAAATGAAATATATATTGTTATATATCCAACTTAATGTAAATTGAAAGATTAAATGCATATGATATTAAACATATATCTTCCATGATTCCTATCAAGATAGAAAATGTAAGACACTGTATTTTGACATGAAAGATTTGTATAGTTAATGTTATCTTAAATGGATAAAATAAATCAAAATGTTGATATATCTTTTTTTTAAAAAAGTGCTTATTATAAAACCTATATCATATTCAACATTGTATTAAAGTATTCACCGTGCAACATCATTTTCAACACATCACTTTTCTTAATTGAACATTTTCAAAATCTGTTTAGACTGTTTCTTAATCACTGACATGATTACAAGCCCCACTAATGCTGTGAGAAGCTTGAGTAGTGACAATGGTGTTGCGCTGAAAATATCTTAGAGGCCTATTTATCTTAGGGCTGTTGGACATGATCCAACAGTGCGGATCATGTCCGCCATACCTCACTGAATGCTGAGAATGCCCCCTGCAGAGTTGTGGACAATGGCCCGTGATCAGAGGGGGGTCAATAAACAAGATCATACTCGATTGGGGTAAATAGCAGCAAGGTTATGGAGCAGCGTTCTTTATACGGCTGCTTCATAACTGCAGTTTCTTGCAAGGCTGCAGGCTCGCAAAAAACTGGTTCTCTCCATCTCCATTTGTAGATTAAAAAATGAGAGAGAGATAGAGAGAGATTGTCTAATTTAAAAAAATACAACCATAAAAATATAACGTTAATGCTGGTGATAGAGCATGCAATTTGAATGAACTCGATTACAGACAAAATAAACTTTTCACAATGTATTATATGACACTTATATTGTCTAAAATGTAGCCTTCAATGTTCTGTGTTTCTCACTTAATCATTGTTGTTGAAATCTAGACAAAAAATCGTCATGCAATACACAGGTGATGATCCAAACCTTTGATTTATTCGAAGTTGAAAAAGGTCTGTCAATTCAAATATGTTCTTTCATCATTAAAGGGATAGTCTAGTAAGAAATAAACATTCATGATTCAGATAGATCATGAAATTTTAAGCAACATTATTATTTAATCCTATTATCAATTCTTATTAGTTCTCTTGCTATCTTTATTTTAAAATAGATAGAAAGTAATATTAAAAGCAGGCCCATTTTTGTTTCAGCAAATGGATACCGCTTAGTGATTGGATGTTTACATTTAGACACCAATCAGCAAGCGCTACCCAGGTGCTGAACCAAAAATGGGCTGTCTTTTAAGCTTACATTCCTGGTTTCCAAATAAAGATAACAAGAGAATAAATAAAAATTGATGAGAGGAGTAAATTTGAAGCTTTATTTAAATTGTATGCTCTATCTGAACCATTAAATTTTAATGTTAACTATACTATCCCTTTAAGCTATAGAATACAAAATTAAGTTTCAAAATAAATATAGTTCTATTTAATTTTATTCATTTACTCTGTTTGAAGGAGCAACAATGCACTACTGTTTGCTAGCTGAACACATTGGTGAGCCAATCAAAATCAGTATATAAGTATATCTATCTATCTATCTATCTATCTATCTATCTATCTATCTATCTATACATGTATGCATGTACCAATCATCATCTAGAAGCTTGGTTCTTTGATACTACAGAGCTTTCAAAGTTAACCTTTTCATCACAAGTATAACAATTGAATGATGCAAATTAATTAATATACTTACATTTTCAATATGATTAATCTAGGATTCTCTATCCTAATCCACTGAATAAAGGTTTGTGTTTCATGTCCCTCTAAATTTATGGCTAACTAAAGATAATAAAAAGATTTAAATTTAACAATAGTTAAATTTTGGTATGTGTATCTAAAATAAATGTTCTATGTAAATGAGAAATAACATCATTTGACTGTACTATTCTTTGAAATACTATGAAATGAGAGATTGTCTAAACAATCTATGTTATTTCACATTAATGTTTATGAAAGTGATATTCTTCATTAACATTCCCGATAATCTGAGCACACATAACATTCATGTTTGATCTTGTTTTTGTTACCTGAGGAGGAGATTGTAGATCTTGGAGGGGGTCCCAAAGCCCTTCGGACCTCAGCTGTATAATAAAAATAGAATATACATAGTTAGAAATGTGAACAATCATACAAGTAAGAACAATTTAATTAAAAGCAAAGGAATAATAAAAAACATACCTGTAGAACGGCCAATGCTTGCTCCATCAGGGGTGCTGCACATAATGTCTGGGTGTGTGGCGGCTGAGGAGAAGCTGTGGCTGGATTCAGTGTGGATACTGACGGCAATAGGAGGGTCTCATCTCCATCTGTGGCAGCATCATCATCAGCTGTACCTGCAGCAGCAGCAGCTGCAGCACTGGTAGATGCTTAAACAAAATACATTAAATAAAAGATTATTATCAACATAATTGCACATCATAATCTCAATAACCCTAAAAATTTGAATTTTTAAAAAGAAAATGTATGCGACATCAAAAATGCATGTAATAGAATGTTACCTGCCAACTCGTCAGTATCATGCCCCACCAAATCCAGACCGAGCGTCATGTTTGCTCCCAGCTTCTTCCTCAGCTGAATCTCATACTCTGAGAGTTCAGCCGTATATGTCGCGTCACCACCAGTAGAACGGGCAGCCTGCTTCTCCCTGGCCAGCTTAGCCTTTAAGATTCTCTTAATGTCAGAGAATCTCTTCTTACAGTGCTCCACCATTTTGGGATGAGTGCCTTCGGTGGAAACACTGCCAGCTATTGCTCTCCAGATCTCTTATTTTCTGGAGAGCGAGGTCTTTTGGGCTTTGGAACCATAAATAAAATCATAATTCTCTATAACAAGGTTGACTAAAACTTTGTTTTGCTCAAAATTAAACTGGATATTTCTCCCAGACTTTGTCTTCCCAGACATAACAAAACAAAATAATATAGCACACAAATGTCGCAAGAATAAATTTAATGAGAACAAAGACCTAGAGCTCTTGTAAAAGCTTAGTAGGACTTAATAGACTCCATTTTAAATTCCCTTTATAGATAGTTAATAAGTAGACAATCAGCCGTTAACAATTATAGAATCATCAGCAACTTTTACAGTATTAGGACATCTTTTTTATAATTCCGTCATTGATAACGCCTGTTTAAAATAATCCTCGAACAATAATGATCTATAATTGTCATCTTGATGTTGCAGTAAAACAATATTAACGAATTAGTTAAATTTTATTTATTGCGCAATATAAATGAGTTAGTGAAGGTGAATTGGTCATCCTTGTCTACAGGGTGTCATCCTTGTCTACAGGGTGTCATACTTGTCTACAGGGTGTATGTACCATTTCACACGGATTATGTGAGAGAGGGCTATTGTCCTACAGGAGAGGGATCGCATCTTTAAATATTTGATAATACTCCTAAGACGCATGAAT
Organism: Bombina bombina; assembly: GCF_027579735.1. NCBI lineage: Eukaryota > Metazoa > Chordata > Amphibia > Anura > Bombinatoridae > Bombina > Bombina bombina. The sequence goes on along the minus strand of NC_069499.1, from coordinate 306,146,863 downwards.
CCAGACAATCCTATGATCAAATGTGTGTTTTTATTTTATTTTTTGGATAACTAACAAACAATACATTTCATTTTATTGACAGTCAGTCATTAGTGACGCATATATTATGATTTATTTAAAATGTTTGTATTACATAGTAATCGTCATGAACACGTGATAAATATAATCCGCCAACCAAATATTAATATTTTTATTTACACTTGCAAGAACCAATCAGATTTCTATATAATTGGTATATTTGTGTCGCACTTAAAAATTATTTTAGATAATTTTTGAGAGTTACAAATGGCGCGACCACCCATATTTACTGAGGGAGAATTATTAATACTTGTTTATGGGATGAATCGCTATTTCCCTAGGTGCATAGGAGGTGTGAGAGGGATCCAGCATGAGGATAGAGGCCGCATCATCTATGAGATGATGCGGAGAATGAGAAGGGTGTCTGGGGTCCGCCGGTCTAGGTGAAGTTGTTTACGGAGGTTTTCGGACCTTCGAAGACACAAGTCGGAGCGATATCGCGATTTGCAATCGCTCATTCGAGCATTTAAGTATATTGTGTATTGTACTTATAAATTATTAATACTTAAATGACGCATATCTTTAAAACCAAAAAAGGTTGAATTTGAAATGACTTTCTAAGCTAATCATATTTATTTTATTCTATTAAGTAAATATCTTACATTTATTTGATAATAATCAAAGTTTTATTGAAGCAGGCCCATCTTATTTTTTTTGTTTTGGTTTTGGTTTCTATGTATTTTACTTAATTGCATCCAAAAAATTGATGTCATTCACCACCCCATAATTTCTGTAGAGGGTCAATCAAATACAATGTTATTCCTCCTTAGATTATCAACATATTAATTTATTTTATGGAGACATACTGTATATAAAGAATAAAAAAGGAGATAAAAAAAATCAAATTGGTTGAATAAAAATTCATTCTCCATCATAATTATTAACAATGCTACAATAAAGTTTACTCATATAGATAGATAGATAGATAGATAGATAGATAGATAGATAGATAGATAGATAGATAGATAGATAGATAGATAGATAGACATATAGTTAAAAATATATATTATGCATGTATATATATTTATCTATATTCTTAAACAAAAAAATATATTTATATATGCATGTATATCTACATATTTAAATAGACAGAGAGATAGGGAGAGACTATCTATCTATCTATCTATCTATCTATCTATCTATCTATCTATCTATCTATATATAAACACAGCAATATATATATATACAGCATATATATATATATATATATATATATAGCATATATAGATAGATATATAGATATATATCGATATCGATATCTCTCTCTCTCTCTCTAGATATATAGATATAAATATATGTATATAATATATATATATATATATATATATATATATATATATATATTATATATATATATATATATATATAAAACAATATTTTGTTTTCAACAGAGACAATAAAGAGTACATGCATTGCACACACTTCCTACGTCTGCACCTAACACTCTAACATGTACCCCGAGTCTAAACACCCCTAACCTTACACTTATTAAGCCCTAATCTGCCGCTCCCGCTATCGCTGACCCCTGCATATTTTTTTTAACCCCTAATCTGCCGCTCCGTAAACCGCCGCAACCTACGTTATCCCTATGTACCCCTAATCTGCTGCCCCTAACACCGCCGACCCCTATATTATATTTATTAACCCCTAATCTGCCCCCCACAACGTCGCCGACACCTGCCTACACTTATTAACCCCTAATCTGCCGAGCGGACCTGAGCGCTACTATAATAAAGTTATTAACCCCTAATCCGCCTCACTAACCCTATCATAAATAGTATTAACCCCTAATCTGCCCTCCCTAACATCGCCGACACCTAACTTCAATTATTAACCCCTAATCTGACGACCGGAGCTCACCGCTACTATAATAAATGGATTAACCCCTAAAGCTAAGTCTAACCCTAACACTAACACCCCCCTAACTTAAATATAATTTACATCTAACGAAATAAATTAACTCTTATTAAATTAATTATTCCTATTTAAAGCTAAATACTTACCTGTAAAAATACATCCTAATTAGCTACAATATAAATTATAATTATATTGTAGCTATTTTAGGATTAATATTTATTTTACAGGCAACTTGGTAATTAGGGGGTTAATCCATTTATTATAGTAGCGATGAGCTCCGGTAGGCAGATTAGGGGTTAATAATTGAAGTTAGGTGTCTGCGATGTTAGGGAGGGCAGATTAGGGGTTAATACTATTTATTATAGGGTTAGTGAGGCGGGTTAGGGGTTAATAACTTTATTATAGTAGCGGTGCGGTCCGCTCGGCAGATTAGGGGTTAATAAGTGTAGGCAGGTGTCGGCGACGTTGAGGGGGGCAGATTAGGGGTTAATAAATATAATATAGGGGTCGGCGGTGTTAGGGGCAGCAGATTAGGGGTACATAGGGATAACGTAGGTGGCGGCGCTTTGCGGTCGGAAGATTAGGGGTTAATTATTTTAAGTAGCGGGGCGGCGACGTTGTGGGGGGCAGGTTAGGGGTTAATAAATGTAATACAGGGGTCGGCGGGGTTAGGGGCAGCAGATTAGGGGTACATAAGTATAACGTAGGTGGCGGTCGGCAGATTAGGGGTTAAAAAATTTTAATCGAGTGGCGGCGATGTGGGGGGAGCTCGGTTTAGGGGTACATAGGTAGTTTAGGGTGTCAGTGTACTTTAGGGTACAGTAGTTAAGAGCTTTATAAACCGGCGTTAGCCCAGAAAGCTCTTAACTACTGCTATTTTCAGGCGGCTGGAGTTTTGTCGTTAGAGCTCTAACACTCACTTCAGAAACGACTCTAAATACCGGTGTTAGAAAGATCCCATTGAAAAGATAGGATACGCAATTGACGTAAGGGGATCTGCGGTATGGAAAAGTCGCGGCTGAAAAGTGAGCGTTAGACCCTTTAATCACTGACTCCAAATACCAGCGGGCGGCCAAAAACCAGCGTTAGGAGCCTCTAACGCTGGTTTTCACGGCTACCGCCGAACTCCAAATCTAGGCCTTAGTATGTTGGCATTATTCAACATTACAATTTGTTTATTTTTCAAGGTTCTTTCAGGGTGCAGGTTGAAGGGACACTAAACACAAACATTTTCTTTCATGATTCAGATAGAGAATATAATTGTAAAAAAGCTTACAATTTAGTTATAATATTCAATTTACTTCATTCTTTAGCTATCCTTTGTTGAAGTGATAACAATGTATATGGGTGAGACAATTACACAAGGCATGTATGATCATTAAAAATTCTGCAACTACGGAGAATATCTAGATATGCTTTTCATCAAAGCATAATAGAAGAATGAAGCAAATTCTAAAATAGAAAAAAAATGCATAAAGAGTTAAAACATTATAGTCTCTTTCTAAATGCTGAAATAAAAAATGTGGTTTGCATGTCCATGTAATGTATTTATTTAAAAATTATTTTTATAGAGGATTTTTGTATTAGTTTATTTGGTGTATAATATAGGAGTTGTCATTGCTCATACTAACAATTTTTCATTATTGTGCTGCATCTCTGACAGACGACCAAGTACCGGGGGATGATTCTGAACCGCATTTTGAACAGGCGGTAGTTCAAGAGGAGGTGGCTAGAGTTGAATGTAAGTAAAAATAATCTAATGTTTTAAAAAAATTATCTTGAAAAAGAATTTATCTAACATATTTTCTTTTGGTCTTTTTCTAGATCAAGATCAGGGCACACGAACTGAGCCATTACTCCAAGAGATATTTGAGGAGCTTGCACGGGGCCTCAACATTTTGTCCAGGGCTGTGCGGGCCCTGCAGGAGGCCTTCAATAGATTTTAACAGCAATTCTAATATATATTTTTGATAGATAAAAAAAAAAAAATTAAACAAAAAAAAAGTTTGTTAATAAATATATATTTAATCTAAATTATTGTGTCGCTGTATTCAACATCAGTGTGGATCAGGTCTGCAAGACCTCGCTGAATGCGGAGAGCAATACGCTCTCCATATTCAGCATTGCACCAGCAGCTCACAAGAGCTGCTGGTGCAACGCCGCCCCCTGCTGACTCGCGGCCACCAGCAGGGAGGTGTCAATCAATCCGATCGTATTCAATCGGGTTGAATTGCGGCGATTCCTATCTGCCTGCTCAGAGCAGGCGGACAGGGTTATGGAGCAGCGGTCTTTAGACCGCTGCTTCATAACTGCTTTTTCTGGCGAGTCTGAAGAGCTTGATAGATAGGCCCCATTGAGAGAACAATGGAAAATGATCATTTTATTACTTAACTATCCTGCATCCCACTGTGAGTGTAATCTCTTCTGCTGGCTGTGTATACTTAGGCCATTCAATAGCCTATACTCCAGTATTAATTTGTTCAGTGTAGGTGGCGATACCACAGGCTAAATCAGCTATTTCAAATGCTGAAATAGGAGTAAAGGAGCTACTTGTAACCAATTTAATACACTCTAGCAGGTTAAAAGGATCATTGGGAATAATTTAAAGGGGAGACATTTTTTGGGTGAACTGTCCCTTTAAAATTGCATGCACTATCTGAATCATAATCAATTTGAACAATTACAGTGCTCTGTAGATTTCACTAATGATAAAATGACATGCTTTAATACAATTTATCACTATAATGGCCCTTTAAATTTTGAGTATTGTGTTACTTAAAGTCACTATAGTTAAAGTGAATGTCAACTTTCTTGAATCAGTGCCCGTTTTTTAAAAAACTATTAAAAACAGGGGCACTTTCATTCATGAAAGTTTACATTGCACCGGATTTTACAAATACTTACCTTCTTCTCCTGAAACGCCGGATTGCCGATCCCACGCCTTCAGCTCCTCGGTACTTCGTCAGCAATGACAAAATCGTCTCTCTCCAATCACGGCTTCCCCCCCAGGAGCGTTCATCTGGTGAGGCTACGCCGTGATTGGAGGAAGCCAGTTTTGTCATTGGTGTTTTAGTACAGCAGGAAGAAGCAGGCGGAGCAATCGGCGATCCGGTGTTTCAGGAGAAGAAGGTAAGTATTTGTAAAATCTGGTGCAATGTAAACTTTCATGAATGAAAGTGCCCCTGTTTTTAATAGTTTTTTTTTTTTTAAAACCGGGCACTGATTCATGAAAGTTGACATTCATTTTAAGTTGAAAAACTGTGCAGATCTATTTAAAAAATAAAGGAATGAATAGATGCCAGCTCCTCAGTGTTGAATGGGTTAAAGTACTTAAATCAAAATGCTCTAGGGACATATAGTAACTGTGCATGTTTCTAGCTTTAAGAGACTATAACAAGTTATTGCACTGTAAATCATTAACCTTACACTGCTCCAGGACTGGAAATTAGGGTTACTTTTTGCATTATAGCAGTATCCATTCTGCAGGGCTGCTATGGTTACATTACCTCGTCAGGCATGTTGTCTAATTATTGTGATTTGTATTTCTGAGAATAGAAGTATTTAAAGGGACAGTCTACTCCAGAATGTTTATTGTTTAAAAATAAAAATAATCCCTTTATTACCCATTCCCCAGTTTTGCATAACCAACATAGTTATATTAATATAATGTTTACATTTGTTATTACCTTGTATCTAAGCCTCTGCTGACTGCCCCTTATATCAGTTCTTTTGACAGACATGCATTTTAGCCAATCAGTGCTGACTCCTAGGTAACTACACAGTGAGCACAATGTAATCTTTATGGCACACATGAACTAGCGCTGTCTATCTGTAAAAAAACTGTCACAGTGCACTGATTTAAGAGGCAGCCTTCAAGGGCTTAGAAATTAGCATATGAGCCTACGTAGGCTTAGCTTTCAACAAAATATACCAAGAGAACAAAGCAAATTTGATGATAAAAGTATATAGAAAAGGTGATTAAAATGGCCTGCCCCATCTGAATCATTAAAAATACATTTTGGCTAGACTGTCCCTTTAAATAAACTTAGCTGTTCCAAAAAAGCTGCAAATAAGTTGAAAGGCTGAATTAATTTAGGAGAGTTTAGGTGGGAATTTGGTTCCAAAAACTAACACCCATGTTTTTCTTAGAGAAAATGCTGATTTTAAGCATATAGGGCGAAATTACAAGTGGAGTGGTATTTAACTCTCCTGCTTGAGCACTAATTCTGATAGAAGTAAGCTTTTTGTTCACATCGGGTAGCATTCATATTACAAGTTGAAAGTAAACAGTTTTCACTTGCACACTAAGCCGATGTGCCTAAAACGCAGAAGTTTGAATATCGCACCCGCAATAACATATTTCCCCATAGGATTCAATGGGGCAAAAAGTGTGGGGGGGGGGGGACCTAACACCCTACTCGCACACAAATCTGATCACATAATCTCCAGTTCTTCACATTGAAGAATATGTTCTATTTATTCATAAATACATAATTCTACATATATCTGATGGTATTTTGCTAAAACACAGACACACACACATATATATATATATATACAGTATATATATATATATATATATATATATATATATATATATATATATACACATATGATAATATATACAGTAGGTATAGATATATAAAGATATATATATAGGAATATCTATTTAAAAATACATATATTCCCCTATGTGAAGAAAATTGAAATGTAAAATATTTACAGTAAATACATAGTATAACTTTATTAAATATGAATATTGCATGAATATGATTTTTCATGTTTTCGCCACTTAACTGCAAAGAGCTCCAATGCACTTACTTATATATATGTCTGAATGTGTGTACATATATATTTATGTGTTTATATGTGTATATATGTCTGTAAATACATATATACACATATAAATACACAAATACATCTGTACACACATATAAACATATATATTATACATATTTATATTTAAATATGTATATGTATGTATGGTAAAGCCTGCCTTTTTTTCACCTGAGACCTCATAACTCTTTTGTTCAAATTAGTTTTTGAATAATTTGTATTAGATGGTGTTATTATGAGTGCAACTGTATTTTGTAATGCATTTGTTATGTGTTTTGTGACTCCTTTTTGTGATGCAGTTAATCAAAAATACACTTACACTCATAATAACACCATCTAATAAAAATTATTTTTAAAAAAATTCTAAAAAAAAAAAAAGTAAGGGCTTAAAGATATGAGGTCTCAGGTGCTAGAAAACAACGGCTACAAAGGGCTTTAACATAGAGATACATACATATACATATATGCGGGTATTTCAAGTTAAAAAGTAAAAAGTTATTGCTTTCGCACTAACCCGACATCCCCAAAAATCCAAACTATATCGCGTGTGCTATAACCTATTCCCCCATAGAAGACAATGGAGAAAACAAAGTGGAAAAACCTCCATTCTGACCTATAAAAAGATAAGTTCTGTAGACCATGAATGGTAGAGATCCCCAAGAGTTTAGACCTCCATCTACCTGACGGAGAGACTTTCATGACTGCCAAACTGTGCCATATTACCCCAAAGGCTGTTGTAGACATTGAAGTAATGGGGGGTTCAAGTCTTCTTCCTTGAAGAATATGAGTCCTAAAAGAAAGTATGACCCCACTAAAAGAATCTGTATGGGAACTAAATCAGGCAGAGGAACCTTTATACATACTCCTTTAGATTAAACAACAAAACATTTTTAATCTTGTCTTCAACAGTAATGGTTAATACTTCAGATGAGCATCCATTGCTGTAGTATCAAACCGCCGCTCCAAATCCTCCAACAACACTTCAACCTAAACCAATCCTGCTACAGGCTACTGGCTCATGTAGTGGATAAGATGCAAAGCTCAAAATCTTATATGAAGAGACGTACATGAGGTATCAAACAGCCGTACACGTTTTGCACAAGTAAACAGAGAAGAAACCAATAAAAAGAGCAAGTATGATTTCATTAGTTAATTCTATAGGAGCTTATAATGCAGTGGTATACATTATAATGCATACATTAGACCCATAATCCAGTACAACTACATTAAGACTGAAGATTGAAAGTGTTATTAACTGTGTTCACATTTAACCATTTTAATATTCCACATTCATACAATCAGGCCACATTTAGTTCCAATGGGAGCCTCGTTCTGATGCCGTCATACACGGCACAGAAACAAAGCGCAGCGAAGAGGGTAAGTCGTGCAACGATGGCAGCTTATTGTAAATATATATGTATATGACTATGTATATATATAAATATATATATATTTATGTTTTAATATATGTATATACACATATTAACACATAAATATATATATATATATATTTAAGTATATATATATATATATATATATATATTTACTGGGAACACACAGTTCCCTTAGACTGGAATATAAAGGCACTTTTCAGTGCTGTTTTTTTTCTAATACCCCCACACCCACCAACTTTACCCCTAAAATACTGTCTAGGGCAGTTATTTTATTAAAAAAAAAATTACAAAATGAATAAATTACACTACACTGTATTTTTGGGGTATTTGGGGCACATTTATAAAATAAACAAGGGATGTGATCTCTGGTTAATTTTCTAAGCGCTAATTGCTACAACGAGCTTGCGGTAACAGTAACCAGCCACTTGTAAATGTAAATTAGCGCTCCACTTTAGAAAGAGCATGCTTCATTCTCTTGATATCATTTGTTGAAAAGCATATCTAAATAGGCTTAGTAGATGCTGATTGGTGGCTGCACATAGATGCCTTATGTGATTGGCTCACCCATGTGCATTGCTATTTTTCAACAAAGGATATCTAAATAATGAAGTAAATTAGATAATATAAGTAAATTGGAATGTTGTTTAAAATTGTATTCTCTATCTGAATCATGAAATAAATTTCTTGGGTTTCAGGTCTCTTTAACTTCTAACCCCAAATAATTTAATTGCTGCATTAATACAGTGATTAAGAGAAAACCCAGAGATCAGCATACACATTGTTTGCAATTAAATGCTTTCCATTGGTTGTTCACAAGTGTGCTTTGTGCATTTAACGAAAACATAAAACACAGGATTTCCTTCCAATGCATGATAAAAAGACAATGCAATAACACTTTGGATTTCAAAAGGGCATTCATTTTTTTGCTAAATAAGTTCAAAGTTTTCTTTAATTTCTCTGTGCTCCTTTTCATGTGACAGCCATCAGCCAATGACAGACTTATATACATATATACTGTGAACTCACACACATGCTTAGCAGGAGATGGTACCTCAAAATGTGTGCACACAAAAAGACAGTGCGTAGTTTGATGATAAAAGTAAATTGGAACTTTTTGTTTTGTTTGTTTTTATTATTTCTCTATTTGAATCATCAAAGTTTAATTTTGACTTTAGTGTCCCTTTAACTTAAAGCTAGATTTAAAAATATCATAATACTATTTAGAAATATGATTGTGATTAACCAATTTTTTATTTAGTTATGATCTTAATTGCATTACATATTTGTACTGACTGGATTTAATGTATATTTTATATCTTATTCTTTGTGGTAAAATTTCAATTATTTCATATTAAAAAGATTTAATTTATGTATTGATGGTGGTCACATATAAAACAAATCTGTCATTAATTTGTTATGTCAATACTTCTCCAGGGGTCAAGTCCAGTGGAAACACATGGGAACTGAGTTCCTGCACTATTTTTACAGATGGAACTAAGCTCCCCCTGGACAGAGAACAGAAATGCTTCAGTAAACACTGCTGCTGCTGGTGGGAGGAGATTGAGCACAAGTCTGGTTAGAGGGATTGGGAGATCTTCTAGTAATGGGCAGAAACACTTCCTACAATACACTAAATGCAAGCCTATCATCAGTCCTGCTGTATGATCAAACCGCACTGTGTGGAACACATGTTGCTTAAATTTCTGTGTGACTTGCTCTGGGGTTATTTAGCTCTCCAGCAAAAATAGGATTTTTGCACCTTAAGTGGGTGAGACAGAGGAGGAGCCTAGAGTTGCTGTCAGACAGGGAGGTCTCAGACCGCCGCCTGGAAAGGAAGGAGGGGGGGAGGAACTGAAGCTTATGTGAGTTAAAAACAAAGTATGGGCAGCCTGGATCTTGAAATTAAACAACAGACGTTCATGTGTGTCTAGTTTAGTTAGTTTAAAGTTGTTTTTAAAAAGTTCAGTGTTTCCCCAACAAACAAAAAAAGGTTCTCATCAAGCAGCGAGGAGTCATTTCCTTCCAGCTTTCTGCTTTCTTCATTATATATATATATATATATATATATATATATATATATATATATATATATATATATATATATATATATATATATATATATATATATATATATTTAATCCAGTATTATATAGATAAAGAATGATGGTAGAGCTATATGAGATACCATTAGATAAAGTAGGGGATTTCAGCACTCAAAGATATATAAAACCCATTTAATCCAATTCCTTAGAAATGTACGGCTGTAGGGTAGCACAGAGCCCAAAAAATGAACTACACATGCACAGATTCAAACACATGCAACTAGTTTATTGCAAGAAGCTGCCAGCACAGAAAATAAACAGCTAAAATGCTTTTCATCTCAAAATGCACCACTGCAGTGGATTTTATAAAACACATACCAAGCAAAATGATATATTATCACACATATATTTGAACTAAATGCTGCAAAATAGACTGGTTTAGAACATGTGATCTGCAGATATTTTACTATTGGCATGCAACAACAAATCTTGTATCAACTCCTCTATGATAGTAAAAGAACAAAGTCCTTAATAAAGACCATATAAGTCCTTTGATGGAGGAAATCTGATGTTATACTTTAGTAGCAATTTGTATCACTTTGTAATCCAGCTGAAATAAACCTTTTGACAAACAAATGTTTGTTAATTAGGGTTAACCGAGGTGAAAACGTCCTCTATTGTTAACTAGAACTTGGCAATATTATAACTTGATAGCAGATAGAACATCTTATATTGATGAAAAGCAGAAACAATATAGCAGACCTGTGTTTAAGAACTGCAGCAAACATCCGGGAAAACAAAGTCACAGTATCATTGACGAACGGACCGGGACATGAGCCTCTGACATCCTTGTCTCACCTTTCACAGCCGCGTCTCCCTGCTCACTGGGGACACAGATTAACCGGTGTATGTTTTGCTTCTGTGTGTAAACCGTATCCAGGCGGTTTATTTGAACCACTCAATTACCGCAAGATCCAGGCTTGCTTCTTTGGTTTGGTTTTTTGAAATTCCCGGGCAGGCTTAAGCCAGCTGCTTCATTCACAGGTGCAGTAATAGCTGTTATTGAGAAAGTCGACGCGCGTTTCGCCCCATAATGCTGAGCGAAACAGGGGCCTCGTCAGGACTGTCCATCTCTTCCTAATTACAGCCTTTATTGCAGTTCCAATGAACTGGGAGGTAGCAGTTCAGCCAATCAAATTCGCTATTTGCACATACCCTCTTTCATTTTAAAGCTAAACATTCCTGTTTGTAGGTTCAATGATTATCTGTATTTTGAATTAGTACAAAAAGGCTTGCATTGAAAAGATGGAATACTTTCTATGCTTAGCAACTCCTATACAACAAACAACAATTTCGCATGTGAGAAAACCCTATGCACGTTGCAGCCCAATTAAACATTATTTCCTTACTTACTATGTCTAGATGAATGAGCTTTACATAAATCCTATATTAACTAAAATTCTATAAATTTTGGAATGACTTACTAAATAGCTAAAAATAATTCTATGAAGGTAAGTTATGACATAAACGATCCACAACTTAAAAGCAAGCTGAATGAAAGAAATGAATATCATAGTTAATGATCTATTTATAAAGATCTATTTAGAAGTTATTCAACTTATCATTTATTTGATTATTTCTCACATTGCAGCTGGAAAAGAGAGAATTTTTAAATTCTAACTACAAATCTCTATTTTAGAAAAGATGCATATTCTATCCTTTCATTTAGGCCTGACGGTGACACCGTATTCAGCATAAAGGTCCATCTTGCTTCCTTTTTTAACAAACAGTTATCCTCATCTCCACCTCTTCCATTTGTTATTCCTCTGTCGATACCTATAAATTTTAAAGAAACAGTACTACTATTATGAACTTCCTTAAAGTGACGAGCCACACTTGTATCTCTCCCGTAGAGGATGTCATCCCTGTGCTCCTGTACCCTGTCCTTGAACAAACGTTTTGTTTTACCTACATAGAACAGGGGACAGGAGCACCCCAAGAGATAAACAACCCCCACTGAGTTACAGTTTGAAAAACATCTAATGGTATAATTTTTACCTGTATTGGCGGAAAATGTTTTACTTTTTGGCAAATAGGGACAATAGACACAATGCCCACAAGGAAAGCTTCCTTTCACTTGTTTTTTAGTTAACCAGTTTGTATCTGGTTCAGACTGAGTAAACCTGCTTCTGACTAATTTATCTTTAAGATTAGGAGATTTTTTTGCGGTCAATAGGGGTCTACTTCCTACCTTATCAGCTATCTTGTCATCTAAGGTTAAAAAATGCCAATTTTGAGATAAAATATTTCTTATGCTTTGCCATTGGCAATTAAACGTAGTAATAAATCTGATGTTATTCTCAGTTTTTGTCTCTTTTTGGTTATATAGGAGATCTTGACGGTTCAATTTACTTACTTTATTTAAGGTTTTTTTGACTAGGTTGTGAGAATAACCTCTTTCAATGAAACGTTTACACATTTTTTCTGCATGATAATTAAATTTAGTATTAGAAGAACAGTTTCTTTTTAATCTCAAGAGTTGGCCATATGGGATGCCTTTTTTCAAGGGCTCTGGATGCCCACTTGAGGCTTCCAACAGATTGTTTGTTGCCGTGTCTTTACGATAATTTTCAGTTGAGATACGACTTCCTTCTTTTTTAATACAGATGTCTAAGAAAGGTAATTCCTTATTGCTATAGGAATGAGTTAAAAAAATGTTACGATCATTTTTATTTAACTCAGAAACAAAATCATGTAGGCAGGTCAGGGGGCCATCCCAAAGGATAAAGATGTCATCCACAAATCTAATCCATAGGGACACATGGGAGTCAAACGTCTCACTATATTGATCAAAGACATCTAACTCCCATGCTCCCAAATGGAGACACGCATAAGTTGGCGCGCATACTGCACCCATAGCTGTCCCCCTGACCTGCCTATATACTGAGCCATCAAACTGAAAAACATTGTTTTCAAGAATGAAATGAAGAAGTTTAATGACAAAGGCTGTATGCATGTTACTGTCTGAACCCCTACTTTCTAGAAAAAGTCTACAGGCACTAATTCCTTTCTCATGTGGTATAGATGAATAAAGACTTTCTACGTCTAAAGAGACTAGGATAGTGTCAGGGGAAACAGTGAGGTCGTCTAACTTCCTCAAAAGGTCTGGAGTGTCTTTCACATATGAGGGAAGAGACAGAAGGAAGGGTCTCAGAAAGAAATCAACATATTGTCCAATGTGTTCACTGATGCCACCAATCCCAGACACAATGGGTCGCCCTGGGGGGTGTGTCATATTTTTATGAATTTTAGGGATAATATAAAATGTTGGCATAACTGGACACACTGGATTCATAAATTTGAACTCATCTGGAGAGATGAGACCTTCCATTTTGGCTTCTTGTAAAATTCTACTTAATTTTGATTTCATTTGGTTAATAGGATTTCTAGGGAGTTTCTCATATTGCAATTTGTCTGATAACTGTCTTTTAACTTCGTTTAGATAGAAAGACTCGTCTAAAAGAACCAAATTTCCGCCCTTGTCGGCTGGCTTAAAAATTACCCCCTTTTGCAGAATTCAGCTCTTTTAAGGCTTGTCTCTGTTTAGCTGTTAGATTATCTGCCCATATCCAGTCTTCTGGTAATTTATGAATTTGTTTTTCTACAGCTTTTACAAACAGTGACACAGCTGGAACCTGTGCTATAGAGGGCATGAAAGTCGATTTCAGTTTCAAATTGGTTCTAAAAACAGAATTCAATCTGGTAGTGGATTCACTCTCTTCATTTTCTGTCAAGAAAGATGTTAGAATTTTTAAAGTCTCTTCATCTTTTTGTTGCTCAGTGCGCTGAAACATTGTATAATGTAGCACTATTTTTCTGGCAAACAAGTGAAGGTCTTTAATTAGATCAAATTTGTTTAATTTGTTTGTGGGACAAAAGGATAAACCTTTCTTTAATATTTCAATGTGAGTCAAATTCAAACTAAACGAAGAAAGATTAATTATCTGCAATTCATCTGTAGTTATATTTGGAACTAGTAACCCTGATAGGGTCGTCTGCGTGGTCTCCCTCTGCTCATGTACCCTTGTCTCAAATTTTCTCCTCTCCCTCTCTGCTGTCGTTGGGGATATCTCCGCTCTACAAGGTTCAAATTTCTGTTCCCTCCACCTCTTTCTCCTACCCCCCCTCCTTCTTCTCCTCTTGGATCTGAACTCTGAGACCCTGGTGTTCCATCGTTTTTTGACGCCCTTTCTGAGTCAGTTTCAATATCTGACATATCAGTACCTGAGTCATATGATCCTCTATCAAACTTATAAACATAAACCTTTTTATTAACATAATCCTCTTGATCTCTGTGCAATTTTCTACATTTCCTCAACTTAATATCTGCTTGCAATTTTGAGATATGTGTTTTCATTTCCTCATTCAATTTGCCAAAGTTGGGATCATTGTCAAATTTATTTACCACCTCCAAAGCTTTCTCAACATCATCTTTCAATTTTTCCAATCTTTTGTCATTCCTTTTTATAAGCATTTCAATCATACTTAAGGCACATGTTGATAATTTCTCATTCCATTCATCCAGAAACTCCAAGCCTCCTTCTTCCTCTCTTGCATTAAAGCCTGGGTCTAAGAATAATCGTAGACCTCTTGGCACAATCTTTTTTTCAACATAGTTGGCTAAACTAGAATTTTCAGCTCTAACCTTTACTTGTTTTGCTATGCAATTCTTATATTTTTTGAAAGCATTATACACATTTGTTTCCAAATCACCACTCTCTAAATTGGTATTAGTTAGAGATTCTTTTAGCTCAGCTTCCCATAGTTCATCCGAGAGGGTAAAGGCCATGTTTAAATGGATTCTATACTCTCCCACAGTCAGTACATAAATGGGTTTTTTTAATAAAACAAACTTAATTGTTATTTGTTTCTCTATTCCACCGAATGGAGTTTATGTAGAATCCTCTATCTTACTCCTTAATACAAATAAATTTTACAAAGGTGTGGAAGAAAAACAAAGAGACCCAGAACCTGTCTTAATATAAAGACACAGGAATTTTATTCCGGTTATTTATATGTATATATATCTCGAATGACTTAGGGTCAGCTAAAATCAGACGTGGTGCAGGCCCCTAAAAATTAAATTTAATCCAGTATTATATAGATAAAGAATGATGGTAGAGCTATATGAGATACCATTAGATAAAGTAGGGGATTTCAGCCCTCAAAGATATATAAAACCCATTTAATCCAATTCCTTAGAAATGTACGGCTGTAGGGTAGCACAGAGCCCAAAAAATGAACTACACATGCACAGATTCAAACACATGCAACTAGTTTATTGCAAGAAGCTGCCAGCACAGAAAATAAACAGCTAAAATGCTTTTCATCTCAAAATGCACCACTGCAGTGGATTTTATAAAACACATACCAAGCAAAATGATATATTATCACACATATATTTGAACTAAATGCTGCAAAATAGACTGGTTTAGAACATGTGATCTGCAGATATTTTACTATTGGCATGCAACAACAAATCTTGTATCAACTCCTCTATGATAGTAAAAGAACAAAGTCCTTAATAAAGACCATATAAGTCCTTTGATGGAGGAAATCTGATGTTATACTTTAGTAGCAATTTGTATCACTTTGTAATCCAGCTGAAATAAACCTTTTGACAAACAAATGTTCGTTAATTAGGGTTAACCGAGGTGAAAACGTCCTCTATTGTTAACTAGAACTTGGCAATATTATAACTTGATAGCAGATAGAACATCTTATATTGATGAAAAGCAGAAACAATATAGCAGACCTGTGTTTAAGAACTGCAGCAAACATCCGGGAAAACAAAGTCACAGTATCATTGACGAACGGACCGGGACATGAGCCTCTGACATCCTTGTCTCACCTTTCACAACCGCGTCTCCCTGCTCACTGGGGACACAGATTAACCGGTGTATGTTTTGCTTCTGTGTGTAAACCGTATCCAGGCGGTTTATTTGAACCACTCAATTACCGCAAGATCCAGGCTTGCTTCTTTGGTTTGGTTTTTTGAAATTCCCGGGCAGGCTTAAGCCAGCTGCTTCATTCACAGGTGCAGTAATAGCTGTTATTGAGAAAGTCGACGCGCGTTTCGCCCCATAATGCTGAGCGAAACAGGGGCCTTGTCAGGACTGTCCATCTCTTCCTAATTACAGCCTTTATTGCAGTTCCAATGAACTGGGAGGTAGCAGTTCAGCCAATCAAATTCGCTATTTGCACATACCCTCTTTCATTTTAAAGCTAAACATTCCTGTTTGTAGGTTCAATGATTATCTGTATTTTGAATTAGTACAAAAAGGCTTGCATTGAAAAGATGGAATACTTTCTATGCTTAGCAACTCCTATACAACAAACAACAATTTCGCATGTGAGAAAACCCTATGCACGTTGCAGCCCAATTAAACATTATTTCCTTACTTACTATGTCTAGATGAATGAGCTTTACATAAATCCTATATTAACTAAAATTCTATAAATTTTGGAATGACTTACTAAATAGCTAAAAATAATTCTATGAAGGTAAGTTATGACATAAACGATCCACAACTTAAAAGCAAGCTGAATGAAAGAAATGAATATCATAGTTAATGATCTATTTATAAAGATCTATTTAGAAGTTATTCAACTTATCATTTATTTGATTATTTCTCACATTGCAGCTGGAAAAGAGAGAATTTTTAAATTCTAACTACAAATCTCTATTTTAGAAAAGATGCATATTCTATCCTTTCATTTAGGCCTGACGGTGACACCGTATTCAGCATAAAGGTCCATCTTGCTTCCTTTTTTAACAAACAGTTATCCTCATCTCCACCTCTTCCATTTGTTATTCCTCTGTCGATACCTATAAATTTTAAAGAAACAGTACTACTATTATGAACTTCCTTAAAGTGACGAGCCACACTTGTATCTCTCCCGTAGAGGATGTCATCCCTGTGCTCCTGTACCCTGTCCTTGAACAAACGTTTTGTTTTACCTACATAGAACAGGGGACAGGAGCACCCCAAGAGATAAACAACCCCCACTGAGTTACAGTTTGAAAAACATCTAATGGTATAATTTTTACCTGTATTGGTGGAAAATGTTTTACTTTTTGGCAAATAGGGACAATAGACACAATGCCCACAAGGAAAGCTTCCTTTCACTTGTTTTTTAGTTAACCAGTTTGTATCTGGTTCAGACCGAGTAAACCTGCTTCTGACTAATTTATCTTTAAGATTAGGAGATTTTTTTGCGGTCAATAGGGGTCTACTTCCTACCTTATCAGCTATCTTGTCATCTAAGGTTAAAAAATGCCAATTTTGAGATAAAATATTTCTTATGCTTTGCCATTGGCAATTAAACGTAGTAATAAATCTGATGTTATTCTCAGTTTTTGTCTCTTTTTGGTTATATAGGAGATCTTGACGGTTCAATTTACTTACTTTATTTAAGGTTTTTTTGACTAGGTTGTGAGAATAACCTCTTTCAATGAAACGTTTACACATTTTTTCTGCATGATAATTAAATTTAGTATTAGAAGAACAGTTTCTTTTTAATCTCAAGAGTTGGCCATATGGGATGCCTTTTTTCAAGGGCTCTGGATGCCCACTTGAGGCTTCCAACAGATTGTTTGTTGCCGTGTCTTTACGATAATTTTCAGTTGAGATACGACTTCCTTCTTTTTTAATACAGATGTCTAAGAAGGGTAATTCCTTATTGCTATAGGAATAAGTTAAAAAAATGTTACGATCATTTTTATTTAACTCAGAAACAAAATCATGTAGGCAGGTCAGGGGGCCATCCCAAAGCATAAAGATGTCATCGACAAATCTAATCCATAGGGACACATGGGAGTCAAACGTCTCACTATATTGATCAAAGACATCTAACTCCCATGCTCCCAAATGGAGACACGCATAAGTTGGCGCGCATACTGCACCCATAGCTGTCCCCCTGACCTGCCTATATACTGAGCCATCAAACTGAAAAACATTGTTTTCAAGAATGAAATGAAGAAGTTTAATGACAAAGGCTGTATGCATGTTACTGTCTGAACCCCTACTTTCTAGAAAAAGTCTACAGGCACTAATTCCTTTCTCATGTGGTATAGATGAATAAAGACTTTCTACGTCTAAAGAGACTAGGATAGTGTCAGGGGAAACAGTGAGGTCGTCTAACTTCCTCAAAAGGTCTGGAGTGTCTTTCACATATGAGGGAAGAGACAGAAGGAAGGGTCTCAGAAAGAAATCAACATATTGTCCAATGTGTTCACTGATGCCACCAATCCCAGACACAATGGGTCGCCCTGGGGGGTGTGTCATATTTTTATGAATTTTAGGGATAATATAAAATGTTGGCATAACTGGACACACTGGATTCATAAATTTGAACTCATCTGGAGAGATGAGACCTTCCATTTTGGCTTCTTGTAAAATTCTACTTAATTTTGATTTCATTTGGTTAATAGGATTTCTAGGGAGTTTCTCATATTGCAATTTGTCTGATAACTGTCTTTTAACTTCGTTTAGATAGAAAGACTCGTCTAAAAGAACCAAATTTCCGCCCTTGTCGGCTGGCTTAAAAATTACCCCTTTTGCAGAATTCAGCTCTTTTAAGGCTTGTCTCTGTTTAGCTGTTAGATTATCTGCCCATATCCAGTCTTCTGGTAATTTATGAATTTGTTTTTCTACAGCTTTTACAAACAGTGACACAGCTGGAACCTGTGCTATAGAGGGCATGAAAGTCGATTTCAGTTTCAAATTGGTTCTAAAAACAGAATTCAATCTGGTAGTGGATTCACTCTCTTCATTTTCTGTCAAGAAAGATGTTAGAATTTTTAAAGTCTCTTCATCTTTTTGTTGCTCAGTGCGCTGAAACATTGTATAATGTAGCACTATTTTTCTGGCAAACAAGTGAAGGTCTTTAATTAGATCAAATTTGTTTAATTTGTTTGTGGGACAAAAGGATAAACCTTTCTTAGAACTGCAATAAAGGCTGTAATTAGGAAGAGATGGACAGTCCTGACGAGGCCCCTGTTTCGCTCAGCATTATGGGGCGAAACGCGCGTCGACTTTCTCAATAACAGCTATTACTGCACCTGTGAATGAAGCAGCTGGCTTAAGCCTGCCCGGGAATTTCAAAAAACCAAACCAAAGAAGCAAGCCTGGATCTTGCGGTAATTGAGTGGTTCAAATAAACCGCCTGGATACGGTTTACACACAGAAGCAAAACATACACCGGTTAATCTGTGTCCCCAGTGAGCAGGGAGACGCGGTTGTGAAAGGTGAGACAAGGATGTCAGAGGCTCATGTCCCGGTCCGTTCGTCAATGATACTGTGACTTTGTTTTCCCGGATGTTTGCTGCAGTTCTTAAACACAGGTCTGCTATATTGTTTCTGCTTTTCATCAATATAAGATGTTCTATCTGCTATCAAGTTATAATATTGCCAAGTTCTAGTTAACAATAGAGGACGTTTTCACCTCGGTTAACCCTAATTAACGAACATTTGTTTGTCAAAAGGTTTATTTCAGCTGGATTACAAAGTGATACAAATTGCTACTAAAGTATAACATCAGATTTCCTCCATCAAAGGACTTATATGGTCTTTATTAAGGACTTTGTTCTTTTACTATCATAGAGGAGTTGATACAAGATTTGTTGTTGCATGCCAATAGTAAAATATCTGCAGATCACATGTTCTAAACCAGTCTATTTTGCAGCATTTAGTTCAAATATATGTGTGATAATATATCATTTTGCTTGGTATGTGTTTTATAAAATCCACTGCAGTGGTGCATTTTGAGATGAAAAGCATTTTAGCTGTTTATTTTCTGTGCTGGCAGCTTCTTGCAATAAACTAGTTGCATGTGTTTGAATCTGTGCATGTGTAGTTCATTTTTTGGGCTCTGTGCTACCCTACAGCCGTACATTTCTAAGGAATTGGATTAAATGGGTTTTATATATCTTTGAGTGCTGAAATCCCCTACTTTATCTAATGGTATCTCATATAGCTCTACCATCATTCTTTATCTATATAATACTGGATTAAATTTAATTTTTAGGGGCCTGCACCACGTCTGATTTTAGCTGACCCTAAGTCATTCGAGATATATATACATATAAATAACCGGAATAAAATTCCTGTGTCTTTATATTAAGACAGGTTCTGGGTCTCTTTGTTTTTCTTCCACACCTTTGTAAAATTTATTTGTATTAAGGAGTAAGATAGAGGATTCTACATAAACTCCATTCGGTGGAATAGAGAAACAAATAACAATTAAGTTTGTTTTATTAAAAAAACCCATTTATGTACTGACTGTGGGAGAGTATAGAATCCATTTAAACATGGCCTTTACCCTCTCGGATGAACTATGGGAAGCTGAGCTAAAAGAATCTCTAACTAATACCAATTTAGAGAGTGGTGATTTGGAAACAAATGTGTATAATGCTTTCAAAAAATATAAGAATTGCATAGCAAAACAAGTAAAGGTTAGAGCTGAAAATTCTAGTTTAGCCAACTATGTTGAAAAAAAGATTGTGCCAAGAGGTCTACAATTATTCTTAGACCCAGGCTTTAATGCAAGAGAGGAAGAAGGAGGCTTGGAGTTTCTGGATGAATGGAATGAGAAATTATCAACATGTGCCTTAAGTATGATTGAAATGCTTATAAAAAAGGAATGACAAAAGATTGGAAAAATTGAAAGATGATGTTGAGAAAGCTTTGGAGGTGGTAAATAAATTTGACAATGATCCCAACTTTGGCAAATTGAATGAGGAAATGAAAACACATATCTCAAAATTGCAAGCAGATATTAAGTTGAGGAAATGTAGAAAATTGCACAGAGATCAAGAGGATTATGTTAATAAAAAGGTTTATGTTTATAAGTTTGATAGAGGATCATATGACTCAGGTACTGATATGTCAGATATTGAAACTGACTCAGAAAGGGCGTCAAAAAACGATGGAACACCAGGGTCTCAGAGTTCAGATCCAAGAGGAGAAGAAGGAGGGGGGGTAGGAGAAAGAGGTGGAGGGAACAGAAATTTGAACCTTGTAGAGCGGAGATATCCCCAACGACAGCAGAGAGGGAGAGGAGAAAATTTGAGACAAGGGTACAGGAGCAGAGGGAGACCACGCAGACGACCCTATCAGGGTTACTAGTTCCAAATATAACTACAGATGAATTGCAGATAATTAATCTTTCTTCGTTTAGTTTGAATTTGACTCACATTGAAATATTAAAGAAAGGTTTATCCTTTTGTCCCACAAACAAATTAAACAAATTTGATCTAATTAAAGACCTTCACTTGTTTGCCAGAAAAATAGTGCTACATTATACAATGTTTCAGCGCACTGAGCAACAAAAAGATGAAGAGACTTTAAAAATTCTAACATCTTTCTTGACAGAAAATGAAGAGAGTGAATCCACTACCAGATTGAATTCTGTTTTTAGAACCAATTTGAAACTGAAATCGACTTTCATGCCCTCTATAGCACAGGTTCCAGCTGTGTCACTGTTTGTAAAAGCTGTAGAAAAACAAATTCATAAATTACCAGAAGACTGGATATGGGCAGATAATCTAACAGCTAAACAGAGACAAGCCTTAAAAGAGCTGAATTCTGCAAAAGGGGTAATTTTTAAGCCAGCCGACAAGGGCGGAAATTTGGTTCTTTTAGACGAGTCTTTCTATCTAAACGAAGTTAAAAGACAGTTATCAGACAAATTGCAATATGAGAAACTCCCTAGAAATCCTATTAACCAAATGAAATCAAAATTAAGTAGAATTTTACAAGAAGCCAAAATGGAAGGTCTCATCTCTCCAGATGAGTTCAAATTTATGAATCCAGTGTGTCCAGTTATGCCAACATTTTATATTATCCCTAAAATTCATAAAAATATGACACACCCCCCAGGGCGACCCATTGTGTCTGGGATTGGTGGCATCAGTGAACACATTGGACAATATGTTGATTTCTTTCTGAGACCCTTCCTTCTGTCTCTTCCCTCATATGTGAAAGACACTCCAGACCTTTTGAGGAAGTTAGACGACCTCACTGTTTCCCCTGACACTATCCTAGTCTCTTTAGACGTAGAAAGTCTTTATTCATCTATACCACATGAGAAAGGAATTAGTGCCTGTAGACTTTTTCTAGAAAATAGGGGTTCAGACAGTAACATGCATACAGCCTTTGTCATTAAACTTCTTCATTTCATTCTTGAAAACAATGTTTTTCAGTTAAATAACTGCATTTAAATGGTACCTAAGACTCTATAAATCTTAGTATCTATTTGCTATACACTTTAGTGAAAGGCTAATATTACATTTAATAATCCCTTATGAATTATTATACCCACTATATAATATTAACACACAATCACTAGCTTAAACTACTTGTAAGGTCATAAACTCACGAAGTCTTATTCCAGCAGTAACAAAACTTTTATTACAATGAGGCTAATTAAACATTATTACAATATGCAGATTAAATATAAATTACACATATGCAAATCACTTATAAATACTCAGCAGTGAACTATACATCAATATTACACTAATACATTTGCCCAATCTATGTGAAAGTATGGTGTGCTGAAATTATGTGTCTGTAAGGATCACTTACTTCTGATGTTAGCTGTGGTCACCATTCCAATTGAAAAAGAGTGAAAGAGGAGTGAACTCCAGTATTCCTGCTACTTTTATTGTAAGTTTTTCATCCCTCCCACAATGATGATGTCACTCATAAGCAAGCCCTCATTGTAATTTTAAGAGTATATGGTTTCATCCTGCATGTGCTTTGGGGGTAGGGAATGGCATTAGCCTTAGACAAAGGATCTTAAGCCAGCTGGTCATCCTTCTCAGATGGGGGTCTGGTAATGTGATCTTTCTACATTCCATAGTGACCTAGTATCTGAATGAGGAGTTAACCCCTTCTTGACCATTCAGCTGAGTTCTTGTAGAATACATATACCATATATATATGTATATATATATACCCCTTCCAGACCATATGTGAATTCAGATCATGCCATTATTACATTCCCCCCTTTTGGCAATGGAGGTTACCATACCCTTCCATTCCAATGGTTGTTTTATATGAGTGAATCTGATGGAAGATTCCTAACCCCACCTATGTGTGATGGCTATATTAGTGTACTAAAGACGCTTCCATTCGCATACCATAATATAAGTGATATACACGTGCAATTAATGATTTTAAATAACAACACATACAAATTTGAATAATTATACATAATATAGAAATAAATAATATGATTATAAATGGATGTATAAACAGATTTCCCAATGCAGAACCCCATGATGACTGTTTCGAAAAGGAATTTGCTAATTTCTGCCACCAGGTTGCACTTGACATCTCCGTAAAAGTATGTTCAATCCTTTGTAGTTCTTGTTCCTGATGGTAGAAATTTACATGAACACGTTCCCCAAAATTTTTAAGATGTTCTAGTAACACAGAGTCTTTTTGCAATAAGGTTACCCATTTTTGCCAAGGTGCATCATCTACTAATATTGGGGTTATGAGTGGAGCCCCCAAGGTAGCGTTATATGTGAGTAACTGTGGGACAGTGAAGTTAAACTGTAGTGAACTTATCCTCACAGGGTACCCAGTAATACAATAAATCCCTGGTGTGATTTGTTCCCTTGAATTACACCTGTCAAACCATACATGCACTTCATCTTTAGGCTTCAATGCAACAAAACACACCTTTCCTTGTCCTAAGGGAAAAATCATATCTTGGGGATTAACTTTCTCCACAAAACCATTGCAATATGAGTGATTATGCCAGCAGGAATCAAAAATTATTCTTGCCTGGTTGGGTAGACATAAAATTTTAGAAGGAAACCTTATGCAGCCAGACATGTCTACCTGTTCCATATGGGAACCATTCCATATAAAATTTGGGAACTCTAACTCATGATGTAAAACATGAGATTCTGTGACAGGTGTTCCTAGTGAAAACAAATGATAAACATTCTGATAGGTACCACTAGTGGGCACAAGTGAAGTAGCCCTGCATATATTTTCCCTGCATCCCAACCAACTGTTTAACCATAATTCTCTGTGTTTTGATGCAAAACTGTTAACAACAGACTGCTCCCACCCTCCCAAAGGTGTATGGTTATTTTCCATAGCCTGTGCTATTAATTTAAAGTCAGTTGATAATTCTGTTTGCATGGAAATACACACAAAATCCCAGGATACTTCCCTTAACCTACTAATTACTCCTATCAGTATTTCCTCTGTATGTTGAATGGCAGGACCCTGAACCTGAATGACTGTCTGTGTCAGTGTCTCTACCAGGGTGTTTATCATTTGTTGCGTATGAATCCCTTTTGCATTTAACATCCCCTGAGACTGTAAGGTTGCTGTTAGGCTGGATATGTCAATGGAATTTACCACACCTAGCCCTGTTCCCACACCTCCCAAAACTGTATCCATGATATCCCTCCTAGTCCTTCTCCTAGTACCTTCTGCCCACTTAACTAATGCTTTTTCCATAGTGGCAGTAATTCTGGAACAATTTTGGTAATGTGTGGAAACTAGCCAATCTATTATTTTAATCTTCCACGTGATAAATTGGAATGTGGCATCCCTCAATACTGGAGTTGGCTTGATTGTACTTGTTTGAAATGGACCACTAGAAACAACACTTTTCCCCTTACACATTGGAGTATTGTCATAATGTTTCATCTTTGGTGTAGTGATTAAAGTAGAATAGATCAAAGGCGTAAATGTGGTTGTTTCCTTTATTTGATCTATTTTTAAGTATACTTCAATCCCTCCACCAAAGTTGGCAGCTGTAACCCTCCAATTAATCCCTTCTCCAATTTGTTGTTCAAATATAACCTTGGTTATATTATAGTTATCGCCATTTATAGTGTGAATAGGATTTGTAAATGTTGTAGACACAGAAACACCTTCTCCCACCAGACCTACAGTCCATTTTCCCCAAGCCACCCACTTACATTCCCATTCAACTTTATTACCCTGATTGACCCTCCAAAAACCAATTAAATTGTCTTGATGTTTTTCTGCAAATATTTCAATTTTCCCACCCACATTAAAAGTCAATTTTCCCAAACAATCTTTGTGAAGGTCTTGAGAGCTCCATAAGCCTGTCCATCCTCTGATGATGCTGCTTGAGCTCCATCTACGACTCCTTGTGAGGTTTGTGATTGATAGTTCATTACAGTCACAGATTGGAAGTTTTTGCAATAACACCCACACAAATACAAATAGGTTTGTGGCGATCATTCCTCTCAGGCTCCACATAATGAAATCTGTCAAAAAAAGATTAAGAGAATATCAGTTCTTAGCAGAAATATCTACATCTGGGACAGCTGTCCCTCTATACAATTTACATTGGTCAACATGGACCCATTTGTAACCAGGCTGCCTTCTGGTTTTCCCAGGGGTTGATCTTTCTATTTTAATTACAGTATTACCCAATTTGTCCAAAATTCTATAAGGTCCTTCCCAATTTGCATCCCAGGGAGAATTTTTGCGAAAATTTTTAATCATGATCAATCCCCCCTTCTCAAACAGAGGTGTTTGAGGTGTAGATGAAAACTTACAATCTTTTGGGGCCATATTAGAGGCAGCAAAAATTAGCAGTGAGCTCAACTGCTCCTGAATTTGGGAGAGATATTGATCTCTAGACACAGATTCTCTCAAGGGAGTAGACAATTGTGGTTCACCTGGGTGGCCTAATGCCATCTTTCTCCCTGTCATGAGCTCATAGGGAGAACACTTGGTAGCATTTGATGGTGTAGCTCTAATAGCCATTAGAACTGCTGGAAGATGTGTGACCCATGATTTACCATACTGGGAAAGCATTTTTGACAATTTTGTTTTTAATGTGCGATTCATGCGCTCAACTATACCAGAGGATTGTGGATGATATGGTACATGAAATCTTGTCTGTATTCCCAGTAGGGCACAGAGATTTTGCATTACCTGACCTGTAAAATGTGTACCCCTGTCTGATTCAATGAGTGTTGGAAACCCCCATCTTGAGAAAACATGTTCCCACAGTGCTCTGGCAGTAGCCTGTGCAGTATCACAACGAAGTGGAATAGCCTCACCCATTTTGAAAAAAATATCTACAATTACTAGGGCATACCTGAGACCCCCCTTTGATAGTGGAAGTGGGCCTATAAAATCAATTTGGATAGCTTTCCAGGGGCCATCTGCTACTGGTATTCTCTGGAGAATGGGTCTCTGACCTTTAGGGCGTGGATTAATTTGAGCACAAATTAAACATTCTTGTACACATTTTAAACAGGTTTCTGCTAAATCTGGCCAATGAAATTTTTGCCTTAAATGGTACTCTAATGCACTTTGCCCAATATGCCCAAGAAAAGAATGTGTTTGCTGTGTTATAGGTCCCTGCAAATGACTTGGGACCACAAAAACCAATTTAGCCTGTGGATCATTGGGATTAGAGTAACATATTAACCCATTACAAATTGAATAACCATTTGGGAGTGTTTGCTGTTCCTGTAACAGAGGGAAAAGGTTAGGATCTTTAGCTTGTTCTGTTTTCAAATCAGGTACCTCTGAATCTACCATTGTAATCTTTGCTATGTGTACCATTGTATCTTTAGATGTAACATGCTCTCTCCATGCTTCCTGTGTCTCACTGTCATTCTCATCTGATTGCCATGGTTCCCCATCTACAGCTGCCTGTTTGGCTAACATGTCCACATGTGCATTCCCTTGTGAATGTGCATCTGTGAAATGTGTGTGTGCCTTAACTTTAACAATAGCTGACTGCAATGGGTGCTGTGTTCCCCAATCTACCAATTTCTTAAGGGCTTGAACATGTGACAATGGTTTGCCTGCTGAGTCTACCATTCCCCTTAGATTCCAAATTGGTAAGTACTCTATCAGTGATCTGGTCACATAGGCACTGTCACTGTATATACAAATGTCTTGTGTGTCAAACCTGTGGCAAGCCATAGAAATGGCTTCTAATTCTGCTCTCTGTGCTGAGAATGATCTTGGTAACATAAATTTAAGAGCTAATTGTTGAGAGGGGACCCAAATAGCAAAACCAGTATTAAATTGACCATCCTGCCAAAATCTTGAGCCATCTACATAAATTTGTAAATCCTGGGGAGAAGTTTTGTCCCTGAACAATTTATGAGGCGATTCCCTGTGTGTGAATGTCTCTGTGCAGTCATGGGGTTCACCCTGAGTGTGCATTAGTTGGGGTAATGTGTATTTTGCATTGTGTTGTACAGTGATGTCACGATGTTGCAAATCTATTAACCACCTAGTCACTCTTTGTGTTGAAACCCCACTTAATGATTTCTCCAACAACAGCTTTATAGGGGTATGTGGTGTTTGGAGGATGAGCTTCCCAAATCCCACTATATGCTCAGTAGCCTGAACTGACCAATGCACCCCTAACAAAGCCTTGATACATGCGTCATAACCTTTCTCTACTGGAGTAAGAAGCCTGGAAAAATAGCCAACAGGCCTCCATTTTTCAGCCTTCTCCTGCAGTAGGACTGTGGAAATTGAAGTGTCAGATGTGTATGTTTGTAAAGCAAAAGGGGCCTCCCTCTCCACTGTGGCAAGGGCAGGGGCTGATGCTAAACCTTCCTTTAACACTTTAAATGCTTCCTCATGTTCTGTATTCCAAGGAATTTTCCCAACATCCTCCCCTTTCAAAAGATCATAGAGAGGTTTTGCTTTTTCAGCAAACCCTTCAATGAAATCACGAGAAAAATTTACCAAGCCTAAGAATTGTCTTAAGGACTGCCTATGCAAAGGTCTGGGCACCTGAAGTATGGCTGTAACTCGTTCTCTAGTAGGGCATCTTGTACCCCTTTGTATTGATACTCCCAAAAATGTCACCTTTTGTCTCATTAATTGTACTTTTGAAGTGTTTAACTTGAGGCCAGATTCAGTAATCAAGCCAAACAGTTCATTCAGCCGCTCCAAATGTTCCTCTACTGTCTCTGTTTGTAACAAAATATCATCTACATACTGTATGATACTTTCTGGGACTGAGAATGTTTTTAATACCTCTGCTAATGCTTGGTGAAAGTATGTAGGCGAGCTGTGGAAGCCCTGAGGAAGCGAATTGAAGCAAAATTGCATGTTATCAAAGCAGAAAGCAAACTTATATTGGCACTCTGGGGCTAGTCTGACACTCCAAAAACCATTACTTATATCCAGAACAGAATACCACCTACATGTGGCACTCAGTTTGGATACCACTTCAGGAGTAGAAGCAACTAGATTTGTAACAACTATCCTAGTCTCTTTAGACGTAGAAAGTCTTTATTCATCTATACCACATGAGAAAGGAATTAGTGCCTGTAGACTTTTTCTAGAAAGTAGGGGTTCAGACAGTAACATGCATACAGCCTTTGTCATTAAACTTCTTCATTTCATTCTTGAAAACAATGTTTTTCAGTTTGATGGCTCAGTATATAGGCAGGTCAGGGGGACAGCTATGGGTGCAGTATGCGCGCCAACTTATGCGTGTCTCCATTTGGGAGCATGGGAGTTAGATGTCTTTGATCAATATAGTGAGACGTTTGACTCCCATGTGTCCCTATGGATTAGATTTGTGGATGACATCTTTATCCTTTGGGATGGCCCCCTGACCTGCCTACATGATTTTGTTTCTGAGTTAAATAAAAATGATCGTAACATTTTTTTAACTTATTCCTATAGCAATAAGGAATTACCCTTCTTAGACATCTGTATTAAAAAAGAAGGAAGTCGTATCTCAACTGAAAATTATCGTAAAGACACGGCAACAAACAATCTGTTGGAAGCCTCAAGTGGGCATCCAGAGCCCTTGAAAAAAGGCATCCCATATGGCCAACTCTTGAGATTAAAAAGAAACTGTTCTTCTAATACTAAATTTAATTATCATGCAGAAAAAATGTGTAAACGTTTCATTGAAAGAGGTTATTCTCACAACCTAGTCAAAAAAACCTTAAATAAAGTAAGTAAATTGAACCGTCAAGATCTCCTATATAACCAAAAAGAGACAAAAACTGAGAATAACATCAGATTTATTACTACGTTTAATTGCCAATGGCAAAGCATAAGAAATATTTTATCTCAAAATTGGCATTTTTTAACCTTAGATGACAAGATAGCTGATAAGGTAGGAAATAGACCCCTATTGACCGCAAAAAAATCTCCTAATCTTAAAGATAAATTAGTCAGAAGCAGGTTTACTCGGTCTGAACCAGATACAAACTGGTTAACTAAAAAACAAGTGAAAGGAAGCTTTCCTTGTGGGCATTGTGTCTATTGTCCCTATTTGCCAAAAAGTAAAACATTTTCCGCCAATACAGGTAAAAATTATACCATTAGATGTTTTTCAAACTGTAACTCAGTGGGGGTTGTTTATCTCTTGGGGTGCTCCTGTCCCCTGTTCTATGTAGGTAAAACAAAACGTTTGTTCAAGGACAGGGTACAGGAGCACAGGGATGACATCCTCTACGGGAGAGATACAAGTGTGGCTCGTCACTTTAAGGAAGTTCATAATAGTAGTACTGTTTCTTTAAAATTTATAGGTATCGACAGAGGAATAACAAATGGAAGAGGTGGAGATGAGGATAACTGTTTGTTAAAAAAGGAAGCAAGATGGACCTTTATGCTGAATACGGTGTCACCGTCAGGCCTAAATGAAAGGATAGAATATGCATCTTTTCTAAAATAGAGATTTGTAGTTAGAATTTAAAAATTCTCTCTTTTCCAGCTGCAATGTGAGAAATAATCAAATAAATGATAAGTTGAATAACTTCTAAATAGATCTTTATAAATAGATCATTAACTATGATATTCATTTCTTTCATTCAGCTTGCTTTTAAGTTGTGGATCGTTTATGTCATAACTTACCTTCATAGAATTATTTTTAGCTATTTAGTAAGTCATTCCAAAATTTATAGAATTTTAGTTAATATAGGATTTATGTAAAGCTCATTCATCTAGACATAGTAAGTAAGGAAATAATGTTTAATTGGGCTGCAACGTGCATAGGGTTTTCTCACATGCGAAATTGTTGTTTGTTGTATAGGAGTTGCTAAGCATAGAAAGTATTCCATCTTTTCAATGCAAGCCTTTTTGTACTAATTCAAAATACAGATAATCATTGAACCTACAAACAGGAATGTTTAGCTTTAAAATGTAAGAGGGTATGTGCAAATAGCGAATTTGATTGGCTGAACTGCTACCTCCCAGTTCATTGGAACTGCAATAAAGGCTGTAATTAGGAAGAGATGGACAGTCCTGACGAGGCCCCTGTTTCGCTCAGCATTATGGGGCGAAACACGCGTCGACTTTCTCAATAACAGCTATTACTGCACCTGTGAATGAAGCAGCTGGCTTAAGCCTGCCCGGGAATTTCAAAAAACCAAACCAAAGAAGCAAGCCTGGATCTTGCGGTAATTGAGTGGTTCAAATAAACCGCCTGGATACGGTTTACACACAGAAGCAAAACATACACCGGTTAATCTGTGTCCCCAGTGAGCAGGGAGACGCGGTTGTGAAAGGTGAGACAAGGATGTCAGAGGCTCATGTCCCGGTCCGTTCGTCAATGATACTGTGACTTTGTTTTCCCAGATGTTTGCTGCAGTTCTTAAACACAGGTCTGCTATATTGTTTCTGCTTTTCATCAATATAAGATGTTCTATCTGCTATCAAGTTATAATATTGCCAAGTTCTAGTTAACAATAGAGGACGTTTTCACCTCGGTTAACCCTAATTAACGAACATTTGTTTGTCAAAAGGTTTATTTCAGCTGGATTACAAAGTGATACAAATTGCTACTAAAGTATAACATCAGATTTCCTCCATCAAAGGACTTATATGGTCTTTATTAAGGACTTTGTTCTTTCACTATCATAGAGGAGTTGATACAAGATTTGTTGTTGCATGCCAATAGTAAAATATCTGCAGATCACATGTTCTAAACCAGTCTATTTTGCAGCATTTAGTTCAAATATATGTGTGATAATATATCATTTTGCTTGGTATGTGTTTTATAAAATCCACTGCAGTGGTGCATTTTGAGATGAAAAGCATTTTAGCTGTTTATTTTCTGTGCTGGCAGCTTCTTGCAATAAACTAGTTGCATGTGTTTGAATCTGTGCATGTGTAGTTCATTTTTTGGGCTCTGTGCTACCCTACAGCCGTACATTTCTAAGGAATTGGATTAAATGGGTTTTATATATCTTTGAGTGCTGAAATCCCCTACTTTATCTAATGGTATCTCATATAGCTCTACCATCATTCTTTATCTATATAATACTGGATTAAATTTAATTTTTAGGGGCCTGCACCACGTCTGATTTTAGCTGACCCTAAGTCATTCGAGATATATATACATATAAATAACCGGAATAAAATTCCTGTGTCTTTATATTAAGACAGGTTCTGGGTCTCTTTGTTTTTCTTCCACACCTTTGTAAAATTTATATATATATATATATATATAAATATATGTATATATCCATAACTAGCAAAAGTAGAATTTATCATGTGAGATCCCAATGTAAATTCCCCGTTCTCAAGTTAATGGGGATGGCTTTGAAGAGAGATAATGATTTGATTGAAGTATGTGTTCCCAAAATAGAAACATTTCTCGAATGAGTAGATTACTGTGTATAAGGGTGTAGTTTTTCATACTCCAACATATTCTACTTAAGTGGTGTACTCTAGAGACTAGATGTTCTAGTGCGACCCAATGTTTATAATTAGAATGTATGCTGCAATCAACTAATCTTTGCAGAAAGATGGCCTGGCAATATAATGTAAGATTAGGAATCCCCATCCCTCCTTGTGATTTAGGGATTTGCATTACATGTTGGTTTATTCTAGGGATAATCGCTAGGTCCTTTGTATTTTCAGGAGATAGTTCTTAGGTAAGGGTATTGGTAAGGTTTGGTAATTAGAAAAACAGCATAAAAGTTAAGCTCATGGAACACAATTTATCACCCTCCCCCCCCCCCCAAAGTATTTTGGTATGTGGGTTATAGTAAAAAATAAGAGCTCTGGTGGAAAAAAAACTAAAAAAACATGTTTACGTCATGCTGCAGGCAGTACAAAGTGCAGTAGAATTGCATAATCAGCAAATGCATGATAAAAAGACAATTCAATAACACTTTGGATTTCAAAAGGGCATTCATTTTTTGCTAAATAAGTTCAAAGTTTTCTTTAATTTCCCTGTGCTCCTTTTCATGTGACAGCCATCAGCCAATGACAGACTTATATACATATATACTGTGAACTCACACACATGCTTAGCAGGAGATGGTACCTCAAAATGTGTGCACACAAAAAGACAGTGCGTAGTTTGATGATAAAAGTAAATTGGAACTTTTTGTTTTGTTTGTTTTTATTATTTCTCTATTTGAATCATCAAAGTTTAATTTTGACTTTAGTGTCCCTTTAACTTAAAGCTAGATTTAAAAATATCAATAAAATTTAGAAATATGATTGTGATTAACCAATTTTTTATTTAGTTATGATCTTAATTGCATTACATATTTGTACTGACTGGATTTAATGTATACTTTATATCTTATTCTTTGTGCTAAAATTTCAATCATTTCATATTAAAAAGATTTAATTTATGTATTGATGGTGGTCACATATAAAACAAATCTGTCATTAATTTGTTATGTCAATACTTCTCCAGGGGTCAAGTCCAGCGGAAATACATGGGAACTGAGTTCCTGCACTATTTTTACAGATGGAACTAAGCTCCCCCTGGACAGAGAACAGAAACACTTCAGTAAACACTGCTGCTGCTGGTGGGAGGAGATTGAGCACAAGTCTGGTTAGAGGGATTGCGAGATCTTCTAGTAATGGGCAGAAACACTTCCTACATACACTAAATGCAAGCCTATCATCAGTCCTGCTGTATGATCAAACCGCACTGTGTGGAACACATGTTGCTTAAATTTCTGTGTGACTTGCTCTGGGGTTATTTAGCTCTCCAGCAGAAATAGGATTTTTGCACCTTAAGTGGGTGAGACAGAGGAGGAGCCTAGAGTTGCTGTCAGACAGGGAGGTCTCAGACCGCCGCCTGGAAAGGAAGGAGGGGGGGGAGGAACTGAAGCTTATGTGAGTTAAAAACAAAGT
Organism: Bombina bombina; assembly: GCF_027579735.1. Lineage (NCBI taxonomy): Eukaryota > Metazoa > Chordata > Amphibia > Anura > Bombinatoridae > Bombina > Bombina bombina. The sequence goes on along the minus strand of NC_069499.1, from coordinate 306,113,485 downwards.
ATGGGCAGCCTGGATCTTGAAATTAAACAACAGACGTTCATGTGTGTCTAGTTTAGTTATTTTAAAGTTGTTTTTAAAAAGTTCAGTGTTTCCCCAACAAACAAAAAAAGGTTCTCATCAAGCAGCGAGGAGTCATTTCCTTCCAGCTTTCTGCTTTCTTCATTATATATATATATATAAATATATGTATATATCCATAACTAGCAAAAGTAGAATTTATCATGTGAGATCCCAATGTAAATTCCCCGTTCTCAAGTTAATGGGGATGGCTTTGAAGAGAGATAATGATTTGATTGAAGTATGTGTTCCCAAAATAGAAACATTTCTCGAATCAGTAGATTACTGTGTATAAGGGTGTAGTTTTTCATACTCCAACATATTCTACTTAAGTGGTGTACGCTAGAGACTAGATGTTCTAGTGCGACCCAATGTTTATAATTATAATGTATGCTGCAATCAACTAATCTTTGCAGAAAGATGGCCTGGCAATATAATGTAAGATTAGGAATCCCCATCCCTCCTTGTGATTTAGGGATTTGCATTATATGTTGGTTTATTCTAGGGATAATCGCTAGGTCCTTTGTATTTTCAGGAGATAGTTCTTAGGTAAGGGTATTGGTAAGGTTTGGAGAAGATAAAGCACTCTGGGAAACACATTCATCCTGAGGACATTGTTTCGTCCAAACCATAACATTCTTGTAGAATGCCAAGGTGATAAATCATGTATAATAGTTTCTTTAATTGGGGCAAAATGTTAGTTAAATATCCTATCTGTAGAAGTTGTGAGGTTCATTCCTAAATAATGTAGTGAATGAGAGCATCAAACAAAGGAAGTTACCTTCTTTGTTTTTCTAAAGTTTGTTCATCTAAATTTATATTTAAGACTTCTGATTTGGACACATTGATGGTAAAATTAGTTAATGAATAAAAAGTTTGAAATTCCTTTAGCAAGTGAGGAATGGAAGTCTCTGGATCTGTAAGTGAGAATAGTATATCATCAGCAAAAAGAGAGATAACATAATTTTGTGATCCTATTCTGATCCCTTTTATTTGAGGGGTTTGCCTATTTTTTGTTGCCAATGTCTATTTGACACAGGCAAACAGTAGAGTGGATAGTGGGCATTCTTGGTGGGGGCCATTAGTAATAATTGTAAGGGGGTGAAAAGCATCCCATTACCCAACAGCTTAGCACTGGGTTGAGAGAATAAGGAAAAGATCCTTGTAAAATGTTGTGGTCCAAAGCCAATATGATACAAAGTGGACTAAAGAAAGTCCCAACCAACACAATAAAAGGCCTTTTGGCATCTGTAGACAAGAGTATTGAAGGTATGCCCTGTCTTAAGGCCCTGACTGTGTTTTCTTTAGCCTCCCTTTTAGGTATGAAACGACCTGACCCTGGTAAATAATGTCAAATTAAGTCAATTTGCTAGTATTTTTACTTACAACTTTATGTCAGTGTTTAGTAAGGAAATAGGTCAGTAATTAAAATGATATTCTGGTGATTTATTAGGTTTCAGGAGTAATATTATGTGGGCTTCTAAAGATTTGGGTGAGAATGCTTTAGTTTCATCTATATAATGAAACTATTTAGAATGTGAGGAAGGAGCGCTTCTGGAAATATTGAGTAATATTTATGACCAAAGCCATCTGAGCCCTTATCTCCTCTAAAGTTATAGAATCTTCTAATTGATCTTCTTGTAATTCCAAGATATGTGGCAAATTTAATTTAGTCAAATAGGAATCTGTAGATCGTAGCTTTTGGTTATGCACTTCTGATTTGGGATCACTTATGTTATAAAGATTCCGAAAATAGAATCTAAAGGTTTTTGCAATAGTATTAGTAGAGCAATGAAGTTCTCCTTGACTATATTTAATTTGTAGAATATACCCTTTGCTAGATTTCTGTCTAATGTATCTGGCTAGTGAGCCTCCTGTCTTTTTGCGGCCCTCATGATTTCTATGTTGTAAGTATAGTGATTGTTTTTTGTGTTCTTTATTTAGATAAGATGATAATTTTTGTCCTTCTAATGTCAATCTAACTAGTAATATAGAATCGGAGGAACATTGTTTGTGTAGTGATTCTAGGAGTTCTATTTCAAGTACCAAAGTTGAGATAAATTCTCTTTTCTTTTTAGAAATTTTAACTTTAATGGCCATTAAGTCTCCTCTTATTACACTCTTGTGTGCTTCCTACAGCAATTGTGGGGAGATCTCTGGTAGGTTATTAATTTGGAGATATTCAGTAATTGTGGTTGTTATTTTTGTAATTACTAAAGGGTCAGATAGTAAATGGCCATCTAGCCTCCATATAAAATATTTAATTGGTTTAGATGGCCAAGTCAGGGAGCTAACAATTGAAGCATGATCTGACCATGTTATTGATAGTATGTTTGCCAAATTAAAAAGAGAAAGGCCGGTTACGTCAGAGAAGATTTTTTAGATTGTGTAGGTAAGAATAAAATGTGTAGTCTCTTTCATTAGGATAAAGGGATCTCTACAGATCTTGGGCTGCAATTTGTTTGAGATGTAATTTGGATTTGGTTATTTGTGAATGTGGAGTAGAGGAGCTGTGGGTAGAACAATCTAAGTCTGGATTCAAAGCCATATTAAGGTCTCCACACATGATAAGAACCCCCCCTCTGGTGTTCCAGAATATAATTAGATATTTGTTTTTTTAATAAAAACCTGTTGTTTTATCAAAACCAGGTGATTAGTAAATAGCGCCCCCTAGAGCTGTAGAATTTCTTTTTGTTATCAACAGTTGAGATTACTATTAGGATCATTTACCTGCCTTCTTTATCTCTGATGATTTGAATTTCCTTGAAAGGAACATTCTTTTTTTTTTTTAGAATACCCACCCCATGGTTTTTTTTTCTATTATGTGAGGTATAATAACAGATACAAAATGTGCATGCAAAACAGAATTTATGTTTACCTGATACATTTCTTTCTCCTACGGTGTGTCCGGTCCACGGCTTCATCCTTACTTGTGGGATATTCTCATTCCCTACAGGAAATGGCAAAGAGAGCACACAGCAAAAGCTGTCCATATAGCCCCCCCTCTGGCTCCACCCCCCAGTCATTCGACCGACGGTTAGGAGAAAAAGGAGAAACTATAAGGTGCCGTGGTGACTGTAGTGTACAGAAAATAAATTTTTTTAAACCTGACTAAAAGCCAGGGCGGGCCATGGACCGGACACACCGTAGGAGAAAGAAATTTATCAGGTAAACATAAATTCTGTTTTCTCCTACATTGGTGTGTCCGGTCCATGGCTTCATCCTTACTTGTGGGAACCAATACCAAAGCTTTAGGACACGGATGAAGGGAGGGAACAAGTCAGGTAACCTAAACGGAAGGCACCACAGCTTGCAAAACCTTTCTCCCAAAAACAGCCTCCGAAGAAGCATAAGTATCGAATTTGTAAAATTTGGCAAAAGTATGCAGAGAAGACCAAGTCGCTGCCTTACAGATCTGTTCAACAGAAGCCTCGTTCTTGAAGGCCCATGTGGAAGCCACAGCTCTAGTAGAGTGAGCTGTAATTCGTTCAGGAGGCTGCCGTCCGGCAGTCTCATAAGCCAATCGGATGATGCTTTTCAGCCAAAAGGAAAGAGAGGTAGCAGTAGCTTTCTGCCCTCTCCTCTTACCAGAATAAACAACAAACAAGGATGAAGTCTGTCTGAAATCCTTTGTTGCTTCTAAATAGAATTTTAAAGCACGGACCACATCTAGGTTGTGTAACAAACGTTCCTTCTTCGAAACTGGATTCAGACACAGAGAAGGAACAACTATTTCCTGGTTAATATTCCTGTTGGAAACCACTTTTGGAAGAAAACCAGGCTTGGTATGTAAAACTACCTTATCTGTATGGAATACCAGATAGGGTGAAGTACACTGCAAAGCAGACAATTCAGAAACTCTTCTAGCAGAAGAAATAGCAACCAAAAACAGAACTTTCCAAGATAGTAACTTAAAATCTATGGAATGTAAGGGTTCAAACTGAACCCCTTGAAGAACTGAAAGAGCTAAGTTTAGACTCCATGGAGGAGTCATAGGTCTGTAGACAGGCTTGATTCTGACTAACGCCTGTACAAACGCCTGTACATCTGGCACGGCTGCCAGACGTTTGTGCAACAAAACAGACAGAGCAGATATCTGTCCTTTTAGAGAACTAGCTGACAAACCTTTATCCAAACCCTCTTGGAGAAAGGAAAGTATCCTAGGAATTTTAATTTTACTCCATGAGAATCCCTTGGATTCGCACCAACAGATATATTTTTGCCATATCTTATGGTAAATTTTCCTAGTCACAGGTTTTCTGGCCTGAACCAGAGTATCTATAACCGAATCTGAAAACCCACGCTTAGATAGAATCAAGCGTTCAATTTCCAAGCAGTCAGTTGCAGAGAGACTAGATTTGGATGTTTGAATGGACCTTGTACTAGAAGATCCTGCCTCAAAGGTAGCTTCCATGGTGGAGCCGATGACATATTCACCAGGTCTGCATACCAAGTCCTGCGTGGCCATGCAGGAGCTATTAGAATCACAGAGGCCTTCTCCTGTTTGATCCTGGCTACAAGCCTGGGAAGAAGAGGGAACGGTGGAAACACATAAGCTAGATTGAACGACCAGGGCGCCACCAATGCATCCACTAGTGTCGCCTTGGGATCCCTGGATCTGGACCCGTAGCGAGGAACCTTGGAGTTCTGACGATACGCCATCAGATCCATATCTGGAGTGCCCCATAGTTGAGTTAACTGGGCAAAGACCTCCGGGTGAAGTTTCCACTCCCCCGGATGGAAAGTCTGCCGACTCAAATAATCCGCCTCCAAGTTGTCTACTCCTGGGATGTGAATTGCAGATAGATGGCAGGAGTGATCCTCCGCCCATTTGATGATCTTGGATACCTCTCTCATCGCCAAGGAACTCTTTGTTCCCCCCTGATGATTGATGTACGCTACAGTCGTCATGTTGTCCGACTGAAATCTTATGAATCTGGCCTTCGCTAGTTGAGGCCAAGCCAGGAGCGCATTGAATATCGCTCTCAGTTCCAAAATGTTTATCGGGAGAAGAGACTCTTCCCGAGACCATAGACCCTGAGCTTTCAGGGAGTCCCAGACCGCACCCCAGCCTAAGAGACTGGCGTCGGTCGTGACAATGACCCACTCTGGTCTGCGGAAACTCATTCCGAGACAGGTGATCCTGAGTCAACCACCAGAGGAGTGAGTCTCTGGTTACCTGGTCTACTTGAATCTGGGGAGACAAGTCTGCATAATCCCCATTCCACTTTTTGAGCATGCACAGTTGCAATGGTCTTAAATGAATTTGAGGAAAAGGAACCACGTCCATTGCTGCAACCATTAGTCCTATTACCTCCATGCACTGAGCTATGGAAGGCTGAGGAATAGATTGAAGAACTCAACAAGCGTTTAGAAGCTTTAACTTTCTGACCTCTGTCAGAAAAATCTTCATTTCCACAGAATCTATTATTGTTCCCAGAAAAGGAACCCTTGTGGACGGGGACAGGGAACTCTTTTCTATGTTCACCTTCCACCCGTGAGACCTGAGAAAGGCTAAAACAATGTCTGTATGAGCCCTTGCTTTGGAAAGGGACGACGCTTGGATTAGAATGTCTTCTAGGTAAGGTGCTACAGCAATGCCCCTCGGCCTTAGGACCGCTAGAAGGGACCCTAGCACCTTTGTGAAAATTCTGGGAGCAGTGGCTAAACCGAATGGAAGAGCCACGAACTGGTAATGTTTGTCCAGAAAGGCGAACCTCAGGAACTGATGATGATCTTTGTGGATAGGAATATGCAGGTACGCATCCTTTAAGTCCACGGTAGTCATATATTGACCCTCCTGGATTGTTGGTAAAATCGTCCGAATGGTTTCCATTTTGAATGATGGAACTCTGAGGAATTTGTTTAGAATTTTTAAATCCAGAATTGGCCTGAAAGTTCCCTCTTTTTTGGGAACTACAAACAGGTTTGAGTAAAAACCCAGACCTTGTTCCGCTGTTGGAACTGGGTGTATCACTCCCATCTTTAATAGGTCTTCTACGCAATGTAAGAATGCCTGTCTCTTTATCTGGTCTGAAGATAAGCGAGACATGTGGAACCTTCCCCTTGGAGGAAGTTCCTTGAACTCTAGAAGATACCCCTGAGAGACTATTTCTAGCGCCCAGGGATCCGGAACATCTCTTGCCCAAGCCTGAGCAAAGAGAGAAAGTCTGCCCCCTACTAGATCCGGTCCCGGATCGGGGGCTACCCCTTCATGCTGTCTTGGTAGCAGCCGCAGGCTTCTTGGCCTGTTTACCCTTGTTCCAGCCTTGCAATGGTTTCCATGCTGGTTTAGGTTGGAAAGCGTTACCCTCTTGTCTAGAGGCTGCAGAGTTAGAAGCCGGTCCGTTCCTGAAAATTCGAAAGGAACGAAAATTAGATTTGTTCTTAGCCTTGAAAGGCCTATCCTGTGGGAGGGCATGGCCCTTTCCCCCAGTGATGTCTGAAATAATCTCCTTCAATTCTGGCCCGAAAAGGGTCTTACCTTTGAAAGGAATATTAAGCAATTTTGTTTTGGACGACACATCCGCCGACCAAGATTTTAGCCAAAGCGCCCTGCGCGCCACTATTGCAAAACCTGAGTTTTTCGCTGCTAATTTTGCCAATTGAAAAGCGGCATCCAAAATAAAGGAATTAGCCAACTTTAGTGCGTGAATTCTGTCCATGACTTCATCATATGGAGTCTCCTTTTGGAGCGAATTTTCTAATTCATCGAACCAAAAAGACGCCGCCGTTATGACAGGAATAATGCACGAAATTGGTTGAAGAAGGAAACCTTGCTGAACAAAAATCTTTTTAAGCAATCCCTCCAATTTTTTATCCATAGGATCTTTGAAAGCGCAACTGTCCTCTATAGGAATAGTTGTGCGCTTGGCTAACGTTGAAACTGCCCCCTCTACCTTAGGGACCATTTGCCATGTGTCCCTTCTGGGGTCGACAATGGGGAACATTTTCTTAAATATAGGAAGTGGAACAAAAGGTACACCTGGCTTCTCCCACTCCTTAGTCACTATGTCCGCCACCCTCTTGGGTATCGGAAAAGCATCAGCGTGCACTGGGACCTCTAAGAATTTGTCCATTTTGCACAACTTCTCTGGAATCACCAAATAATCACAATCATCAAGAGTAGTTAGCACCTCCTTAAGCAGGGCGCGGAGATGTTCTAGCTTAAATTTAAATGCCACAATATCAGGTTCTGCCTGCTGAGAAATTTTTCCTGAATCAGAAATTTCTCCCTCAGACAGACCCTCCCTCACAGACAACTCAGATTGATGTGAGGGTATAACAGATAAATTACTTGCTCATCCTCTGTATTTAAAAAATACAGAAAGTAATCACGCTTTCTGGGAAATGCCGGCAGTTTGGATAAAAGAGCTGCTATAGAATTATCCATTACTGCTGTTAATTGCTGCATAGTAACAAGCATTGGCGCGCTAGATGTACTAGGTATCGCCTGCACGGACAAAACTGGTGTTGACACAGAAGGAGAGGATGATGAACTATCCCCACTACCTTCATTTGAAGAATCATCATGGGCAACCTTATTAAATGTGACAGTATTGTCCTTACTTTGTTTGGACGCCATGGCACAATTTGCACATACATTTAAAGGGGGAACCACCTTGGCTTCCATACACACAGAACATATGCTATCTGAAGGTACAGACATGTTAGACAGATTTAGGCAGGCTATTAATGCAATAAAAACCAATTTAAACAAAACCGTTACTGTCTCTTTAAATAATAAAAAGAGCACACTTTATTTCTGAATGTTCGAAAAACTATCAAAGAAATATCCAATCTCTCTGAAATTTACACCCCAGTGTCTTAATGCTTTGAAAGTATTGCACACCAAATTTCTCTAGACCCTTAAATGAGCAAACTGGAGCTAATAGTTCAATTTACCGGTTTAAACACACTACAGTCCCTGCCACAGACTTTGCTGCGGCTTTTACCTTCCTTAGGGGTTATTCACCACAGAACTAAGCCTTCCTGAGTCCTTTTCTCAGCCACAGGACCCTCTCACGTGAAGATGCATGCACTGCCTATGGAAAGTAACTGCGCAACTGAGGCGCGAAAATGAGGCCTCCTCCCTCTGCATACCAGAGTGAAGGGGCCTTTCTGACTAGATTAGGCGTCTAAACAACTGCCAGGCGCAAATAAACGTTCCCAAAAGTGTTTCAAAGTTCACAAAACACTCCAAATGTCATATAAATATGATAAAAACAAATCGATTTAGCCCACAATAGTGTCAACCAGCATAGAGCCCAATTTATAAGCCTTAATTCTGTTACTGAGTCTAAGAAAATGGCTTATCGGTCCAATAAGGGAAAACTGACAGTCTTCTAGCAATACTGGGTCTTGTTAGAAAATAGACTGGTCATAGCTGAAGCAGATAAGTCTGCAAACTGTTCCCCCCAACTGAAGTTCTCTGGTTTCAACAGTCCTGTGTGGGAACAGCAATGGATTTTAGTTACTGGTGCTAAAATCATACTCCTCTTTTAACAGAAATCTTCATCACTTTCTGTTGTAAAGTAAATAGTACAAACCGGCACTATTTTAAAATAACAAACTCTTGATAGAAGAAATAAAACTACAACTAACACCACATACTCTTTACCATCCCTGTGGAGATGCTACTTGTTCAGAGCGGCAAAGAGAATGACTGGGGGGCGGAGCCAGATGGGGGGCTATATGGACAGCTTTTGCTGTGTGCTCTCTTTGCCATTTCCTGTAGGGAATGAGAATATCCCACAAGTAAGGATGAAGCCATGGACCGGACACACCAATGTAGGAGAAAAGTTATTTTTTGCCTTTTCTAACTTGTGTTTCTTTTAGAAACACAAGGTCAACTTTATTTCTCTAAAATTCTCTCAAGGCTGTTGATCTTTTTGTGGGTATGTTCAGACCCTTAGTATTAATTGATGATAAGTGTATATCATTTGTAGTAATATTAATGCTCTGTAGTTTAACCATAGTCTACGTATCTGTTTACTATAAAGGATTTAGGAGAGGAGTATGTTGTATGAGCAATATAGGGATTCAGCAGAGTATGTCACAGGCCGAAACAAAAACAATTAAACATTATAACAATATTTAACAATTTTCTTGCATGAACGAATAACAATGACATATTTACCAATAGTAGTAAAGCATGTCCTTTTCATCAACCCCATTATTTTAATTTTAAGAACATTATGAGGTCTGTTGTGTCACTGGGGACCTACATAGGATCTCTTATGGCATTCTGAAACTAAGTTCATTAATGGGTACAGAAAATTTCTAGTTAGAGGAGGGAGACAGATACAAGAAACAAATAGAGTATTGTATGAGAAAATGATTGACACTATAACATGTTCTGTATCTTATAGTAAGTTAATCATAATTGTGTACATAATACCAACTGTACCTCAATATATAATTAATTATAAACTGTTACCTCATCGTGCCTCGAGAGTATGGCAGATCTTTTCCATTCATCAACAAATACAAACTGGAATGTTATATCGTAACAAGGAGCTATTATTATTATTATTATACTTTATTTATGAAGCACCAACATATTCTTCAGCGCTGTCAATGGATACAATTCATTTAAATAAAAAACAACAATATAAAACTTGTAAGAGACAGGACAAAATTTACAAACACATACACGAGGAATTGAGGGCCCTATTCCCATGGGAACTTACAATCTAGAAGGGTAGGAGGTTGAGAAACAGGAGGTGAGGTTATTGAGCTATATTCAATAATAGTTTTTGACTCAGTACTAATCAGCACTTATGATAAAGGAGTGTTCAGTCTACTCATTCGGGAATTCTAGTATTGAATCATCCCAAATGTAGTGTAAATATTGGGATTGTAAAGGTAGTTGTACTGTATAGGTGGTTTTCTTGTTTTTGAAAACTATGGTCCATTGAGGTCTTTGTAGTTTTAAGATAGTCTTCTGGTGTTGCTGGTGGACTGGTGTAATTTGCACTTTGTGTCTCTTAAAGGGACATTTTTGTTTTCAGAACTAAATAGTTTTAAAAAAACGTTCTCTGTTTAATTGTTTTTACTAAGTTTATTACTTACCTTTAAGTACATTGGTTAGTTTTACCAAAAATGCAGTGCACAAAAATTTGTTTAAAAATTACATACAATGACAAAACTAAAGCTAATATAGCTGATTACAGCTTCAAATGGCAAAAATATGCACTGTAGCTCAAAATGAAAAGTTTAGTTAAAACGAAAATTTTAGTTAAAACAAAAAAATGTAATGAAATTTGTTTGAAACAAATGCGACCATGAACAAAAATCAACTAAAATTTTATTTTTAACAAAACAAAAATTTCCGAAGAAATTTTTTTTTTCCCCTTGCCCATCTCTAATGTATATACATAGGTATAAATATATTTGTGCAAAAATCCATCAGATATATTTTTATATTTATATCTCCTTATAGGGACATAAAACCCAAACTTTTTATTTAATGATTTCCAATTTACTTCTGTTATCTAATTTCTTTCATTCTCTTATCTCATATCTAGATAGGCTCAGTAGCTGCTGATTGGTGGCTGCAGATAGATGCCTCGTGTCATTGGCTCACCCATGTGCATTGCTATTGCTTCAACAAAGGATATCTAAAGAATGAAGCAAATTAGATAATAGAAGTAAAGTGGTATGCTGTTTAAAATTGTATTCTCTATCTGAATCATGAAATAAATTTTTTGGGTTTTATGTCATTTTAAGAATAAATAGAACATATTCTGCTATGTGCATGATTATGAAATATATCCTATATTATAAAAGACAAGTGTTTGTCTGAAGCCGTCATGCGCAGTACAGACAAACACTTGGCCTTAGATTCTATTCTCGCGCACCTCGGCATAGCTGACAGCTGACAGATTGGGAGCGCGAGGTACACAGCATACAAGCAGCTGTGAGATAGGGAGCGCGAGCTACTCAACAGCTGTGAGGTCTGCTGCGTGAGAAGCGGCAACGCGCTCCCCAGACCTCACAGCTGTTTGTGGCCGACGGGAGCGTCACGAGGGGCGTGGCCGGACGTCGCGAGGGGCGTGGCTGGGCGGGTGTTGCCGCGATGGGGCGTGGCCGGGCGGGGTCCCGCGAAGACAGAGCCAGAGAGGGAGCAGGAGGGGGGGGGCAGAGAGCCAAAGAGAAGGGGAGGGGGCAGAGAGCCAAAGAGAAGGGGGTGGCAGAGAGCCAAAGAGAAGGGGGGGCAGAGAGCCAAAGAGAAGGGGGGGGGCAGAGAGCCAAAGAGAAGGGGGGGGCAGAGAGCCAAAGAGAAGGGGGGGGGCAGAGAGCCAAAGAGAAGGGGGGGGCAGAGAGCCAAAGAGAAGGGGGGGCAGAGAGCCAAAGAGAAGGGGGGGGGCAGAGAGCCAAAGAGAAGGGGGGGGCAGAGAGCCAAAGAGAAGGGGGGGCAGAGAGCCAAAGAGAAGGGGGGGGCAGAGAGCCAAAGAGAAGGGGGGGGGCAGAGAGCAAAAGAGAAGGGGGGGCAGAGAGCCAAAGAGAAGGGGGGGGCAGAGAGCCAAAGAGAAGGGGGGGGCAGAGAGCCAAAGAGAAGGCGGGGGGGGCAGAGAGCCAAAGAGAAGGCGGGGGGGCAGAGAGCCAAAGAGAAGGCGGGGGGGGGCAGAGAGCCAAAGAGAAGGCGGGGGGGCAGAGAGCCAAAGAGAAGGCGGGGGGGCAGAGAGCCAAAGAGAAGGGGGGGGCAGAGAGCCAAAGAGAAGGCGGGGGGGGGCAGAGAGCCAAAGAGAAGGGGGGGGCAGAGAGCCAAAGAGAAGGGGGGGCAGAGAGCCAAAGAGAAGGGGGGGGGCAGAGAGCCAAAGAGAAGGGGGGGCAGAGAGCCAAAGAGAAGGGGGGGGGGCAGAGAGCCAAAGAGAAGGGGGGGCAGAGAGCCAAAGAGAAGGGGGGGGGGCAGAGAGCCAAAGAGAAGGGGGGGGGGGCAGAGAGCCAAAGAGAAGGGGGGGCAGAGAGCCAAAGAGAAGGGGGGGGAGAGAGAGCCAAAGAGAAGGGGGGGGGGGAGAGAGAGCCAAAGAGAAGGGGGGGGAGAGAGAGCCAAAGAGAAGGGGGGGGGGAGAGAGCCAAAGAGAAGGGGGGGAGAGCCAAAGAGAAGGGGGGGGAGAGCCAAAGAGGGGGGAGAGAGAGAGCCAAAGAGGAAAAAGAGCCAAAAAGGAGAGAGAGCCAAAGAGGGGGGAGAGAGAGCCAAAGAGGGGGGAGAGAGAGCCAAAGAGGGGGGGAGAGAGAGCCAAAGGGGGGGGAGAGAGCTAAAGGGGGGGAGAGCCAAAGAGGGGGGAGAGAGAGAGCCAAAGAGGAAAGAGAGCCAAAGAGGAAAGAGAGCCAAAGAGGAGAGCAAAAGAGGGGAGAGAGCCAAAGAGGGGGGAGAGAGAGCCAAAGAGGGGGGGGGCAGAGAGCCAAAGAGGGGGGGAGAGCGCCAAAGAGGGGGGAGAGAACAAAAGAGGGGGGAGAGAACAAAAGAGGGGGGAGAGAGCCAAAGAGGGGAGGGGAGAGCAAAAGAGGGGGGGAGCCAAAGGGGAGGGGGGAGCCAAAGGGGAGGGGGGAGCCAAAGGGGAGGGGAGAGCCAAAGAGGGGGGAGAGAGAGAGCCAAAGAGGGGGGAGAGAGAGCCAAAGAGGGGGGAGAGAGAGCCAAAGAGGGGGGAGAGAGAGCCAAAGGGGGGGAGAGCCAAAGAGGGGAGAGAGAGAGCCAAAGAGGAGAGAGAGCAAAAGAGGGGAGAGAGCCAAAGAGGGGGGGAGCCAAAGAGGGGGGGGAGAGCCAAAGAGGGGGGAGAGAGAGCAAAAGAAAGGATGGAGAGAGCCAAAGAGGGGAGAGAGAGAGCCAAAGAGGGGAGAGAGAGAGCAAAAGAGGGGAGAGAGAGAGCAAAAGAGGGGAGAGAGAGAACAAAGGAGAGGGGGGAGAGAAAGCAAAAGAGAGGGGGGAAAGAAAGCAAAAGAGAGGGGGGAAGAGAGAGCAAAAGAAAGGGGGGAGAGAGCAAGGGGTGGGACCGCTGTTCTGAAAAAAATGGCCCGTGTACACGGGCTTTAGTACTAGTAATATTATAATATATAATATATATAATATTATCTTTTATGTTGCGTTTTTACATAACTGCAATCGTGTTTGCTCGACTTGTGGGTGTTAGTTTTTTTTTCAACTTTTTCAGCTCCATTTAAATCTATGGGGGAATGCAAATTTGCGTTCGCAACTTTGCAAACATGAGAGCACAAACGTTTTACTTTATACTCGTAAAACGAGCATGAATCTCCAAGCTAGCGCAAACTACTGCTCCACTAGTAATCTGGCTCAAAGGCTCTTGAATATCACATATACAGTGTTCTCCGCAGAAAATGTTGCTAGCCGGGTGGTGGCAGTGTAATATTTTCGAATATTTTAACTTTTTTTGCTATTAAAAGCACAAATTAATTGCATAATTCATCATGCATTTATTGCATGATAGTTTGAGCAATACACATTGAAAAATGTTAATATTTGCTAATTTTAGCTTATTTTTGGCTAAAAATGTAGCCTTGTGGTCAGTAAAATCAGCCGGGTGGTGCACAGATTAAAAAGACCCTGGGGAGAACACTGCTTAGGATTTGTTAAGAGGTCTTTAAAAACATGTTTTCTGTATTTGTTTTTCAGTCTACAAATAAAGGATGATATTAGTGCAAACCATGTAATTAATTATTATTTTTTATTACTTTTTTCCCTTGTACTTCTGCTTTTATGAATCTTGAATAAATCATGGAGTGTACAGGCTTGTTTTACTCCGACTTGGTATCCAGCCACATTGATTCTGTAGTATTACTAAGGATGTAAATATCACATCAGTAATACCGCTGGAGTGACATTTTTGGCTCAATATTGCGGGTGCGACGGGTTGGCATTGGAGTTTGGGTTGGGATAAGCTATATGGTTAACCACTTAAATGTTTGAGAGATCTGCTATATACTGTGCAGTACAACTTACTTACAAACCTGCTATTGCTTGGTAGGTCGCAATGTTTGGCTGTGGTATTACTGCCGCAAAATACACTCACCGCTGTAATGTTATGGTAACACTTGTCAAGCCAAAGTATCTTTGCTATGCTCAGTAAACTTGTTCAGGAGGTATACATTTGAATATGTTTTCTACATTACGTACATTAAGTTAGTCACTGTTTAAATTTAAAACACCCCTGATTTGTCATCAAATGTTGCCACCTAAAATGTTCTGGTGTTAAATACCCTCGATTTTCTGTGCTTAGATATTTTATCCCTAATGAAAAATAGAGTTACACCAATTTATCTCCTTCTTAAATATGGTAATTATCACTTCTAAAAAATGACTTTTGAAGTTGTGATTAGTCAATAAAATTACCATTCAATTAAATACTTAAACTACTTTTTTCCTTAAAGGGACAGTACACTGTAAAATAGTTTTTATATTAATGTATTTTCAATGACTTGTTATACCAGCTGCAGAGTAAAAAATGTATGAGAAATGGCATTTTCAGGTTTATTTGTGTATATGAAGTAGCTGGTTTTGTGCTTTTAAACCATAGTCTTATTGCAATGGGCTTCAGGTAATATCAGTTCTCATTATTGCTCCTTTATGTATAGTTTTATATTAAATAGATGTGTCTGATAAAAAAAAAAACACAACCTATTCAAATGGGCTTAGCTTCCAGGGAAAGAAGACCTCATTAACTTATCTCTCTATAGTTACACAAAATATAGTTACACAAAATCCTCCTTATTTTATCTCACACAGTGAGACCAATACTTAGTGCCCGATTATCTAAGCTTCACTGGATCAGACATGGTTTTTCACACTAACCCATGCAAGGGCTACCTTTGTGGAATTATCTTTAAAAAGGGGCAGTCCCTGCAAGTGGCGAGATGTCTCCTATATAAAGTAATAGAGCTCGCTGGAAAGGGACACTTCACTCCATAGAGCGAAGTTAGCAGTGAGCAGAGGGCACAGTTTAAAAATTAAATCCTGCAGTCAATATAAATCACATTACGCTGCTTTCTGCATACAGCATCTTACAGTCACTTCTAATTTTGTATGGATGTGTTTTAATTAGGGTAATAAGCATTTTGGTTAAAGTTTGTCACCTTTAAGTTTGCAAGAAAAAACTGTGAGATCTGTAGTACGAAACCCCATGAAACGCCCATGTTCAGCCCCTTTTACGAAAAAACAACAAATTTTGAATTTTGTATTTATAAGTACGAATTTCTAGGTGTTTTTGCACATCCAGAGTACTTCAAATGCAATTTACGTTGTGCACATTTAATACAATTTATTCCTGTGTAATTTACATACAAATTTAAGGTTTTTGATAAAATACAATTTTTAGTGAACAATTTTGTTTTGATGTTTGATGCACCTTAACAATATAGTTTTTTCCTGCTTATTTTTGTGTGAATGGTTCAATTACTCATTTTACAGTTGTGCTCATAAGTTTACATACCCTGGCAGAATTTATGATTTCTTGGCCATTTTCTTTCACTCATGGTTAGTGTTTGGCTGAAGCCATTTATTATCAATCAACTGTGTTTACTCTTTTTAAATCATAATGACAACAGAAACTACCTAAATGACCCTGATCAAAAGTTTACATACCCTGGTGATTTTGGCCTGATAACATTCACACAAGTTGACACAAAGGGGTTTGAATGGCTATTAAAGGTAACCATCCTCACCTGTGATCTGTTTGCTTGTAATTGGTGTGTGTGTGTGTGTGAAAGGTCAATGAGTTTCTGGACTCCTGACAGACCCTTGCATCTTTCATCCAGTGCTGCACTGATTCTGGATTCTGAGTCATGGGGAAAGCAAAAGAATTGTCAAAGGATCTGCGGGAAAAGGTAGTTGAACTGTATAAAACAGGAAAGGGATATAAAAAGGATATCCAAGGAATTGAGAATGCAAATCAGCAGTGTTCAAACTCTAATCAAGAAGTGGAAAATGAGGCGTTCTGTTTGATAACATACTGCATTCATCTTGCCATCAATTCTGACCAAATTTCCTGTGCCTTTGTAGCTCCCACATCCCCAAAACATCAGCGATTCATCTCCATGTTTCACAGTAGGAATGGTGTACCTTTCATCATAGGCCTTGTTGACTCCTCTCCAAATGTAGCGTTTATGGTTGTGGCTAAAAAGCTCGATTTTGGTCTCATCACTCCAAATGACTTTGTGCCAGAAGGTTTGAGACTTGTCTCTGTGCTGTTTGGCGTATTGTAAGTGGGATACTTTGTGGCATTTGTGTAGTAATTGCTTTCTTCTGGCAACTCAACCATGCAGCCCATCTTTATTCAAGTGCCTCCTTATTGTGCATCTTGAAACAGTCACCCCACATGTCCTGTATTTCACCTGAAGTTATTTGTAGGTTTGTCTTTCCATCCCGAACAATTTTCCTGGCAGTTGTGGCTGAAATTTTAGTTGGTCTACCTGACCGTGGTTTGGTTTCAACCGAACCCCTCATTTTCCACTTCTTTATTAGAGTTTGAACACTGCTGATTTGCATTCTCAATTCCTTGGATATCTTCTTATATCCCTTTCATGTTTTATACAGTTCAACTACCTTTTCCCGCAGATCCTTTGACAATTCTTTTGCTTTCCCCATGACTCAGAATCCAGAATCGTCAGTGCAGCACTGGATGAAAGATGCAAGGGTCTGTCAGGAGTCTAGAAACTCATTGACTTTTATACACACACACTAATTACAAGCAAACAAATCACAGGTGAGGATGGTTACCTTTAATAGCCATTCAAACCCCTTTGTGTCAACTTGTGTGCATGTTATCAGGCCAAAATCACCAGGGTATGTAAACTTTTGATCAGGGTAATTTGGGTAGTTTCTGTTGTCATTATGATTTAAAAAGAGTAAACACAGTTGATTGATAATAAATGGCTTCAGCCAAACACTAACCATGAGTGAAAGAAAAGTTTTTGTGTTATCATTCATATTCTCTAAAAAAATGGACAAGAAATCATAAATTCTGCCAGGGTATGTAAACTTATGAGCACAACTGTATATGATTTTTAAATTACAAATTTAATTATGCACTTTTGTAATGTATGTATCTCCTCCCCATATGAAAATGCAGTATGCGCCCATTAGCGAGACACCTTGATTTCAGGGTAAAAAAATGGCTTTAGAGAATTTACCAAGGAAATAGAAGGACTGAAGAGCATTCTTTAATAATGTCGACAGCCCAGAGACCTTTACATCATAAGGCCCTTAGAGAGAACAATAGAAAATGTATGTTTTATTATCGCTCTGACCCACCATTCACTGGGAGTGGTTTTTCTAAACATCCTTGTATGCAAAGCTTTTCTATAACCAGTATGTAAGTATTTAAATAATCAATACGGGTGGGTATACTTTAAGCAAAATCATCTATTTTAAATGACAAAATAAATGGAAAGGGTTATTTACAAAAAGTTTAAAATACTCCAGCAGGTAAAATGGATTCTTGGTGACACATTAAAGGAGAGAGAAAAAATTCACAGTACACTGTCCCTTGCATTAAATTAATTACATACGGCTAGATTTAGAGTTTTGTCGGTAACGACCCGCGTAGCTAACGCTGGCTTTTTTCTGGCCGCACCTTTAAAATAACTCTGGTATTGAGAGTCCACAGAATGGCTGCGTTAGGCTCCAAAAAGGGAGCGTACAGGCATATTTAACGCTACTGCAACTCTCAATACCAGAGTTGCTTACGGACGCGGCCAGCCTCAAAAACGTGCTCGTGCACGATTCCCCCATAGAAAACAATGGGGCTGTTTGAGCTGAAAAAAAAACTAACACCTGCAAAAAAGCCGCGTTCAGCTCCTAACGCAGCCCCATTGTTTTCTATGGGGAAACACTTCCTACGTCTGCACCTAACACCCTAACATGTACCCCGAGTCTAAACACCCCTAACCTTACACTTATTAACCCCTATTCTGCCGCCCCAGCTATCGCTGACAACTGCATATTATTTTTAACCCCTAATCTGTCGCTCCGTAAACCGCCGCTACTTACATTATCCTTATGTACCCCTAATCTGCTGCCCCTAACACCGCCGACCACTATATTATATTTATTAACCCCTAATCTGCCCCCACAACGTCGCCGCTACCTACCTACACTTATTAACCCCTAATCTGCCGAGCGGACCGCACCGCTATTATAATAAAGTTATTAACCCCTAATCCGCCTCACTAACCCTATAATAAATAGTATTAACCCCTAATCTGCCCTCCCTAACATCGCCGACACCTAACTTCAAACATTAACCCCTAATCTGCCGACCGGAGCTGATCAGAACAGCCAATAGAATGCAAGCTCAATCTGATTGGCTGATTGGATCAGCCAATCGGATTGAACTTGATTCTGATTGGCTGATTCCATCAGCCAATCAGAATATTCCTACCTTAATTCCGATTGGCTGATAGAATCCTATCGGAATTCGAGGGACGCCATCTTGGATGACGTCATTTAAAGGAACCGTCATTCGTCGTTCAGTCGTCGGCCAGGATGGATGTTCCGCGTCGGAGGTCTTCAGGATGCTGCCGCTCCGCTCCGGATGGATGACGATAGAAGATGCCGCCTGGATGAAGACTTCAATCGGATGGAAGACCTCTTCTGCCCCGCTTGGATGAAGACTTCTACCGGATCATGGACATCTTCAGCCCCCCGCTTGGGCTTGGATCAGGACATCGGAGGAGCTCTTCTGGACCGATAGGTGAACCTGGTATGGTGAAGATAAGGTAGGAAGATCTTCAGGGGCTTAGTGTTAGGTTTATTTAAGGGGGGTTTGGGTTAGATTAGGGGTATGTGGGTGGTGGGTTGTAATTTTGGGGGGGGGGTATTGTATGTTTTTTTTTTACAGGCAAAAGAGCTGAACTTCTTGGGGCATGCCCCGCAAAGGGCCCTGTTCAGGGCTGGTAAGGTAAAAGAGCTTTGAACTTTAGTAATTTAGAATAGGGTAGGGCATTTTTTTATTTTGGGGGGCTTTGTTATTTTATTAGGGGGCTTAGAGTAGGTGTAATTAGTTTAAAATTGTTGTAAGAGTTTTCTTATGTTTGTAAATATTTTTTTATTTTTTGTAACTTAGTTCTTTTTTATTTTTTGTACTTTAGTTAGTTTATTTCATTGTAGTTATTTGTAGATATTGTATTTAATTAATGTATTGATAGTGTAGTGTTAGGTTTAATTGTAGGTAATTGTAGATATTTTATTTAATTAATTTAATGATAGTCTAGTGTTAGGTTTAATTGTAACTTAGGTTAGGATTTATTTTACAGGTAATTTTGTTATTATTTTAACTAGGTAACTATTAAATAGTTCTTAACTATTTAATAGCTATTGTACCTGGTTAAAATAATTACAAAGTTGCCTGTAAAATAAATATTAATCCTAAAATAGCTACAATGTAATTATAATTTATATTGTAGCTATATTAGGGTTTATTTTACAGGTAAGTATTTAGCTTTAAATAGGAATAAGTTATTTAATAAGAGTTAATTTATTTCGTTAGATTTAAATTATATTTAACTTAGGGGGGTGTTAGGGTTAGAGTTAGAATTAGCTTTAGGGGTTAAAAAATTTATTAGAATAGCGGTGAGCTCCGGTCGGCAGATTAGGGGTTAATGTTTGAAGTTAGGTGTCGGCGATGTTAGGGAGGGCAGATTAGGGGTTAATACTATTTATTATAGGGTTAGTGAGGCGGATTAGGGGTTAATAACTTTATTATAATAGTGGTGCGGTCCGCTCGGCAGATTAGGGGTTAATAAGTGTAGGTAGGTAGCGGCGACGTTGTGGGGGGCAGATTAGGGGTTAACAAATATAATATAGGGGTCGGCGGTGTTAGGGGCAGCAGATTAGGGGTACATAAGGATAACTTAACTAGCGGTGCTTTGTGGTCGGCAGATTAGGGGTTAATTATTGTAGGTAGTTGGCGGCGACGTTGTGGGGGCAGATTAGGGGTTAATAAATATAATACAGGGGTCGGCGGTGTTAGGGGCAGCAGATTAGGGGTACATAAGTATAACGTAGGTGGCGGTCGGCAGTTTAGGGGTAAAAAAATTTAATCGAGTGGCGGCGATGTGGGGGGACCTCGGTTTAGGGGTACATAGGTAGTTTATGGGTGTTAGTGTACTTTAGAGCACAGTAGTTAAGAGCTTTATGAACCGGCGTTAGCCCAAAAAGCTCTTAACTCCTGGCTTTTTTCTGCGGCTGGAGTTTTGTCGTTAGATTTCTAACGCTCACTTCAGCCACGACTCTAAATACCGGAGTTAGAAAGATCCCATTGAAAAGATAGGATACGCAATTTACGTAAAGGGATCTGCGGTATGGAAAAGTCGCGGCTGAAAAGTGAGCGTTAGACCCTTTTTTGAATGACTCCAAATACCGGCGGTAGCCTAAAACCAGCGTTAGGAGCCTCTAACGCTGGTTTTCATGGCTACCGCCAAACTCTAAATCTAGGCCTAAGAGAACAGACAGATACCTTAGCAAATAATAGGTAATTTCACTTTATTAGAAAAGGGAACATTTTTATTAAATTATTGCTAAATCAAGTTAAAAACAGATTATTGACCTATTACTTATGAATGATTTTGCATCTGAATATTTTTAAAAGAAGGTATTATAACATTGTATGCTGTGATTGTAGAGGAATCTGTATAAGTAGAACCACTTTGTAAATAAGGGGTTGGTCTGTTGCTTTATTTTTTCCCTTTGTTGGAATTTTTAGACTACGACTATGTTTTATATACGTCTTTACATATTTTTTATGCTTTTCTTTTTTTTCCTTGTGATGTAAATGTTTACTTTAACAGAATTATAAAAAAAAACATTTATTTCCTTCATTAATGCAAACCACAGGGAAAAAAATAGAAGCATCCCCAAAGCACACCTAGAGAACTCATATAGTTACAACATCCACAACACACTAACCTCAGAAGTGGTGAGCATAGGTTTGTTTTAAATGAGTATATGTTGGATGTTTTATTTTCTGTGGTTTGTATTTATTGTTGGCATCCAGCACTGACTGACCAGATTTTGGTTGGTAATACATTTAGGGTAAAATTATAATTGGTGTGCTATTTAGTGCTTTTGTTTGTGCATAAACACTGATGTAAGTAAACCTTTAATGGGTTAGCGCATGTATTACAAGTTGAAAGTAAATTGTTTGTGCACGAGTGAAATCCGATGTGCGCTAACTTCACAACTTCGGACATCGCAACTGGAACAAACAGTAAACTGTTTTTCTGTCCAATCACGCATCTTCTCAGTGTCAGGTGGAGTGCTGTTGTTTCAGAATGAAACAAGGTGGAATCAATGGCTGAGAGGCCCAGCTCACTACAACCCCTTATTAGAGCACTTGACGTAAACACAGTGTTCAAACAAAGGCCAGGGGTAAGAGAGCAATGAGACTAAACCTAGTAGCTGAACTCTCTTTAGTACTTTAATCAGCTCCTACAAAACAAACAACAATTAAAGGGACACTGAACCCACATTTTTTCTTCCGTGATTCAGATAGAGCATGAAATTTTAAGCAACTTTCTAATTTACTCCTATTATTAAATTTTCTTCATTCTCTTGGTATCTTTATTTGAAATGCAAGAATGTAAGTTTAGATGCCGGCCCATTTTTGGTGAACAACCTGGGTTGTTCTTGCTGATTGGTGGATAAATTCATCCACCAACAAAAAAGTGCCGTCCAGAGGTCTGAACTAATAAATAAGCTTAGATGCCTTCTTTTTCAAATAAAGATAGCAAGAGAACAAAGAAAAATTGATAATAGGAGTAAATTAGAAAGTTGCTTAAAATTGCATGCTCTATCTGAATCACAAAAGAAAAATTTTGGGTTCAGTGTACCTTTAAGTAATAGACAGTAACTGTGAGTGTTTCAATTCAAATATCAAAGAAATATATACTTTAATAAAAGTTTAGTCTTGCTATCCAGATAATTATAAACATGCATAAGTTACTTAAATGCAGATCCCCTTATAGCAGAGGAATTCAGGGATAAGGTAATCTAAGTCAGGCCAGGGGAAAAAGAGTACACTGCCCCCCCCCCCCCCGTATTAACAGGGCTCAAATATATATTTGCTTATATTTATATTTCAATATGTCCAGTTCTGACCACAGCAATAATATATATATATAGTGTGCGTAAGTCTGACTCATATGTTCCAACAGACACTCCCCCTAGTGTGTATTGAAAGTTACAACACAATTGCAAAACATACTTAGAAATGCTGACACAGTTTGCTGAACTTGGCTCACACCCAGGTGTTGAGACGCGATTCCACCCCCTCCAAAGCGGTACTGCGCCTTTATTAACCCCCGACACTTCGTTCCATGGTAGGGCTATTATCCATACACTGTAGTTGTAGTCACTTAATTGTGTATCTCACAACAGAGAAATCTTCACAGACTGTGCACCAAATCCTCTGCAGGTCTTTAAATGTACCCGTGCTCACTGAGGCCAGTGAGTATAAAGAAAGAGAGTCCTAGGAGCACCGGGTTTCAGTAAAAGAAAAACCTTTATTCGTATGTTAATAAAACAATGGGGTATGACAAGTCCCCTAGGGTAAAACAGAGGTAAATAGCAGTGAAAACAAGCTGGCTGACGCGTTTCAGCTAACACGCCATTCTCTTAGCCTCATAAAACATTGATTACAAACATTTATTTAAAAACATTTACTGCATCATTGGACTGTTGGTACACACCTCCAAAGAAAACAGACCAATTGGGAGCAATATCACTCCTACACGCCCCATTCTTAATATGCAAATCAAATGCCTCCATACTCTTGACCAGGGGTGGGCAAGACGTAGATCGCGGTCTACCAGTGGACCGCGAGTGAGCTTTGAGGTGACCGCCTGTAAGATTTTAAAAGTCTGCATAATAAGAGAAAGATTTCTCACACATCTACGGCGGCGAGGCTCTTTACTCGGAATCTAGAATTCTAGATAGAATGAAGTGAAGAGCCTCACCACCGTAGATGTGTGAGAAACCTTTCTTTTATGCAGACTTTTGAAATCGGCTATGACTCTGAGTCTATGACGGTGGTATGGGCACTATACTTCAGCATGAGTGACACGGCTGTAGCTGAACTCACTGCCCCAGCTTTGGTTACAGGACCTGCTCCCTAATCAACCTGACATGACCTCCAGTCAATAAAATTACTTTGTAGAATGAGTCTCGAGCCGTCTTGAGACTACTTATCATACACAGGCGCGGTACACAGATAAGGTCGCTTGACGGTCCCAGCGTGACGTAAGGAGAGAGCTCTGGCAATAAGTAAAGACAGGGAGTCCGGCTGTATTTGTTAAAGAGCCCGGCTGGTTTTTAAAGCTGTATTATTTGTGCCAAAAATACAGTTTTCAGCCAGCAGTTCCTATTTGTGGCAAAAATACTAATCTTTGTGTTTTTTCCAATAAATACATTATTGTGTTGTTTTTAGTTAGGTGACCATGTCACTTGGAATAAAATTAGAGGTAGCCCTTGCCTTACAAATGTCTGCCCACCCCTGCTCTTGACAATATTGTAAGCCATGACGCCAGTGCACAATGATAATACATTTAGCCCCGCCATTTGGCTAGAGCGATACTGGGATTGTGCTTAAACGGGAGTCAGGCAAAGATGGCAGAAGGCAGGCAAAGAGCTTTAACATAGAGATACATACATACATCTCTAAATATATATATGTATGTATATATGTGTACACATATGTACATATGTGTACATATGTATTTATATGTGTATATACTGTATGTATTTAGAAACATATATCTACATATAAACACATATGTACACATATAAAGACATACTGTATATATAAGTGAATTGGAGCCCTTCACAGTTACGTAGATGAAAACATGTAAAAACATACTTATGTAATATTCATATTTAATAAAGGTTTTAACTGTGTATTTACTCTAAATATTTCACATATTTCACATATGTTCACAGCAGAATATGTATTTTTTAATAGATATTTGTATATATATATTTGTATATATATATATATATCAGGGCTGATGCTAGACTATTTTGTGCCCTAGGCAAGACCAGCTACTTGCGCCCCCCACAAAATTATTTTTTTTACATACATTTGCTACTGGTTACTATAATACACCTATAATACATGACCTGCTGGCCACCCTAATGCAGGTAAGTAACTGACGGTAACTCACAAAACACAGTCCTTGATTCCTTGGCCTTTAGTGACATACAAAATATGGATTAAAGGGATGCTCTAGTGCATATTATTATTAATAATAATAACAACAATGATTATAAACTTAAAAAATAGCCAATTTCAAAAACACAATAGCATTCTACTAAGTTATTGTGAAGCTTCCAGTCTTATAATAGAGCTTGCTTTATGAACATAACCCAATCTTTGCTGATAATTACATTTTACCAGAGTAGCTATTCGTTTAGAAACGCATGCAACACAATATGTATTTATATATTTAAGGCTAGGACTTTGGGCATTCTCCCCCATAAATAAAATCATCACTCAAATTTGAAACAATCTAGTAAAGTTTTATTTGAGAATTTATTGTATTTATATTTATTCCCTGAAAAAATTTCTTTCGCTGTTAGCTATGACATTGTCAAACCTTATTTTTTTAAAATTAGGTAAATCCCTATTACATTCTCCAAATATTTGTAAGAAATTAAAAAAATATATATTTTGAATATAACACTACTGCAGTATTTTCCGCATTTATGATGTAAAAAACAAAGTCATACTCTGGCACAAATTAAACTAAAAAGTTCCACTTACTAAATATTACTACCAGCAAGCTAACCTGAAATGGGTTAAATACATAGAGGCACAACCTAGTGAAATAGTAAAATGCCCTACCACACTGTTATGTCCCTTTAATTTCAAATTACTCATCATAACTGGACTTCAGGGGCCCGATTCAATATGCAGCCACCGCAGCCAAATTTTACACGATTTTGGTATTACATATACGGCGTAGCATACAAGTTACACGCGTATATTTTACCCTTCGGCCGTATTTTTTATCCCCATAGACTAACAGAACAGCCGCGCAATTTGGTATCCAATATACAGCGTAAGGACTTACGCACGCAGAATTCAGAAAATCTACTCCATTCTCATCTCACCACATATTGCAGGCGCAGCAACCCTTGCACTGACTAAAAAAAAAACAATGTAACTCCCTGGAAGCCTTAACAAATACATACATGTAAGCAGCATCTCAAGGTTAAAGGGACAGTATACTATGATATTGGTTTTCTAAGGTTTATTTGTGTATTTGAAATAGCTGATTTTGTTGTTTGAAGCCACAACCTAATCAAATGGATTGAGGGGAGAATACAATGCATCCACAGGCTCTTGAGCAGCAGGGCTTCTAGGTGCTTGAGGTGCAGGGTCGCTTGCATCTGCTGGTGCTTGAGGTGCAGGGTCAGCTACATCTGCTGGTTTATGTGGGGCAGGGTCAGCTATATCTGCTGGTGCTTGAGGTGCAGCTGTAGATTCTGCTATATTTTCATCAGCATGTAGTGGAGCACGTCCAATTGATGAGGATGGTGGAGCACGTCCAATTGATGAGGATGGTGGAGCATGTCCAATTGATGAGGATGGTGGAGCTCTCATGGTTGGTTGATATTCCCACTGATGACCAGTGTGTGACCCCTCAGCCTGTCCAATTGGCACTTCCTGTGACTTTGTCTGTGTGCAAAATCCCTGACTGCCATGAGATTGTGTTGTGTGTGTGTGTGTGGGGGGGGGGTAAATACATGGACCCTTTGGGGCTCCCCCTCAAAGCCAAAGGGAGGATATTCCTCTGGCCAGGAATCTTGCCAGGGGTCATATGGCAATGGTGGTGGCATCACTCCCGGGTCCTCAACTGAAGCCATCCAACCATGCTCATGCCTGGGAGCTTACTGTTCTTGCGGTTGCCTGAAGACTGGTGGTGGTGGTGGTGGCATGGATGTTTGTATCCTTGTGACAGGAGGTTCTGTGAAGGAGTCAAAGGATGAGAGGGATTAGTACAGTCAGATATATGTCCACATGGGCATACAATATACATTGATACATGCTAGGGCCTATACTGATTCTCATGTCAAACTCTATAACATGTGTCCTGTGTTATTCTGAGACATGTTAGTATTGCACTACTCCACCTCATATAATGAATTGCATTGTGTTAAGTAGCAGTAATGTCAAGTATAATTGTAGAGGTTTTTGTTAGTAGGCCAAATACCATGTTCCTCATTGTGTACATGAATGTGTGATATTAAAGGATGTTATATCTCAAATACATATAATACTGTTGTGTGGGATGTTACTCACCAGCATGATGTGCTGTGGTTGCAGCCCCTGAGTCACGAGCCCCTGGAAGTCCACGGACTGCTGTGATACTCAGGGACCTGCGTATCATCTCCTGCCAGGTGTTATACTCAATATCCAGGGATGGACCACCGCCTGTTCCCCTCTGGTGCATAGCTTCCTGCCCCATCTTTTCTTTGACTGCCTCTTGCAGTTATTCCACCGCTTTTTCAGGCCCTCAACAGTCCTCCTCTGCGGGGCCACACTGTTGATGGCATCCTCTACCGCCAACCATGCGGTTTTTCTCTCAAATGAGAAGTTTGGACATCTCAGCCTCTCATCCTCCATGGACACTTGGCTTCCTCCCTGTGATGTCCCTGGTGTGGGTTCCTCCCTATCCTCTTCCTCCTCCCCCCTTCTGTCCCCATGTGCACCCTCTGTCCCTCTCCTAGATGTGCCTGCTCTCTGGGGCTCTCAGGCATCTCCCCTCCCATCATCCCTTCTAGCTCTCCCTCTCCCCACTCCACTTACTCCCTGACGGGGGGCCCACTGCTAGTCCTGTCCTCTCGATTACTCCTCTCCCTGCCACTCCTCTCCCCTCCTCCCCTCCTCCCTACCTCTTCCTGCCATCCTCACACTTAATCACACTACACACACTCACACTCACTCCCAGTTCATTCACACACAATCACACAAAAACAATCAGCCTCTCACACTGTAATAATCAAATAAAATGTATGTAATACCCCGATGTGCGAGGTGAAATTACGGGCAGCATGGGTTTCTGCGCTTACGCGGAAACCTGCGCCGTATATTGGATCGGGACCCAGATGTTTAGAATTACAAAGAGGTTACCATACTGAGGTACAATGTTTAAACAAGTTATGCTGCTGATATCTATTCAAACTGAAGCTTCCTAATATATTGATTGTAGGGTGCAAATACTCGGCTAGATTACGAGTCTTGCGTTAGCCTTAAAAAGCAGCGTTGAGAGGTCCCAACGCTGCTTTTTAATGCCCGCTGGTATTACGAGTCTTGAAGTGACAGGCTCACCGCTCACTTTTTTGGTCAGACTCGAAAATACCGCAAATCCCCTTACGTCAATTGCGTATTCTATATTTTCAATGGGACTTGCATAACGCCGGTATTACGAGTCTTCCAAAAAGTGAGCGGTACAGCCTCTCTTGTCAAGACTGATACCGCATTTAAAAGTCAGTAGTTAAGAGTTTTATGGGCTAACGCCGTAGCATAAAACTCTTAACTAAAGTGCTAAAAAGTACACTAACATCCATAAACTACCTATTAACCCCTAAACCGAGGCCCCCCCCACATCGCAAACACTAAAATAAAAATTTTAACTCCTAATCTGCCGCCACTATAATAAATATATTAACCCCTAAGCCGCCGCACTCCCGCATCGCAAACACTAGTTAAATTTTATTAACCCCTAATCTGCCGTCCCTAACATCGCCGACACCTACCTACATTTATTAACCCCTAATCTGCCACCCCCAATGTCGCTGCAACTATATTAAATGTATTAACCCCTAAACCTAAGTCTAACCCTAACACCCCCGAACTTAAATATAATTTAAATAAATCTAAATAAAATTACTACAATTAACTAAATTATTCCTATTTAAAACTAAATACTTACCTATAAAATAAACCCTAAGCTAGCTACAATATAACTAATAGTTACATTGTAGCTAGCTTAGGATTTATTTTTATTTTACAGGCAACTTTGTATTTATTTTAACTAGGTACAATAGTTATTAAATAGTTATTAACTATTTAATAACTACCTAGTTAAAATAAAGTCAAATATACCTGTAAAATAAGACCTAACCTAAGTTACAATTACACCTAGCACTACACTATAATTAAATTAATTACCTAAATTAACTACAATTAAATACAATTAAATAAAATTATCTAAAGTACGAAAAAACCCCACTAAATTACAGAAATTAATAAAATAATTACACGTTTTTTAAACTAATTACACTTAATCTAATTCCCCTAACAAAATAAAAAGCCCCCCAAAATAATAAAAAGCCCTACCCTATACTAAATTACAAATAGCCCTTAAAAGGGCCTTTTGCTGGGCATTGCCCCAAAGTAATCAGCTCTTTTACCTGTAAAAAAAAGTACAATACCCCCCCAACATTAAAACCCACCACCCACACACCCAACCCTACTCTAAAACCCACCCAATACCCCCTTAATAAAATCTTACATTAACCCCTTGAAGATCACCCTACCTTGAGAAGTCTTCACCCAACCGGGCCAAAATCCTCAACAAAGCCGGGCGAAGTGGTCCTCCAGACGGGCAGAAGTCTTCATCCAAGCCGGGAAGAAGAGGTCCTCCAGACGGGCAGAAGTCTTCATCCAGGTGGCATCTTCTATCTTCATCCATCTGGCGCGGAGCGGCTCCACCTTCCAGACATCCGACGCAGAGCATCCTCTTCCATCGACGTCCAACTGAAGAATGAAGGTTCCTTTAAATGACGTCATCCAAGATGGCGTTGCTTCAATTCCGATTGGCTGATAGAATTCTATCAGCCAATAGGAATTAAGGTAAAAAAAATCCTATTGGCTGATGCAATCAGCCAATAGGATTGAGCTTGCATTCTATTGGCTGATCCAATCAGCCAATAGAATGCCAGCTCATTCTTATTGGATCAGCCAATAGGATTGAACTTCAATCCTATTGGCTGATTGCATCAGCCAATAGGATTTTTTCTACCTAAATTCCAATTGGCTGATAGAACCGTCATTCTTCAGTTGGACGTCGATGGAAGAGGATGCTCCGCGTCGGATGTCTGGAAGATGGAGCCGCTCCGTGCTGGATGGATGAAGATAGAAGATGCCGCCTGGATGAAGACTTCTGCCCGTCTGGAGGACCTCTTCTTCCCGGCTTGGATGAAGACTTCTGCCTGTCTGGAGGATCACTTCGCCTGGCTTCGTTGAGGACTTCGGCCCGGTTGGGTGAAGACTTCTCAAGGTAGGGTGATCTTCAAGGGGTTAGTGATAGGTTTTATTAAGGGGGTATTGGGTGGGTTTTAGAGTAGGGTTGGTTGTGTGGGTGGTGGGTTTTAATGTTGGGGGGGTATTGTACTTTTTTTTACAGGTAAAAGAGCTGATTACTTTGGGGCAATGCCCGGCAAAAGGCCCTTTTAAGGGCTATTTGTTATTTAGTATAGGGTAGGGCTTTTGATTATTTTGGGGGGCTTTTTTTATTTTATTAGTGGGATTAGATTAGGTGTACATAGTTTTAAAAAACTTGTAATTATTTTATTTTTCTGTAATTTAGCGTTTGTTTTTTTCGTACTTAATTTTATTTAATTGTATTTATTTGTAGTTAATTTAGGTAATTAATTTAATTATAGTGTAGTGTTAGGTGTAATTGTAACTTAGGTTAGGTTTTATTTTACAGGTATATTTGTCTTAATTTAACTAGGAGGTTATTAAATAGTTAATAACTATTTAATAACTATTGTACCTAGTTAAAATAAATACAAAGTTGCCTGTAAAATAAAAATAAATCCTAAGCTAGATACAGTACAATGTAACTATTAGTTATATTGTAGCTAGCTTAGGTTTTTTTTTATAGAAACATAAACATAGAAACATAGATATTGACGGCAGATAAGAGCCATAGGCCCAGCAAGTCTGCCCGACCTTACCTAACAGTATAAACTTATCTAGTTCGTAGGATAGCCCTATGCTTGTCCCATGCATTTTTAAAGTCCCCCACAGTGTTTGTTGCTACTACCTCTTGAGGAAGTTTATTCCATAAATCAATCACTCTTTCTGTAAAGAAGTGCTTCCTCAAATTACTTCTGAATCTACTACCCTTTAGCTTGAGCTCATGACCCCTTGTTCTTGAATTTTCCATTTTATGTAAAATACCCACAGCCTCTGTTTTACTAAACCCTTTAATGTACTTGAAAGTTGCTATCATATCACCTCTTTCCCTTCTCTCCTCTAAGCTATACATATTTAGGTCATTGAGCCTATCCTGGTAAGTTTTATTTTTTAGACCATGTACCATTTTGGTAGCCCTCCTTTGCACAGATTCAAGTTTGTTAATATCCTTCTGAAGATATGGTCTCCAGAACTGCACACAATACTCAAGATGAGGCCTAACTAATGATCTATAAAGTGGCATAAGAACCTTACTATTTCTGCTGCAAATACCTCTACCAATACATCCAAGCATTCTGCTAGCCTTACTCGCTGCATTACTACATTGTTTACTAAGTTTTAAATCATCTGAAATAATAATTCCCAAGTCCTGTTCCTCGTCTGTAACAGTCAGTAAAGTGTCATTGAGTCTGTAATTAACATTTGGATTTTTCTTCCCTAAATGCATTATTTTACACTTTGCTGTGTTAAACTTTAGACCCCAGTCATTTGTCCAATCCTCCAATTGTTGTATATCACTTCTCATTTTGTCTACCCCCCCTGGAACATCCACTCTGTTGCAAATTTTTGTATCATCTGCAAAGAGACATACTTTCCCCTGTAGCCCTTTGCTGATATCGCAGATAAATATGTTAAACAAAACAGGCCCCAGAACTGACCCCTGAGGAACACCACTAGTAACAGCCCCCTCTGCTGAATGAACTCCATTTACTAAGACACTTTGTTTTCTGTCCTTAAGCCAGCATTCCACCCAGTTCACAATTTTTGAATCTAGACCAAGGAGATATAGTTTGTGAATAAGTTTATTGTGTGGGACGGTGTCAAATGCTTTGCTGAAATCTAGATATGCTACATCAACTGCTCCTCCCTTGTCTAATACTTTTGTTACATAATCAAAGAAGTCAATTAGATTAGTCTGACATGATCTCCCTGAAGTAAAACCATGCTGATTTTGGTCCTCTAAATTGTTTGTCTTTATGTAAGTCATAATTCTTTCTTTTAAGAGGCTTTCCATTAATTTCCCTACTACTGAAGTTAAACTAACTGGCCTGTAGTTGCCAGATTCTTCTCTACTGCCCTTTTTATGAAGGGGTATTACATTTGCTATTCTCCAATCATCTGGGACAGCTCCTGTTAATAGTGACTGATTAAACAGATCAGTTAATGGGACAGTTAGCACTGATCGAAGTTCTTTTAAAACCCTTGGATGAATATTATCAGGACCCACTGCCTTTGTAACATTTATTTTTGATAATGCTAACAAAACCTCATCCTCTGTAAAAAGATTACTGTTAAGCTTGTTTCTATTTTGCGTTGCATCCCTTAATGTAGACATTGTATCTTCACAATCTTTAGTGAAAACAGAACAGAAGTAATCATTGAGACAGTCTGCAATCTGCTTATCTCCTTCTATTATTCTACCATCAACTGATTTCAATTTTACTATTCCTACCTTATTTTTTCTTCTTTCACTGATATATCTAAAGAATGTTTTGTCCCCATGTTTTACTGACTGTGCTATCTTCTCTTCTGCATGAGCTTTAACCTTCCTAATTAACTGCTTAGTCTTTTTTTGTTGGAGTCTCCATATTTTCATATCATCATCTGCTTGTGTGTGTCTGTAATTTTTATAAGCTATCTTTTTTGTCTTTACAGCATGTGCTACTTCTTTGGAAAACCAAATTGGTTTCCGCTTTCTTTTACTTTTACAGACATGTCTAATACAGTGTGCGGTTGCATCTAAAATGGCACCTTTCACAAATTCCCACTGTTCTTGAACCCCTGTAATAAGAGTTTTCCCCTTTAAATAGTTCTTTAGGTATTCTCCCATTAATGAAAAATCTGCCGTCCTAAAGTCTAAAACGTTTGTTTTAGTCTGGGTGGACAGTTCCTGAACATGAATACTAAACCAAACAGATTGATGATCACTGGATCCTAAGTTCTCACCTACAGACACATCTGAAACTGTATCACTTATAGGTAAGTATTTAGTTTTAAATAGGATTGATTTAGTTAATTGTAGTTATTTTATTTAGATTTATATAAATTATATTTGTTAGGGGGTGTTAGGGTTAGGGTTAGACAGGTTTAGGGGTTAATAACTTTAATATAGTGGCGGCAGATTACAGGTTAATAAGTGTAGGTAGGTGGCAGTGACATTGGGGCAGCAGAGTAATGGTTAATAAATATAATGTAGGTGTCGGCGATGTTGGGGGCAGCAGATTAGGGGTTCATAAGTATAATGTAGGTGGCGGCGGTGTCCAGAGCAGCAGATTAGGGGTTAATAATATAATGTAGGTGTCGGCGATGTCGGGGCGGCAGATTAGGGGTTAATAAGTGTAATATTAGGGGTGTTTAGACTCGGGGTTCATATTAGGGTGTTAGGTGTAGACATAAAATTTCTTTCCCCATAGGAATCAATGGGGCTGCGTTAGGAGCTTTACGCTGCTTTTTTGCAGGTTTTCAGCCACCTCTCCCCCATTGATTCCTATGGGGAAATCGTGCACAAGCACGTTTTGCCAGCTCACCACTACCGTAAGCAGCGCTGGTATTGAGGTGAGATGTGGAGCAAAATTTTGCTCTCCGCTCACTTTTCTGAGGCTAACGTCGGGTTTGTAAAACCCGTAATATCAGCGTTGTCTGTGAGGGTGAGCGGTGAGGGAAAACTGCTCGTTAGCACCGCACCCCTGTTACCGCAAAACTCGTAATCTCGCCCGTAATACCAGCGTTGTCTGTGAGGGTGAGCGGTGAGGGAAAACTGCTCGTTAGCAACACAACCCTGTTACCGCAAAACTCGTAATCTTGCCAACTATGCTTACCTATGTTTTGCAGAAAAAAAATAAACCAATAAATATGTTTATGTTTAAAAAATGTTAAATTCAATATATTATTCATTTTATCTTATGCATTTAAAAGTTTGAAGCTACAAAATAATTAGTATTACCGGTTCAGTAAACAATGGGAGGCAGAAAGAACAGTCTGCTTCACAATATATCTATTCTTTTTTTATTTATATATATATTTTATTGATTTCAAAAATAAAAATACATTAACAATCCATATACATAGAGAGAAGAAAAAGAAAAGAAGAAAAAAATTAAATTTGTTGGGTCAATAAAATTCTAAGCCCACATAGACAATAAAATAAAGATACATCTGTGGCCCGAATTGACAAAAATAGAAAATATCCATTATAACATAATACTTCTAACATAATAATTCAGCGGAAACACAATTTGCTTAATTCTAATCTAAAGTAAAAAAACAATTTACGGGACATATTAGGGAATAAGAAATAGAACAATATTAGCTTAATTGTCTGTAGTCCATCCAAGTACAATAAAAATAATAATAATTTGCTTAAGTTTGTCAGCTTATTCCCTGGTTAACAATATATCAATTCTATATCTTCTTATCTTGACTTCTTCTTCCCTCTCTCTCCTCAGCTCTCTCCTTGTCACTTTCCAATTCCCACCGCTACTGACTCTGAGTGTGGCTGACGCGGCTTCACCTGACATGGGTGCAGCTCCCCAAACCCACGAAACAATGTGGTGCTGCGTGCATCACGGAGGAGACCACTGGAGTAAGGTGCTCCTCCCTCTGACCTTTCCCGCCACAAAACGGGCGGTGGACATGGCAAGGGCCAATCACAGACATCAGTCGATCACTGGTAGGGGCACACATGAGAATATGCAATCAGGTCTGCGCGGGAGTTGGGTGTTTTTTTCCCCCAACTTTTTTTGCTCCATTGACTTCTATGGGAAAATAGGTTATCGCACATGATATTCTAAGTTTGGCTTTTTGTGCTTGTCTTTCAACTCATAATACGAGCGTAACCAGACGCACATAACAAGCTTATATCTACCGCAGCTCGAGCGGGAGCATTAAATAATGCTCCACTTGTAATTTGGCCCTAAGTTAGCAAATGCTGTTGAAAAAATGTTGCTGATACACTTACTTCCTCCAGAAGCAGAGCATTAAAGTGAAGGTCAATTCTGATGAATCGGTGCCCGGTATTAAAAACAAGCGCACTTTAATTCATCAAAATTGACATTTCACTCGTTTTCTTTAAATACTTACCTTTTAATCTTCACAGCCGCTCCAGCGATTCCCCCGGCCGTCGGAAGCCTCTTCATACGTCAGAAATTACAAATCCAGCTTCCTCCAATTACGGCTTCCCCCCCAGGGGAATCTTGGCCTGAGGCAACGCCGTGATTGGAGGAAGCCGGATTCGTCATTTTGGACCTGCAAAGAGGGCTTGCGACGGGCGGCGGAAGCGCTGCAGTGGATGTCAGGATTAAAAGGTAAGTATTTGAAGAAAACAAGTAAAATGGCAATTTTGATGAATTAAAGTGCCCTTGTTTTTAATAGGATTATTAAAAAGCGGGCACTGATTCATCAGAATTGACCTTCACTTTAAAGTTAAATTACAAGAAAAGGGGACAAAATAAATAATGAAAGTATATTGCAAAGGTATATTTTAACTATATATTTTCAAACATTTAATATTATATCCTTTTAATATAACTTTTATTTCTTTTTAACAGGACATAAAAGGTTTTTAAGGTTTATATATTGAAAATTTGAAAGGACCAGTTTGTTGTCCCTTAACTATTTAGCTCTTGTAATACTACAAAATTCCTCCTTTTTTTATCTTATTATAACTAACTAGTATTCTCCTCATACACCTTTTTCCATCCTCTTTCTGCTAAATTCAACTCATCTGTTTTACTTGATATAGATCCTTTTGCAAGTTCTTGCATTTTTGTTAAATTTGCATTTATCTTCTTTCTCCTCAGATTTAAAGGGGCATGAAACATTCTGAGATAACAATATAAAATAACTAATTAGTTTAAAAAAATGCAGCAAGCAATAAAATAATGAATATGCATTAATTAGTTTTTTTTTCTTGCATTTGCAGTAAAACACCTTGCTTTTGAATTTTAAAAGAGTATGTTTATCTATACAGAGAATGTTAATCAACAAATAGTCTGAACAGCAATTTCTTTAAAATGCTGCAAATTACCTAAACCAGCTACATACTGCACAGTGATTACTTAGAGCAGCGAACAAATGTATTTACAGCTACGTATCTCTAATTGACCCCAGTTAGAGAAGATAAGATAAATATACACACCAGATATTTTTTTTTTTGTATGTAGATTTTTTTAACATGATTGCTGATAAATTATCAAATTATGAAAGACAAATTTATTTAATTTCCCTTTAAAGAAATAATCCACGCTGATCTGTTATGTATTTGCTGCATTTATTTTACACGTCCATTTTGTGAAGTCAGTATGTAATATAGTCTGATTTATTAGTTGTATTGCTAATACATTATGAGATGAGATCGCTGACAATGGTGATCCTGCTGTGAGATTCTGAGCCAGGATGTGGAGCGTTCCAGGTACGTTTTCTGGTGCCAGTTATTATTTCATGATGAAGCATTGTTCCTATTACAATATTAATTCCTGGGAGTGGCACCTGTGCACAAATTCTCGTACAATGTGTCCTGATCTAGACAACCACCCTCCTCATTGGGAGGCTCTGAAATACACAATCTGCTCTCATATTAGTGCTCTCAGCCTATGCTGTGTGCCCCTGACACAAAAAAATTTAACTTGGAAATACCATTTTGCTTAGTATGAAATATATATTATAAATACTTTGTTTCTAATATGCAAGTAAAAGTATTAAAAAAAGCTAAATAAATTGACTTTCTTACAAAAAAACTCTAAAACAGCATTTAGAAATCCTGATCTTCTTTTGTAGTACAGTTAATTCTCTTTATGCCCCACCTTCCCTCAGACTGATAAATCAGTTTGATAAAGCTCTACCAGTCAGAAACTATACATTAGTATTGGGTACCTTGGCAGCAGTACTGCAATATCAAGCAGCATAGACTGGACTGGAAATTGTCAGTGTAGCATGTTACAAATATATTACTGTGCCTCAGGTTAACAAAAAAAGAAAAATAAATTGTTTAAATGACCATACAAATAGTATACTGCTATATATATATATATATATATATATATATATATATATATATATATATATATATATATATATATATATATATATATATATATATATATAAATATATATATATATATATTTATATATTTAGTACTATATGTATTCCTGTTGCATAATTTCAACCTATTAGTTTTTTCCATTTATGTTTTAAACCCTTAAAACAAAATATTTATCAATAAAACTTCCCATGAACTTTAATAAAGATGTTGTATAATTTTATAAGCATTTCCTCTGGAACGGAGCACACTGCTATACATTTTAAATAATGGTCTGTTTATCTACCTGATTTAATTTCCTACTTTATATATTCTTTTCACATTCTTTGCTTTTCTACCCTCTACTACTAACCTTGATATAAAAACT
This sequence comes from Bombina bombina, assembly GCF_027579735.1. Taxonomy (NCBI): domain Eukaryota; kingdom Metazoa; phylum Chordata; class Amphibia; order Anura; family Bombinatoridae; genus Bombina; species Bombina bombina. The sequence continues at coordinate 306,076,802 of NC_069499.1, read as the reverse complement.
ACCCTCATAATATAAACTTTAGTTTCCAATTGTTAATCCCACCCATTCAATAATTTCCTCTTCATTAAAATATATTATCCTGTTAAAATTCCTATCTAGCAAACAAGCAGAGCCTCTTCTCATATTACCACACAAGGCAATACCACCCTCCTACATGCTCCTCCTAATTCCCTCAGGACTTTGCTAGCATGTTCATAGATAAGGGAGGTCCACTTGACAAAGAATTTGCTGCATGTTCCTAGTTATCAACCCTCTTTGGCTCCTCCCCATTGCCTGCTACAGAAAAGGAGGTGCTTTATTTTCAGTGACATCAGAGGGGGAGCTACTAGGGTTTATAGCCCAGAGCCTTGGACGTTAAGGCCCTGAATATGGAGTAAATCATTTCGCTCTGTGTTAATAGCACAAAAGGGGTTAAATCACTATTGTATATGTTACTGGCTCAAAGCGGTTACCTTTCATTTCTCTGTTTATAGTACAAAGAGGTAAAATCATTAATACATATTTGTTACTGGCATATCGTAGATAAATAATTTATGTATCTGGTACTGGTACAAAGGTGATTCAATCAGAACTCTGTCCATTACCAGCACAAAGGGAGATATATAAGTTCTCTATATGTTTCTGGCTAAAAGGGGCATTTCTCTATGTGTTACTGGTACTAAAATCATTACTTTGTGTGTGTCTCTCAAACAGCAAAATCAGCTTAAAGGGATATAAAACTCAACATTTTTCTTTTATGATTCAGATAGAGCATGCAATTTTAAACAATTTTCTAATTTACTTCTATTATCACTTTGTCTTCATCCTCTTATCTTTTGTTGAAAATCAGGGATGTAAGCTTAGAAGCTGGCCCAGTTCTCAAACACTATATGGCAGTAGGATTGCAAGAATGTTATCTGTCTGCAAGAAAACAAGATGGTAGCCCTATCTCCTGTCATGTAGTTCTCCAGACATATACCTAGCTATATTTTCAACACAGAATACCATGGGAATGAAGCAAAGTTGATAATAGAAACAAATCACAAACGTTTTTTAAATTGTATGCACTCTATGAACCACACAAGAACATTTTGTGTTCTATATCCCTTTAAGGTACTATGTCAGCTCAGCACAGATGCTAATCCAGAATTTGTTTCTCTAACAATAAAAGCAGAATCAGGGACAGAATGCAGATCCTAGCACACCCCACAAGCTAATTATATGGCAATGGCATATGGATCCATGCTTCAACCATAATGAAAATGTTATATTGATAAAGGCTGCAATCCAAGAAGTAGTTTTCTGCTCCTGCTCCAGGGTTATGTGGTAGTTCAGCAACGTAAATACTCTATGGACAGACACAAGATGTGATAATTTTAGTGTTAGTACAAAAAAATTACTTTTAATCAGAGCAGCAATGCACTACTGGGTCCTAACTAAAGCATCTGGTGAGGCAATGACAAGAAGCATATGTGCATACCCACCAATCATCTGCTACCTCTCAGTACAGCATTGCTGCTCCTAGATGTGATGATATAAGTACATTGAAAAGTATCTTACATCTGCATGCTATATTTGAACCATAACAGATTTTATATTTATGTTCTGTTAAAGCAGTGTTCCCAAATCCAGTCTGTAGGACCCTTAACAGACCAGATATTCATTATGTCTTAAAGGGACAGTCTACAACTGAATTGTTTTTGTTTAAAAAGATAGATAATCCCTTTATTACCCATTTCCCAGTTTTTCATAACCTACATAGTTATATTAATACAATTTTTACCTCTGTAATTACCGGCTTGTATCTAAGCCTCTGCAGACTGCCCTCTTATTTCAGTTCTTTGACAGACTTGTTTTTAGCCACTCAGTGCTGACTCCTACATAACACCATGGGCGTGAGCACAATGTAATCTATATGGCACATGTGAACTAACGCTCTCTAGTTGTGAAAATATGTAAAAATGCATTCAGATAAGAGGCGGCATTCAAAGGCTGAGAAATTAGCATATGAGCCTACCTTGGTTTAGCTTTCAAGTAAGAATACCAATAGAACAAAGTAAATTGATAATAAAAGTAAATTGGAAAGCTGTTTAAAATGGCATGCCCTTTCTGAATCATGAAAGTTGATTTTTTTTTACTAGACTGTGCCTTTAACTACTTAACTAGAGAACAGGTGAATTAATCAGCTATGTGAGCTGATTATTTCTTCTGTGCTCTAGTTAAGATATATTGAATATCTGGCCGATTAAGGGTCCTGAGGACTGGATTTGGGAAACTGATTTAAAGGTACTTTATAACGTTTGAGGATTATGCAGACTTGCATGTGCCAGAGAATATGTTGCTTCTCAATTTGTTATGGTAGAGCATTTTAATTATATAGAGGTAATTCAAATGTTCGGAATATAAGAATCTGTAAGATATAAAGGTTGTATTATTGATTTAGGAGTTACAAAAAAGGGTAGTAGTTTTGGGGAAGATTATTTAAACAAAAGTGGTAAAGGAAAATACATTAAAGAAAATGAGGAATGCCTAGAATACGTAACTACCTAATCTGCAGCTTTCAGGAAGATACCAGAATTTGCTGACTAAAGTAAGAAATCTCTGCTATTTTTTTTTCTATGCTTCAAACGTATAGGAGATTTAAAGTAAAATTGTTACAACATAATTATTTCGTTTTCAGGTAGGAAAATTGTAGTATAAAGTGATAAAGTCTCGGTCAGTTGTTCAATAAAATGTCTTCGTATTTTTTAGTTTTATGTTTTAGATATAAACTTTTAGGGCATGCATTTGAGTGTTGCCAGTTTTTCTTCACTCTTCAGTGCTACGTTAGTTAACAAAAAAAGGTAAATCAAAGAAAATATAAAAAAAGACAGATTCTATTTAATTCAGCAAACAGTTTGTTTTCTTGCAAAATGAGCACTTAGAAATGTTCAGTGTAGCAACTGCCTCTAGTGAGATAAGTAAGCAGGCAGTACACAACATAAGTTCTACTGTCACATGATTTTTGGAGCACAAGTCCTGAGCATAGCAAAAAACTGTCTGCAGTTATTATAGGTGACTTCTAGCTGCTCCTTTGCTTTCCTGTAGAGACCACAACCCCCTTATGGGGCAGTGACAGGAATTAATGGACCCAGCACAAATAAATAAAAAAAATAATGTTAAAATAATTTTAAAATGATGAATAATACATATTGCTAATTTTTTTATTAAGTATAACCCACTGCATAGTGATTTTATTACAAGAGCTGTTTTATTTTCCTTTAATATTAGATAATTGTTCATCCATTCTCTCTCTGTACAAGGGCTCTGGATTGCGAGTCCACTGTAGATGTAATCTGCACCTAGACCTGGGTACAATTCATATGTATTGGGTCACTGTAGCAGGGGATGGGTTAATATACCATCAAGCTTACATTTACTGGCTAAAGTTGAGTGATGATTCTCACTGCCCCTGCATTGAAGGAGTTACTGCCTGGAGCTGATTTGCTTCTTGATAAGAGCAATATGTGGCAGCTGAGGTATAACCCCAGTGTGGTGGAGCAGTGTCTGACTGCTGTGAGCTACAAATAGAAATTACTAAGAACTAGATGTATCTGGCTGTGTGTTTGCATTACCTTGAATTCCTCAAATCAGACAAGAAGCTGGAGTTAGCCACTAAAAACCGGTTTGAATAGGACAGTAAAGCCCAGGATAGCACTAACTTACATAATACAAATAGGAGGAGAGCATCAAACATTTTACGGAACATTTTGTATATTAGTGACAGAGGACAATATTGTGTTTTATATATAAAAATGAAAGTATGGATAGATATAGAAATATATGTCATAACTGTCTGTTATTCAAAACTTGCAGAATATCACATTGTTTATATTAAAATAAAATTAAGTAACATGCAATTTAAAATCAAATAGCTTTAGCAATAAATACATAATTTTTCAGAATATTCCGCCTCCTATGTGTTGGAGACTTGCACTGTATTATAATTGCATTATTTTTGTTTTATATATACTGTATATATATATATATATATATATATATATATATATATATATATATATATATATATATATATATATATATACACTAACCTGTGGTTACATTCTAAACTATAGTTAACATTTAAACAAAGTTACCATTATACAGTTGCCTAGGAGTGCACATTCAGAGAAGTACCTGCCTGGTATGTGAAGGATGTAGCTTTACAATTTATTTCCAAATGTGCTCTTTGCTGCTGGTTCATCTCAATCAGGGGTTATACAGTGTTTTTCCCCTACTTTTGTAGCTAAGTGGTTAAATGTAATTGTGGTGATTAAACAAGACACAAGGGGGTGAACAAGCATGGGGGCTCTTCCCAGGGTATATAAATCTATTCTTGCTTAAAGGGAGTTTTGAATATTGAAAAACAATTATTTACCATTTAATTAGGGTACATTATTAAAGGGACTGTGTACTATAATTTATTCTCCCCTTTAATATGTTCCCAATCATCTATTTTACAAACTAGAGTGCATTAAATTAGTTACAAATAGCTCCTTTACTTTTATTTTGTCATTTAAAATAATTTATTTTACCTGTTTTATCTCTACCTTTTATGAAAATTTCAGTAATTAACCCTTTGATGCGCATGATGAGCTATAGCGAGTCATTCACATCGCAGCCTGTAGGCGCATGACAAGCCCTTTTTTTTTTCAATTGAGATTTATAGCAATGACAACAACAAAGGTTATGTGTAAACTTAAAATGACATTGGGGTTTAAAGTTTCAGGCCAACATGAGAAATATGTACATGCTAATACACATGAACTATATGCTGAGTATTGGCAATCTAGTAAAATAATTGAGTTATAGACAATCTATTATACTGTGAAGTACATATATCAGCCGTAACTGTATACAAAGATAGAGGAGACCACAATGTTCTCATATAATATCAACAATAACAGTGTACAGAGACAAATATACAACCCTCTCAGGTCTCATAAGGTCACTTTAGGACCTAACCAAACTTAAAGAGCTAGGAAGAGTAAAATGTAACTGGAATGTTCATGATGAAAGCATAAATAAATGCATCTATTTCGGTTAATAGTTATAGTCACTTTTGGACTTCTAGTGGTAAAAGTAAACATAATGGCGAAAGGAAAATTAAAAATTGGGTCACTTGTGGACCCTCCAGTAAGTAAAAAATAGCAAGTCAACCAGAATGATGGCCCTGAGGCTTGCAAGGCAGCGTGTGGCAGGCATGTGTAGGCACAGTCACTTTATTTTCCTATTTATCTTATGGAAGTTTTGTGAGATTATGCTGAAATCCCACAAGCTCACAGTAAAGCACACTCTATAAATTAGCTGTTTTTTGTTTCACCATGTAACTGACAGTAAAAAGAGTAACTGAGGGAAAAATGACCAGTGCTTACCCTGGTGCACTGAACACATATTGAGGTAAAATATCTAACTATTTCAGTCAATTTTTTATAGATATGATGCAGCTCTTTCAAGGGATTAAGCATATAGTTATCACAGCCTCTCATTTGATAGTAATCAGAATCAGCCATTTTCAATGTTGATGAGATCACAATCAGCCATTTTTATTTTTTATCAGCAGCATTTTTTTATTTTTTATTACTGTTTCAGTTAAAAATGGCCCTCTGCTTATATACATGTCCTGTTTTTCTGATCACAGTCCAAATTCTCTATACTCAACAACACATTTACAGGGCTGTTTTTTAATTAATGAATTCAACAGCTAAAAGGACTTGATAAATCCCAGTACCCCAAAATGTATTCGAATGCAACATTGGTTTTGTGCATGGGAGAAACACACTGAAATTACTCACTGCTATACTAGATGACCTTGGGAAGCAACATCACCAGATACAATCAACTAACATTAGAATGATTAGACGATGCACAATCTGAGAGATGTATTTAAAAATTAACCATCTAGAACATTAGAACATTTTATTATTGTTCCTTTAATTTATTTATGTCCCTTTAATGTTAGTGGAACCGCTCAATTTCCTGCCTATTGTATGCGTGAATAGGAACCTTTGTACAAAAGATTAATTTATAATGAAAGTGTACAGTCATGGCCATGAATGTATAATGAAAGTATACAGTCAGATAATGCAAAAAGGAAAAAAGATATAGGAACCACAAAAAGAACTAATAAAAATATACAATCAATATGTTATATTAAAAAACATTTATTTATACAGATAAATGACCTAAAGACACCAGTGTCTGTAGAGTAATATAAAATAATAAATTAGAATAAAAGTCCCCTAGATCTCATAAAAAAGGGGAGAGAGAACAACTTATTTCTAGATCTATTTGATCTATATTATGGCATATTCCAAATAGTATCAAATAAGTAACAACAGTCTGTATCCAATATGTTGCAGTAGTCAATCGCTACTGCTCTATGCACAAATGGCAACAGTCAATTGTAATCCAATATATGATGTTAAAAAATACTTGAGTTATAACGCTATAAAAAAATGTAGCGAATGTCAAGGAGTTAATCTCATCAGCTGATAAACAATATGCCAACTTGTATCAGGCTGTTTCCCAATTATGAAGGAAAAGTATGAAATACCTTTGTTTTGCTCCTCAGTAGTGATAGGGTCAAACTCCCCAACGGTTTCACCATAATGGCATCCTGAGCCTATTGCGGTCCGTTTCGCTGATGGTATGAATCAGATCGATATGTAGAGAAAATCTTCCTTGTGTATTCTTTGTATCTGCAATGTACTCACAAACTCCTCTTCAGTAACTTACTGATACTATATCAGTAGTTACAAGGTCTTTTTTCCTCATCCCTCTGGATACTTTATGCAATACCTGACCTCGTATAAAAGGTATGAGGAAAAAAAGCCAAATCTGACACATTCCACACAAAACTCCAAAAATGGACTGGGCAAAATTATTGGCACCCTCAAATTAATATTTGGTAGCACACCCCTTGGAAAAAATAACTGAAATCAATCGCTTCCTGTAACCATTAATACGTTTCTTACACCTCTCTACTGGAATTTTGGACCACTCTTCTTTCACCAACTGCTCCAGGTCTCTCAGATTGGAAGGGTTCCTTTTCCCAACTGCTGTTTTGAGATCTCTCCACAGAATTATTTGGTAGTCTTCAGATTTCATAATGCCATGCACACAGTAATGACATCCAGTGCCTGAAGCAGCAAAGCAACCCGAAAACATCAGTGAACCTCCACAATGTTTGACTGTAGGGACTGTATTCTTGTCTTTAACCGTTTGAGTTCTAAACACTTTCCCACCTGGGTGCTAAGATTTTTTAATTTGTTTTAAAAAATAATAATAATTTTTTGAACAATTTTTTTAATTTTTTTTTAATTTTTTTTCAGACCCCCAAGACTTACACTGTTGGAAAGATTGTGCGATTACCTTTCCAATGGTGGGTCTTGAGGGTCTGTAGCTTCTTAGATGCCTGAGATACTGGCTTCTAAGTAGCATGCCCCCTGCTCCTATACCTAACATTGTTAAGTATAAATACAGTTGCGCAGTGACGTCATCACATTATTGCGCGTGACGTCACCACGCAAAACAGGAAGCCCCCGCAATACCTGTCAATCTACAGGCACGATCGCCGGGGTAGGAGCGGGTGGGAGCCCCCAGATCTCCTTTAAGGTGGGAGAGTGCTAGCGACGGCTCTGAAAACAGTAAAATGATGGGCTTTACCAAAAAGCTGTAATTTTGTTTTGTCTGTCCACAGCACATTCTCCCAAAAGGATTTTGGCTTCCTCAGGTAAGTTTTGGCAAACTCCAATCAGGCTTTTTTATGTTTCTGTGTCAGCAGTGGGGTCCTCCTGGGTCTCCTACCATAGCGTCCCTTTTCATTCAGATGGCGACATATAGTACAAACTGACACTTTTGTACCCTGTGCCTGAAGGTCAGATTGAATTTGTCTGGAAGTTGATCGAGGTTCTTTATTCACCATTCGAACAATTCTTTGTTGCAATCTTTGATCAATTTTTCTCTTTCGTCCATGTCCAGGGAGATTAGCCATGGGCTGTAAATTTCTTGACAATGTTGTGCAAAGTGGACACAGGAACATTAAGATCTCTGGAGATGGACTTGTAACCTTGTGATTGTCCATGCTTTTCCACATTTTTTTGTTCTCAAATCCTCAGACAATTCTTTGCTGCTCTTTCTCTTCTCCATGCTCAGTGTGACAGAAACACACAACAGAAAGGTTTGAATCAAATTTTCACCATTTTACTGTGCCTACATTCCTTTAAATTTGACTGCAAGCTTTCCAAGATGGCCACCACAAAAATGTCAGATTAAAATTTTGACATTTATCTAGTTTTGTTTTGGAAGTAACATCTATAAAAACCCTTGTACATGGGTTCCTAAAGATGGGAAACAAATGATGGTCTGTCAGGGTTTTTTCCTTGTTTTGTTTGCCATGTGCTGCTGGCAGCCATTTTACTCGCCTCTCTTGCTGACTCTGGTGCATACTGTGTGATGCTGCTCATTTCCTGCACTTCCTTTTAAGGCCAGACTGGTGTACATCATCTGTGTGAGACAGGATGCAGTCTCAGAATTGTGATGTCATCACTTATTATTTAAAGGGCCTCTGTTCAGTATGCTTTGCCCTTACTTTGTCTCAGACCTGTTTGTGAGAGCTCCTGTGTATTACCTGGCTGTCTGACATCCCTCCTGGTTCCTGATCCCTGGCTTGTTCCTGACTCTGCTGTTCTCCTTGTTCCTGATTCCGGCTCGTCTGACTACTCGCTTTGGCTCCTGACTTGGCTCGTCTGACTATTCGCTTTGGCCCCTGACTCGGCTCGTCTGACTACCAGCTCTGGTTTTGATTCCTGGCTTGTTATTTGACTTGTGGACATTTTATTATTTTTGGCTATTAATAAAGGTGTGATTATTTTTGCACTTCTTGTCTCAGTCTGATTCCTGGCACCCTTACATTACGCAAGGGCCATGAATCCTGATGGTGCTAATAATCCACCTTTACCTGCCATAATTTCCAGGATGGATGAACAGGATCACCGCTTGGATCAATTTGAACTAGCCCTGCAAACCCTGCTGACTTGCACTGTACATTTGGACCAAAGTTTCCCGCAAGTTATGGCTGTTCCTGTTTCCGCTGCTGCCCCTATGCCTACCAGGAGCATGTCCGGTTCTGCACCTCTACCTCAGCGTTATGGAGGTGATCCTAATCAGTGCAGAGGGTTTTTGAACCAGGTGGGCATTTACTTTGAGATGTTACCTCAGGCGTTTCCCTCTGACAGAGCTAAGGTGGGATTTCTCATCTCGTTACTCTCTGACACAGCTCTTGCCTGGGCTAATCCCTTGTGGGAGACTAATTAACCTGTGATTTCAAATTACCCTGAATTTGTGGCCTCCTTTCGAAGGTTATTTGATGTTCTGGCTCGCTCCTCCTCTGCTGCTAAACGACTCATGTCCATTCAGCAAGGTACAAGATCTGTTGCTCAGTATGCCATTGAGTTCCGTACGCTTGCCGCAGAGGTAGGTTGGAACAATGAAGCCCTTGTTGCCGCCTTCTTTCATGGGCTCTCTGATGCGATTAAAGATGAAGTTGCTGCCAGAGATTTACCAGAAGATCTCGAGGCATTGATGTCTTTTTTGATTCTAATTGACATCAGACTAAGTGAGAGGCCATCTTTCAAGAAGTGCTTGCAAAAGCCTTCTGTTCTGTTGTCTCCTACGTGTTCGTTCCCACCCATGCCTCCCTCTCCTCCCATGCCTCCTGGTCCCGAGCCACCAGGTACTGCTGAGCCGATGCAGTTGGGATTCAAAGGTCTCTCCACGGTGGAGAGGGCCTTTAGGAGGAGGGAGGGGAGGAGGAGGGAGGGGCTCTGCCTCTATTGTGGGTTACAGGGCCACCTTTTGAAGTCTTGTCCTACAGGGCCGGGAAAAGCTCACACCTAAGGTCCTGTCGGGGGCAGACCTTGGGTGGTTTATCCTCGTCCCCGAACCGCTAAAGGAGAAACCTTTGGTCATGGTTGTCCTTTCCTGGGTGGACTCCTCCATAGTCACCCAGGCTCTTGTTGACTCAGGTGCTGTGGGCTATTTCATTGACAGTGCTTTTGTATCAAAGCACTCCATTCCTGTTTTGCCTTGGTCCATTCCGCTTGCTATTGAGGCCATTGATGGCAGGCCCCTTCAGCCCGCACTCGTTACTCACGAAATTGCTCCGCTATCCATGGCTGTTGGGGCTCTCCATTTTGAAACCCTCCAGTTCCAGGTGATAAACTCTCCGCATTTTCTGGTTGTTCTGGGTTATCCCTGGCTCCAAAAGCACATTCCCAGTCTCGACTGGCGCAGGCCCGAAAATTTTGTCGTGGTCTCCGCAATGTATTTCCCCTTGTCTTCGTAAACCAGTTAAAGTCTTGTGCACTTCTTCGGTATCTCAATTGCCAGAGGAGTACCGAGAGTTCCTAGACGTTTTTGACAAGGTGCGTGCCGGTACGTTGCCTCCTCACCAGTCTTACGATTGTGCCATAGACCTGCAACCCGGAGCCATTCCTCCTCGGGCTGGGTTTACCCTCTGTCTGTTGCGGAGATTTGTGCTATGGAGGAGTATGTTGCTGATGCTCTGTCGCGTGGGATCATCCGCAAATCCTGCTCTCCTGCAGGGGCTGGCTTCTTCTTTGTGAAGAAAAAGGGTGGCGAGTTAAGACCATGCATCGATTATAGTGGTCTTACCCTATTCTGCTCATTACAGAACTCTTTGACCTCCTCAAGGGAGCTAGTCTTTACTAAACTTGATTTGAGAGGAGCGTACAATCTCATTAGGATTAAGGAGGGCCATGAATGGAAAACAGCATTTAACACCAGGAGCGGGCATTATGAGTATCTGGTAATGCCCTTTGGCCTATGTAATGCTCCTGCTGTTTTCCAGGAATTTATTAATGATGTCCTACGAGATATGTTGCAACAGTGTGTTGTGGTGTACTTGGACGACATCCTCATACACTCACCCACACTTGAGGCTCATCGTTCTGATGTTACACGGGTTCTTCAGAGACAACGTGAGAATGACCTGTTTTGTAAACTCGAGAAATGTGAGTTCCATCAGACTCAAGTAACCTTCCTAGGTTATGTTATCTCCACTGCAGGGTTCTCCATGGATCCTGACAAGTTATCTGCAGTTCTGCAGTGGCCTCGCCCAGTTGGTCTTCGGTCTATTCAACGTTTTTTGGTGTTCGCCAATTACTATAGATTCTATACCCGTAAAGAGAATGATCCACTCCATTGGTCACCTACTGCCATTAAGGCCTTTGATAGTCTTAAGACTGCCTTTGCTGCCACTCCAGTTCTGGCTCATCCTAACCCTGTCTTGCCTTTCATTCTTGAGGTCGATGCGTCTGAGACTGGAGTAGGTGCCCTCTTCTCTCAACGTCCTACGCCTGACGGTTCCTTGCATCCGTGTGGTTTCTTCTCTAAGAAATTGTCTCCAGCGGAGTGCAATTATGAAATTGGTGACAAGGAATTACTGGCCATAATTTTGGCACTTAAGGAATGGAGGCATCTTCTCGAGGGTGCCAGTGCTCATTCTTACTGACCACAAGAATTTAACTTATCTATCTGAAGCAAAACGTTTGTCGCCCCGACAGGCCAGATGGGCGCTAATTTTGTCTCGGTTTAATTATGTGGTCTCCTACCTGCCTGGTAGTAAGAATGTTAGGGCTGATGCCCTCTCTCGACAATTTTCCCCTCTGTCCAAGGAGGAGTCTGTACCTACTCCAGTTATACCTCCTGACCATATCTTGGCTACCATACGTACTAATTTGACTTCTCCCTTGAGGGAGGAGATCCTGGCTGCACAAACCAATGCACCTCCTGAGAAACCTAGTGGTAAGTGTTTTGTTCCCGAGAATCTTCGAACTAAACTTTTGCACACTTACCACTATCCTAAAGCCGCAGGTCACCCAGGCAAGAACCAAATTATTTGGTCTGTCACTCGACAATTCTGGTGGCTAGGTCTTTGTTCTGATGTTGCTGCGTATGTTGCCTTCTGCTCAGTTTGTGCACAGAATAAGACTCCTCAACGTCTTCCTGTGGGTCTTCTTCAACCTATTGCTAATGGTGAGTGTCCTTGGACACATCTTTCCATGGACTTCATTGTCAAGCTCCAATGGCAATACTGTTATCCTTATGGTGGTTGACCGTTTTTCTAAAATGTCACATTGCATTCCCTTGAAGAAGTTGCCTACCGCTCAGGAGCTTGCTTCAATTTTTGCCCGGGAGGTCTTCCGTTTACATGGGTTACCCAAGGAGATAGTGTCGGACCAGGGTAGCTAGTTTGTCTCCAGATTTTGGCGCTCCTCCAGCTTTCCTTCTCCTCGGCATATCACCCTCAATCCAATGGGGCTGCGGAATGGTCTAATCAAGCTCTGGAACAGTTCCTCCATTGCTATGTCTCAGATCACCACAATAATTGGTCTGAACTGTTACCTTGGGCAGAGTTTGCTTGTAATAGTGCTATTAATGCTTCCTCCAAGTTATCCCCGTTCATGGCGAATTATGGGTTTCAACCATCCTTGTTGCCCGATTCATTCATGTCTCAAGGTATTCCGGCTTTGGAGGAGCATCTCCGGCAACTCCGTTCCACATGGGTGCAGATTCAGGTTTGCCTTCAACGTTCTATGCAGTGCCAAAAGTTCCAGGCTGATCGTAGGTGTCTGCCCGCGCCTTCCTACCAGGTTGGTGAGAGAGTTTGGCTGTCCTCCCACAACTTGAATCTCTGTGTGCCTTCCAATAAACTGGCTCCCTGTTACGTTAGTCCTTTTCGAATACTCCGACGGGTCAATCCTGTGGCCTACGCTCTTGACCTTCCTCCTGCAATGCGCATATCCAATGTTATCATGTCTCCCCCTTGAAACCATTGATTTGTAATCGGTTTACCACTGTGTTGCCTCATCCCCGTCCTATCTTTGTTGACAACCATGAGGAGTTTGAGGTCAGCAGCATTATTGACTCTCGTATGTCCAGGGGCCGCGTACAGTGTTTGGTTCACTGGAGGGGCTACGGTCTGGAGGAGCGTTCATGGGTTCCCTCCTCAGATGTTCATGCTCCCGCCCTCCTCCATGCCTTCCATGCCCGTTTCCCCAATAAGCCTTTTGTCCTCCTGCGGGGGAGGGGTTGTTGAGGGGAGGGTACTGTCAGGGTTTTTCCCCTGTTTTGTTTGCCATATGCTGCTGGCAGCCATTTTACTCACCTCTCTTGCTGACTCTAGTGCATACTGTGTGATGCTGCTCATTTCCTGCACTTCCTTTTATGGCCAGACTGGTGTACATCATCCATGTGAGACAGGATGCAGTCTCAGAATTGTGATGTCATCACTTATTATTTAAAGGGCCTCTGTTCAGTAAGCTTTGAACTTGCATTGTCTCAGACCTGTTTGTGAGCGCTCCTGTGTATTACCTGGCTGTCTGACATCCCTCCTGGTTCCTGATCCCTGGCTTGTTCCTGACTCTGCTGTTCTTGTTCCTGATTCCGGCTCATCTGACTACTCGCTTTGGCTCCTGACTCGGCTCGTCTAACTACCAGCTCTGGTTTTGATTCCTGGCTTGTTATTTGACTTGTGGACATTTTATTATTTTTTGCTATTAATAAAGGTGTGATTATTTTTGCACTTCTCATCTTAGTCTGATTCCTGGCACCCTGACATGGTCCTGTGGAAGAAGAACAAATATCATTGCCTGGAATCATACCAGGATGACCAGACTGAAGATCAATCATCCACTGATAAAAAAAACAACTAAAAGAGGAAAACATCTCAACTTTCAGAGAACCAGAATTACTGATTCATAAATAGACAAAAGCATGAGTTATGGCCAAATTTAAAAGCCCTTTTCCAATTCCCCTTAGGCTCTTTCTTGGCTTCACAACCAAACCAGTCACATATATTTCTTACAAATATGCAGTTATTAACCCATTTCTAGCCAGTAACATAGACTTCAATAATCCATCCTCTTTTGTCAGTAAAATTGACCAAATTCTACCTGTAACATTCAGAGCACTGGCAAGTCACACTTGAAGCAAATCAAACCTCAGGCCATATCCATGATACATATAATTTTCCATACCAGCTATAATGTCCCAATCTGACCATAGACCATAGTGATGCCACTTAATTTATCATGTCAGGTATAATTGCCCTATTGCAACAGAACACAATGAAGATCATAGCTAGATCCCCAATTATCTTACAAGCTATAATGCCCCCTAGGTTAGGAAGTCAGACCTCATACCACAACATACCACAAATGTCCTTATTCGTTATTCCAGTTAAAATAAACTACAGTGCAGCATACATCCCCCTGCAGCCCCCACCTGATTTCAGTAGGCAGCATTGAATAAAAGATCCAGGCTCTGGGCTATACAGCAAGGTGATAGTTTACTTGTCCCAATACCACGTGTCCTTTTAGAATATGATACAGGATTAAAAAATAAAGAAATATATATACAGTATATGTCTCCAGAGAAAAGCACTCTCACCAAACTAGTTTCAATCATCAACTAGGGTGCAAACAGTGAAATATAAAACATGAAAGAAATTGCCCCCTATGGATTTAGCCAAACAAAAGTTTACTCGTGTGACGTTTCGGGGTATTCACCCCTTCCTCAGACAAAGTTTAAGCAAAAAGTGAACAAATTATACATAACACATAACCCCTCCCCACAAATGTGCAGCGAATCAAAACAATGCATGATGCATAATTGAATAACATTTTCCATAAGTGACCTGATCATTATACAAAACACACATGATCATATATAATATTACGATGCTTGTCAAAACAATATGTACTCATACAAACCTACAAAGTGTTTAAATGAAATATATCCATAATCTAGTGCTGTATACACAAACATAACGTGTGTCATAACGATGACTGCTTAGTGTCAACCTGTGTATAGTGCGTATAATATGTGTTAAGTATTGAAAACAGATACCTTAGCCATATACCATGTATTGTTAGAATATAGGATTTTTCCAAACAGTTTATATTAGCTATTTTTACCTTGATGGTGATTTATACCGCTATATTTTCATGGTCTTGAAGGCATAGGGAGAGCTGTGCACAGATTATTCTCAGCCGTTCAACAGCCGGGGGCGTGCCCTTTAGAAATCATCTGATTGGGTATCATAGAGTGGTTGTCATGAAGATTGAAATCTACACCGCTACGTTTTTGCGGTCTATCTTGAAGGCAACTAGTGAGCTGTGCACAGATCACTCACAGCCATGGGCGTGTCAATTTGAAACACACGGATTGGATGGAAAATAAAGAGTGTCAGCTATAAACAAAACAAAAACGGCAGAAAGCATTATTACAATTATCGCATTCATGATCACATCACCCTACATGTTACTCAAATATTATTGCAGCTGATCTATAAGTAAAGCAATTAAAAATTCCCTAGTGCTAATACCATCTAAAAAAACAGGCTGTACATAAACACAGTATCCTAATACAAGCTGCAGCAGGACATTATTATAATCATAAGGAAATTTGTATTTCTAAATTAATGATACTAATGTTCTTGTGCTAGTCTCCCTACAAATATACAAATCATTAATAATGACACCTTCAATTACTTTATACTATTATTATAAATGGGAACCTAAATGGGGATGTTGCATCACCTACACTACTAACGATTATAAATCTAACCATTCTTGTATGGCAGAGGATAAAACATAATTTATGCTTACCTGATAAATTGATTTATTTCTTGACACGTTGAGTCCATGGATCATCATAATTACTGTTGGGAATATCTCTCCTGACCAGCAGGAGGCGGCAAAGAGCACAACAGCAAAAACTGTTAAATATCACTCCCCTTGCCCACAATCCCCAGTCATTCGACCAAAAGGAAAGGAGAAAGGAAGTAATATAAGGTGCAGAGGTGCCTGAGGTTTATGGAAAAATAAACTGTCTGAAAAAGTGGACTCACCGTGTCAAGAAAGAAAGAAAGAAATTTATCAGGTAAGCATAAATTACTTTCTAATGACACAGTGAGTCCACAGATCATCATAATTACTGTTGGGAACCAATACCCAAGCCAGAGGACACGGATGATAAGGGAGGGACAAGACAGTAAACCTAAACAGAAGGCACCACTGCTTGGAGAGAAGGAACCTGCCCCTGGGAGGATAAGTCTTGAACTCTAGCTTGTAACCCTGGGACACAATGTCCACTGCCCAGGGATCCGGGACATCCCGAACCCAAGCCTGAGCGAAAAAAGAAAGTCTGCCCCCAGAAGATCTGCTCCCGGATCGGGGGCAGACCCTTCATGCTGTCTTAGAGTCAGTAACAGGTTTCTTAAATTGCTTCTCCTTGTTCCAGGAATGATTGGACTTCCAGGAAGACTTAGAATGCTCTTGCTTGGAAGAAGAGGCTGAAGGCTTAACTGAAAACTTTAGAAAGGAACGAAAATTACTCTGATGTTTTTGTTTATTTCTCTTATCCTGAGGGAGAAAATGTCCCTTACCTCCCGTTATATCAGAAATAATCTAAGCCAGACCCGGTCCAAACAAAGTCTTACCCTTGTAAGGAATAGACAAAAGCTGAGATTTAGAGGAAACATCCGCAGACCAGGATTTCAACCATAAAGCTCTGCGAGCCAGAACAGAAAACCCAGAAATCTTTGCACCCAACTTGATGACTTGAAGAAAAGCATCAATAATAAAGGAATTGGCCAATTTAAGAGCCTTAATCCCATCCTGAATCTCCTCAAGATGAGTATCTAACCTAATAGAATCAGACAACGCATCAAACCAATAAGCTGCCGCACTAGTAACAGTAGCAATACACACCGCAGGCTGCCATTGCAACCCCTGGTGAACATACATTCTCTAAAGTAAAGATTCCAGCTTCTTATCCATAGGATCCTTAAAGCAACAGCTTTCCTCAATAGGAATAGTAGTTCTCTTAGCCAGAGGGGAAATAGCTCCTTCTACCTTAGGAACCGTTTGCCAAGACTCTTTTATAGAATCAGCAATAGGAAACATCTTCTTAAAAATTGGAGAAGGGGAAAAAGGAATCCCAGGCTTCTCCCACTCCCATGCCATAATTTCTGAAGCACGGTCAGGAATAGGAAACACCTCCACCGCGGAAGGAATGTCAAAATACTTATTAAGCTTACTAGATTTCTTAGGAGTCACTGCGACCGTAGAATCAGAATCATCCAAAGTAGCCAAAACCTCCTTTAGTAACAAACGGAGGTGTTCAAGTTTAAATCTGAATGAAACAACCTCAGCATCAGATGAAGGAATTATACTGTCAGAATCTGAAATCTCACCTTCAGATGCTAAAGAAGAATTCTCTTCCTCAGACTTCTGAGAAGAGACATTAGAGATAGCCACTCCTGAAACAGAGGCCTCTAAATTCTTAAACTTCCTCTTACGCTTCCCCTGCAACATAGGAAAAGTGGATAAAGTCTCAGAAAGCGCAGAAGATATATGAGTAGCCATTTCTTGCAAAGAAACTCCAGCTGGAGTATGAGAGGAAACGCTGGGCACTACATGCGAGGCAGACAAGGATAGGGATGCCTGAGGACAAAGCTGCACCTGAGCAGAAGGCCCCTGAACAGCATCCTCCTTATATAATGATGGCTCAGACTCAAAAAGTTTATCCCTGTAATGTAATGTTCTCTCAATACAAGAGGAACAAAAAGGGATAGGTGGTTCCACATTAGCCCTCAAACATAAAGTGCAAGTAATATTTTGCAGGGCCTCTTGGTCCATTTAAATACAAAAAAATAAAGCCCAAATAATTTATTTAAACTTTTAAAAAGAAGAAGCCAAAAAAGACGTTACTACCCCTTTAAGAGATAAAGTAACATTATAAAATGACAACAGACTTCAACTTATATAAAGCAAACAAAAAAATATAGGCACCTCTACACCTCAGCCAGATTGCTGAAGTGCCTATTTGAACCTGCTGATCAAACGGAGAGAAACAAAAACAATCTGGACTGTAAACGGCTATACAGAAAAACCGCCACTTGCACAGAGCATAGAGCCGCACTAAAATCTCTCTGGCACTTCCGGAAAAGGGAAAAGAGCATGCCAAAAACTACCGCCTCAGCAAGCCCCGCCCACCAAAGACTTAACATTGCTTCCGGCCAGACATAAACTCCTCCAGGGAAAAAATTGCTAAAAAATAAACAGACAAACCGCCACTCGCTCACAAAATAACAAACACTACTATTGAGCCATAAAATAAACCTTGCCGGTGTCATGCATTACAGCCCTCTCTCTAAACAGTATTAACTGTTTAAGTGCCACAAATACATATTAGATAATAAAACATGTAAAATAACGAAGCACTTACCATAAAAGTATCTGCCTAGCAGCAGGCAGTTCACAAAGTTTAAAAGGCATCCTTTCCTCCTATGGACCTGCGAAAAATAGAAAAGACTGTGCAAACTTAAACAGGCTTTCTGATAAGGGCAGCAATAAACTGATTGAGAGGCACAGAGGGGATTATACCCCAAGTTCCCAAATGCTTAAAAGCCACCATTGCTCTACTGAAGAGACTTATATGGACTACGGCTAAACCCTCAGCAAAGATCAGAACATCTTGTCTTGCTTTGAAAATAACAAACTCTTGATTGAAGAAAATCTTACAGACACCTAACTTTACCACCTCCTTGCAACTAATACAGGCAAAGAGAATAACTGGGGATTGTGGGTAAGGGGAGTGGTATTTAACAGTTTTTGCCGTGGTGCTCTTTGCCACCTCCTGCTGGTCAGGAGAGATATTCCCAACAGTAATTATGATGATCCGTGGACTCACCGTGTCATTAGAAAGAAATATCAATATAAATATATACCTTTATATACAGGGGATAGCTTAATGCCAAATACTTACAGAAGTAAACCCACATGTGAAGGTATATAGATATAAACTATTATATATATATATATATATATATATATATATACACAAATGTACATTTATACAATAACTGAGTGGACCTATCCAAGTATATCTAAGGTATAACCCTAGGACTTAATTCCACACCCCTGTACAGATGGATGACTTATCAAACTGAAGTCCTGAAAAAGAAATTAAATAAAAGCAATCTCTTATAGAAAACAATGCCAATCAATATTAACATTTAACCCCTGAGGTTGTAGAGTGTGCATTCTGAAGAAATATTTCACTTCAAGTTGGAGTAGTTTCTTTTTCTATCACCTCCCCTCTTAAGGGGTGGGACATGGTCAATATGAATGAAATGAAGATCCTTAACAGTATGTTGAGCTTCCAAAAAGTGCCTAGCTACAGGCTGGTCCATTTTCCTTGTATCCAAAGCGTTTCTTATGGCACTGTGATGGTTTGCTATCCTTTTCTTGATGTCATCATCTGTTTTGCCGACATAGAATTTGACACAACTGCAGCTCAGAAGATAAACAACATACTTAGTGGAGCAAGTTATGTAATGACGGATCTGGTATTTTATGTTTTTGTGAGGATGTCTAAACATGGAGGACTGTATCATAGCATGACAAGTCACACAACTAGGGCATCTGTATGATCCAAATTTGTTTGTTTTCAACCATGACTCCTTACTGTAGCAGTGGGTGGGATCAGTTAACATCAATAGGTCCTTCAGGTTGCTGCTTCGTTTATAACCCATCCTTGGGGGAGCATATTATGCAAAAGGAAGAGTAGGATCTTATTGGAATATCCACCATTTGTCACGTATGCTGCTTGCTGCGATCTGGAAATTTGGACCATTTGTGTTGTTGAAGGTTAACATTTTTGACTCCATAGGTTTTTCCTTCTGTATCAACAGTTCTTCCCGTTTGGCCTTACCCAATTCAGTATCATTTGTGTGTGTATATATATATATATATTTTCAAACAGCAAAATAGATAGAAAAATATTGGGGCATCTGTAAATGTCCCAAAAAAGCAAGGGATAAAAAAGCACACGAAAAGTTATTTTGAAACAATCCAATTTCTTTATTTAACTCTCCCACTTCACATTCAGTGTTCAATCTGTTCCTCCGGGCTGCAGTAGTTAGAGGAATTTCTTACAATTTAAATACAAATTCAAAACAAAAGTGGTACATAAAGCTATCAAAATATCTCAAACCCTATGCATACGTATGCAAACTAAGGGTATACAAGACTATAGGATAACATATGTGAAAATCATACACACAATGTCTAAATACAAGACACAAATAAATTATCCTGGGATGTCAGACTCACAGCATACCGTATTGAAAATGAACAAAAACAACTTAACAGTCCATTTTCCCACTGTAGATGTATATAGAGTGGCTATTGAATATACTGAAAATACACAGTAGGTGTCGGTAGATAGTAGACCGCAACAGAATCTGCTGCACACTAGGTCAAACACCGATCCACAACTTGTATAATTATAAGACAGTACTTATCTTCCTTCTTTACAAAGTATAGTTGCGATGGTGCTTTTCCTTGCTGATCCGTGATTCCTCGGCGTGTGACGTAATTCCCAATGGGGGTGGTCAACTTGTCACTGCAACTCCAATTGGTTCCTAGTACCTGAATCTGTATCCATTGGTCCAGGAGAAACCAAAGGAGAATAGACCAACCGCAACTCTGTATATCCTTGTCAGGGCATCCACGATAGGTATCGAGCTGTATTGTTGACAGATAAAAGTACTTTGTACACTTAGAAGATAAATAAAGCACCGCTTATATTAGCTGTCCTCAGGCTCCAAAGTTAATTCCTAATATCAGTTCACAGATACAACATCCATGCGCTATTATTTCAGCGCAGATTCACAAACTCCAGGCTTGTTCTGTTGATTAGGATACTTTCAGAGACAGCAGTATAGGCTTCATTAAGTGCTGGATTGAGACTTCCGCTTTTATGTATCACCACAAAGACCTCAGACAGTTATTAACTTATCCAAAGTACAATAAACATAGTGCCAACACACGTTTCACCCCCCTCCAGAGCATGTGTCCCAGGGGTTCATCAGGGCATAATGAATCCATACCGGACATCCTCTTTATAGGGCATACCTGATTATTCACAGGTGATTCTCCTCTTATAGAAGAGAGCCAAACAAATCTGACAGGATGTTTGCCATCTATTTTGGAGTAATTTCTATGTGCAAATAGAGCGTAATCGTTACCTAGGAATGAAGGTTAAAGTTTAAAAAGTTTGCTCAATAATGAAGAATTTTCTTTCTTTGCACAATTTGAAAGTAGAATTTAAAATAAATGTTGTAATCTATTTGAATGTAAATATCCCTTTAAGGGCCCCTGGCTATTCACAGGTTACAGTTCTCTAAACAAAATGTGGGCGAGACTGTGTAGGAGAATCACCTGTGAATAATCAGGTATGCCCTATAAAGAGGATGTCCGGTATATCTTACATCCCAGGATAATTTATTTGTGTCTTGTATTAATACATTGTGTGTATGATTTTCACATATGTTATCCTATAGTCTTGTATATCCTTAGTTTGCATACGTATGCATAGGGTTTGAGATATTTTGATAGCTTTATGTACCACTTTTGTTTTGAATTTGTATTTTAAATTGTAAGAAATTCCTCTAACTACTGCAGTCCGGAGGAACAGATTGAACACTGAATGTGAAGTGGGAGAGTTAAATAAAGAAATTGGATTGTTTCAAAATAACTTTTCGTGTGCTTTTTTATCCCTTGCTTTTTTGGGACATTTACAGATGCCTCAATATTTTTCTATCTATTTTGCTGTTTGAAATTATTACTCAAGGGTAGCACCGAATACTTAATATACAGCAATATTTTCTACTCTCTCTAAATTCAAAACTTTTTTGTATAACTTTGTGAGGATATATATATATATATATATATATATATATATATATATATATTATTTTTTATCTATGTACCTTCACGTGTGGGTTTACTTCCGTATGTGTTTGGAATTTGGCCTTAGGCCATCCCCTGTATATAAAGGTATATATTTATATTTATATTGATATTTATCCTCTGCCATACAAGAATGGTTAGATTTATAATAGTTAGTAGTGTAGGTGATGCAACATCCCTATTTAGGTTCTCATTTATAATAATAATATAAAGTAATTGAAGGTGTCATTATTAATGATTTGGATATTTGTAGGGAGACTAGCACAAGAACATTAGTATCATTAATTTTGAAATACAAATTTCCTTACTTTGAATGATTATAATAATGTCCTGCTGCAGCTTGTATTAGGATAGTGTGTTTATGTACAACAAGCCGTTTTTTTAATTGCTTTACTTATAGATCAGCTGCAATAATATTTGAGTATCATGTAGGGTAATGTGATCATGAATGCGATAATTGTAATAATGCTTTCTGCCGTTTTTGTTTTGTTTATAGCTGACACTCTTTATTTTCCATCCAATCCGTGTTTCAAATTGACACACTCACGGCTGTGAGTGATCTGTGCACAGCTCACTAGTTGCCTTCAAGATAGACTGCAAAAACGTAGCGGTGTAGATTTCAATCATCATGACAACCGCTCTATGATACCCAATCAGATGATTTCTAAATGGGCACCCCCCCCCCCCGGCTGTTTAACGTCTGAGAACGATCTGTGCACAGCTCTCCCTATGCCTTTAAGTAAGTCAGTGAAAATATAGCGGTATAAATCGCCATCAAGGTAAAATTAGCTAATATAAACTGTTTGGGATAATCCTATATTTTTACAATACATGGTATATGGCTAAGGTATCTGTTTTCAATACTTACATAATATACGCACTATACACAGGTTGACACTAAGCAGTCATCGTTATGACACACGTTATGTTTGTGTATACAACACTAGATTTATGGATATATTTCATTTGAACACTTTGTGGGTTTGTTTCAGTATATATTGTTTTGACAAGCATTGTAATATTATATATGATCATGTGTGTTTTGTATAATGATCAGGTCACTTATGGAAAATGTTATTCAATTATGCATCATGCATTGTTTTGATTTTTTGCACATTTGAGGGGAGGGGTTATGTATAAATGTGTTTACTTTTCATTTAAACTTTGTCTGAGGAAGTGGTGAATACCCCGAAACGTCACATGAGTAAACTTTTGTTTGGTTAAATCCAGAGGGTGCAATTTCTCGCTCAACTTCGCTAAATGCAGACCGCATAAGCAGTCTGCATTTATCATTGCACAAGCATTTCTGGTGAAATGTTTGTACAATGCCGCCCCCTGCTCACTGACGGCCAATCGGCTACTAGCAGGAGCTGTCAATCATCCGGATCGGAATGATTTCAATCCACCAGCTAAAAGGTGGCGAACAGGTTAAGGAGCAGCGGTCTTATGATCACTGATTCTTAACTTGCGTTTTGAGGTGAGCCTGAAACGATGGGCATCCGCTGCGTAGTAAATGGAGTCTTAATTGTCATCTTGGAGATTAAATGGCAGGGACGTCCAATGCACAGTGAAAATCATAATTTTAAAAATCATACAAAATAAATAATTCAAACCATTTACACAAAAATACACAGGAAAAAAAAAATTACTTTTAAGGTGCATCAAAAATAATAACAAAATAGTTCACCAAAAATTGTGTTTTATCCAAAACGTAAAATTTGTATGTAAATATGCACAGCATAAATCATAATTTAAGTGCACTGGATGTGCAACAAACACGCAGAAATCAGTACATATAAGTACAAAATACAAAGTGTGATTTTGTTATTGTAAAATAGGTTTAACATGGGCGTTCCATGAGCGTGTATGAAATTGCCTTTTTAAATCCCAGCGTAATTCTCTAACCATTTTTGCCCTACAGTTCTCACTGTTTTTTTCTCGCAAACTAAAAGGTGGCGATCTTTTATCAAACTAATAATAATTACTCTTAAAGGAAAACCTATTTATATGAAAAGAACAGCTTGCAAACGTTTTATCATCGGGCCATAAATTACTAAAATGAAGCAGCTGTGAAAAATCTGGTGATAATATACTTTTCTTCATAGTGGCTCAACTATAACAACTTTCCTAGGATTCTGTCCACAGGTTTAAAATTTAGAAACTACGGATTTGCCCCAGTCCAGTTGCAGTTCTAGGGGACACTGGGTACACTCATTAGTGTATCATAAAAATGTTTTGAAGAATACAGTTTTCCTGAATTTGAAGTAATTTATCAGC
Organism: Bombina bombina; assembly: GCF_027579735.1. NCBI lineage: Eukaryota > Metazoa > Chordata > Amphibia > Anura > Bombinatoridae > Bombina > Bombina bombina. The sequence continues at coordinate 306,052,659 of NC_069499.1, read as the reverse complement.
TATCCTGAGTACACTGTCCCTTTGATATTTAGCTTTTTTGTCACCTTTGCTAGCTCCGACACATTTTATGATCTGGAACAATCCTGCCCCATTCTACAATGAAATTACTGATTACGTGAACTAGCTGCTCATCTTTGTACCTTGATGAGCCTACACAATTTAATTTTTGCATCTTTTTACATTGTGAGAATACTATAGTTATAGTGTTACCTGGAAAAGAAATTGTGTAGCACCCTGGCTTAATCCCTGTTAGATTTTCTGCAATGTTGGCAGAACATCCAGGACTTTAACTAGAGGACATGTTACTTAGATTACATTTTGCTGTACTGTCAATAGAATGAATTAGGTAATTACTTGGGTTAAGGTACATATTTTTAGCTTCCCTACATGACCTCTTGATGTTGTCCACGATTACATACAGTAGAGTTAGCTTTGTTATGCCACATTACTACTTCCTCAATATATATAGCTGCAGGAAGAAAATCAAAGCAAAGCAGATGAGGGACATTCCTTTATCTGCTGGAGACAGAGAGACACCTCTATGAATATTGGTACTTGATTTTCTGGAAATTCAGAAGCCCAAACAAGCCAACAATTAGAACCAGTCCCAGACAAACCTGTTCCCTGAAAGAATATGACTAATAGAAATCAGGGATCAGCATTTTTGTTTTGGCACTCTGTGCTTTATTGGAAGGCAATCCCCTCACATCCATTAAAGCACTGCCCATTAGATGTATTCTATTAGCCCAAAGCAAAAAATTTGTAGAATCCACATGGTACTAAGCAAGAGTTAATTATAACACCATAATAAACTGCAATTCAAGCTATAGAGGGGGTCATATGCCCTCTTAGCTAATATTGATTTTTCTCATGATTTAAAGTTTAGATTAAAACATGACAGTAATTAGCTAATTAGTGACAAGCTAAACAGGTAAACAGTTTACAAAGCAGTTTTCCTTATTTTATGCCATTTTATATCCAAAATATATATCCTCCAGGATCCAGCACTAACTTAAAAGATAGCGATTTGTGGTTTGTTAACAAGTTCGTTAAGAAGGCACTCTCCGTTTATACTGAACAGCTTGTTTATTGTAAGTTAATGTTTTCCAGGTCTACCCCTTCCTCAGACACCGCAATATAAATGGAGAGTGCCTTCTTAATGAACTTATATATATATATATATATATATATATATATATATATATATATATATATACACACACAGACAGAAAAAATGTGCACTCTCAGGAATGAACAACAGCTCAGCAACTTGTTCAATGCCAATTTACCACCTGGGAGCAGCCTCTTTTAGCCCAATTTGTGCTTTTCACAGAGAAGAACTTTTTTGAAGTATATCAGTCTGATCCTGCCTAACAAGGTCAATCCAGCCCCCAAAATACCAACCAATCCCTCGCAACATGGTAGAGCGCTTTTCTTTCTGTATGTATTTTTATTATGACCCTGGGGAAAGTCTCCATAAGGGTGATGGGGGGAAACCAGACGTGGACTTCTTGCTTAATGTGCTTAGAGGAATAGGGCTGCACCACAATGACGAGGCCCACAGAAAGGCAAAAATAATCAACTAGGATTGCCATGTTCCTTTTTCAAAGGAGAACACCCTAGCGATGCTCGCCAACAATAATTTCACATCCAGAAATATAAAGAAAAAAAAGCTTTTATTTTTTTATAAAATACAGACACAGTAACTTTTCATTCAAATTTAGCCTTAGCAGCACTTTGGGTGGGTTGTGGGGGGGGGGGGGGGGAGCAAGGGGCACAAAGCACCCCCATTCTTCTATTTTGCACTCCCATTGGGTTGAGAGGGTAAAAAGTATAACTTCCTGCCTTTTTAGCCAGGCTATGTTCTACAACTGCCTAACAACACCCCCTGATCACCTGGCTTTGCCCTCAGAACACTTGCTATTCCACCTCCCACTGCCCAGACCCTGCCCATGGAACACCCATAACTACTACTTCACTCACCCTGTTCCCACGTGTGGAACACCCACAACTAAACCTAGGAGTGTCTGCTCTCCCATTATAAGGTTTCTGGAACTGCCACTGCTTGGCTTAGGCACGCATATAATTTATATGTAAAGACTGTCCTGTACAGACTGTCCTTGTTTAATAAGTGCTAAACCCTAGTGTCACAAGTGCCTTTCTCACTAAACTAAAACGATACATTAAACAATCCATCCTGAATTAGTAGTCTTTACAATGTTCCTGAGAGATTGCTAATAATGTATAAGTTTCTCTCAGTTCTCTTGTGCATACAGTAAAAGAGTGAATGCATCCAACCATATCAAGGATTTATAGTTTCTTCCTATTAATCACGACAAAACTAAAAGACTATTTTGTCTTAAAGGAATACTAAAGTAAAAATTAAACTTTCATGATTCAGATAGAACACCAAATTTTATACAACTTTCCAATGCATATATGCACCCTTACTGATGTACCAGCTTATACGGAGCATGTGCAAAAATTCATATATACGTTCATGCATTTTGTGATTGGCTGATGGTTGTCACATGATGAAATGTGAAAGAAAAGAAAATTAACCTTGAAAATTGGAAGGACGACGTACACAGGGAGAACCCGGTGTTTAAACTTTAATATTACAACTAATACAAATCAAAATACCCTGTTTTCAGTGCACTGTACCTTAAATTTGCGGTTATTTTTGTATACATAGGTTTTCCTTTCAGAGTAATTAGTCTTTTGAGTGTTTTGATATTTTCAAGAAAAAACAGTGAGAACTGTAAGACAAAAATGTTTAGAGAATCACGCTGGGATTTAAGAGACTATTTAATACATGCCCACACACATTTTAAAAAAATTCTATGGACATTTTGCAGTCTCAGTATATAAACAGGGCACAATAAAAGATGTTCCAAATTGTGTAACACTATTGATATGCCTTGCTTCATCACACATTGCCTTCTACCCTTCCTGATATTGTATATCACATTTCATGGCTCCCTCTTAACTGACACATCTCTACACACTGCTAACCTTCAATATCACAGAAGGAGAAAACTACAGAAAAACATACTGAAAGCAATGAGACTGATAATGACAATCAAAAGCCTCAGCAACCTCTGTGGTGGGAGTACTGCACTGCACACATATTAAACTAAACACAGAATAAATTGAACAAGGGACATGTCACGCCGCGCCGCTCTAGCTGGTGCTAGGGACGCAGGGCCTGCTGTTCTGCTCGTTGCCTAGGGTAATCGGATCCTGTGTGCGTGCGGCACTGATGTCATCGCCGCACGCTCCTTTCATTCTAAAGCCAGTCAGGATCTCCTGTGGCGCAAATCCTGCACCTATGTAAATTGCTCACTTTCTAGTACCTATCACTGCCCAAGTATAGCTGTTAGCGTGCTCCTGGGTGTGATTGTTACTGTATACTGGATTGCCATAACGTTATTGAACTCTGCCTGACTACTCTGCTTGCTTAACCCCTAAAATTACTGGATTGCCATTCTGTTATTGAACTCTGCCTGTCTGACTACTCTGCTTGCTTAACCCCTAAAGTACTGGATTGCCATTATGTTATTGAACTCTGCCTGTCCGACTACTCAGCTTGCTTAACCCCTAAAGTACTTGATTGCCATAACGTTATTGAACTCTGCCTGACTACTCTGCTTGCTTAACCCCTAAAGTACTGGATTGCCATACTGTTATTGAACTCTGCCTGTCTGACTACTCTGCTTGCTTAACCCCTAAAATACTGGATTGCCATACAGTTGCTGAACTCTGCCTGTCTGACCACTCTGCCTGTTAAACTTTTGAACCATTGGATGGCTATACTGTTACCGAACTCTGTCTGCTTGACCATTCTATTGGTTTATTCCTGAACTGTAATTATTGGATTCCCTTTGTTGCCGATTCCTGCCTGTTTCCGGTCCTTCTATTGGTTTACCCTTGAACTGCCATACCCCTGGATTTCCTACCTGTTGCCGCCAAAGACTACCCTGCCTATTGTGAGTACCGCTTACCTCATTTTGCGAACTTTCTCTGCTCTGGGATATTCCCTATCATTTCAGCTTGACACAGTTTAAGAAAACTACTGGCCAAGTTTGGTCTGATAGTGGAATATCCCACGAGCATTACAGGACAGACTTTTAAACACAGTAGAATAGCATAATCAGTAAATGCATAATAAAAAGACAACACAAAAGCACTTTGTTTGAACTTCAAATTTGTAGTTGATTTCTTTCTAACAATTTTTAAAGTTAGTATTGTTTTCCTCCCGCTGCATCATGTGATAGCCATAAGCCAATCACAAAACGCATATACGTTTTATTCTGTGAATCCTGCACATGCTTAGTAGGATCTGGTACCTCAGAAAGTGTGTGTATGTGTATATATATATATATATATATATATATATATACTGTATATATGTATGTGTGTGTGTGTATGTATATATATATATATATACTGTATGTGTGTGTGTATGTGTATATATATATATATATATATATATATATATATATATATATATATATATATATATATATATATATATATATATATATATATATGAAAATATAAGGCACTCTCTGGTCTTTTTAACAAAATTGTTTATTGAAACAAGCGTGACGTTTTGGGGGGACACTTACTTTCCTCTATTTTCATATATACTGAACCACTGGCACCCTGGCAAATGAAGAATAAGGGGAGAGTGCTCTTTACTGGACTATACTGGACTATATATATATATATATATATATATATATATATATATATATATATATATATATATATATACAGTATCTCACAAAAGTGAGTACACCCCTCACATTTTTGTAAATATTTTATTATATCTTTTCATGTGACAACACTGAAGAAATTACACTTTGCTACAATGTAAATTAGTGAGTGTACAGCCTGTATTACAGTGTAAATTTGCTGTCCCCTCAAAATAACTCAACACACAGCCATTAATGTCTAAACCGTTGGCAACAAAAGTGAGTACACCCCTAAGTTGAAATGTCCAAATTGGGCCCAAAGTGTCAATATTTTGTGTGGCCACCATTATTTTCCAGCACTGCCTTAACCCTCTTGGGCATGGAGTTCACCAGAGCTTCACAGGTTCCACTCCTCCATGACAACATCACAGAGTTGGTGGATGTTAGAGACCTTGCGCTCCCCCAACTTCTATTTGAGGATGCCCTACAGATGCTCAATAGGGTTTAAGTCTGGAGATATGCTTGGCCAGTCCATCACCTTTACCCTCAGCTTCTTTAGCAAGGCAGTGGTCATCTTGGAGGTGTGTTTGGGGTCATTATCATGTTGGAATACTACCCTGTGGCCCAGTCTCCGAAGGGAGGGGATCAGTAAGTCACAGTACATGTTGGCATTCATGGTTCCCTCAATGAACTGTAGCTCCCCAGAGCTGACAGCACTCATGCAGGCCCAGACCATGACACTCCCACCACCATGCTTGACTGTAGGCAAGACACACTTGTCTTTGTACTCCTCATCTGGTTGCCACCACACAGGCTTGACACCATCTGAACCAAATAACTTTATCTTGGTCTCATCTGACCACAGGACATGGTTCCAGTAATCCATGTCCTTAGTCTGCTTGTCTTCAGCAAATTGTTTGTGGGCTTTCCTGTGCATCATCTTTAAAAGAGGCTTTCTTCTAGAACGATAGTCATGCAGACTAATTTGATGCAGTGTGCGGCGTATGGTCTGAGCACTGACAGGCTGACCCCCCCACCCCTTCAACCTCTGCAGCAATGCTGGCAGCACTCATACATCTATTTCCCAAAGAAAACCTCTGGATATGACACTGAGCATGTGCACTCAACTTCTTTGGTCGACCATGGGGAGGCCTGGTCTGAGTGGGACCTGTCCTGTGAAATTGCTGTATGGTCTTGCCCACCGTGCTGCAGCTCACTTTCAGGGTCTTGGCAATCTTCTTATAGCCTATGCCATCTTTATGTAGAGCAACAATTCTTTTTTTCAGATCCTCAGAGAGTTCTTTGCCATGAGGTGCCATGTTGAACTTCCAGTGACCAGTATGAGAGAGTGTGAGAGTGATAACACCAAATTTAACACACCTGCTCCCCATTCACACCTGAGACCTTGTAACACTAATGCGTCATTTGACACAGGGGAGAGAAAATGGCTAATTGGGCTCAATTTTGACATTTCCACATAGGGGTGTACTCACTTTTGTTGCCAACGGTTTAGACATTAATGGCTGTGTGTTGAGTTATTTTGAGGGGACAGCAAATTTACACTGTTATACAGGCTGTACACTCGCTACTTTACATTGTAGCAAAGTCTCATTTCTTCAGTGTTGTCACATGAAAAGATATAATAAAATATTTACAAAAATGTGACGGATGTACTCACTTTTGTGAGATACTGTGTATATATATTGTGCACATTTAGATAATGGAAGTGAATTGGAAAGTTGTTTTAAATAGTGTGCTCTATCTGAATCATGAAAGTTTAATTTTTAATTGAGTGTCCCTATTTAAAAAGCAGGGATAGGAAGCCATAATACAGGACAGTCCTGGGAAAAAAGGGACAGTTGGCAACTATTTATTTACATTTTGTATTTTACACTTAAAAGTACGAATTTTGATGTGGGTTTTTTTTTGCACATACGGTGTACTTAAATTGTGATTTACACTATGCATATATAATACAATTTATTCCTGTGTAATTTACATACAAAATTTAAGTTTTTGATAAAATACGATTTGGTGAACAATTTTGTTACAATTTTTAATGCATTTGCACATTACGATTTTTTTTCTGTGTATTTTTGTGTGAATGGTTCAATTATTAATATTGTATGATTTTTAAAATTACAATTTTCATTGTGAACTTTTGTAATGTATGCATCTCCTACCCTACGAAAATGCAGTTTACGCCCCTTAGTGAGACACCCTATTTTCAGGTGGCTGTAGATAATTTCACCAGGAAACTAGGGCCTAGATTTGGAGTTTTGCGGCCAAAGGGGTGCGTTAGCTACGCGTGCTTTTTTCTGGCCGCACCTTTTAAATACCGCTGGTATTTAGAGTTCACAGAAGGGCTGCGTTAGGCTCCAAAAAGGGAGCGTAGAGCATAATTTACCGCCACTGCAACTCTCAATACCAGCGGTGCTTACGGACGTGGCCAGCTTCAAAAACGTGCTCGTGCACGATTCCCCCATAGAAAACAATGGGGCATTTTGAGCCGAAAAAAAACCTAACACCTGCAAAAACATAATTTATGCTTACCTGATAAATTTATTTCTCTTGTAGTGTATTCAGTCCACGGGTCATCCATTACTTATGGGATATATTCCCTTCCCAACAGGAAGTTGCAAGAGGATCACCCAAGCAGAGCTGCTATATAGCTCCTCCCCTCACATGTCATATCCAGTCATTCGACCGAAAGAAGACGAGAAAGGAGAAACCATAGGGTGCAGTGGTGACTGGAGTTTTAATTAAAATTTAGATCTGCCTTAAAAAAGACAGGGCGGGCCGTGAACTGAATACACTACAAGAGAAATAAATTTATCAGGTAAGCATAAATTATGTTTTCTCTTGTTAAGTGTATTCAGTCCACGGGTCATCCATTACTTATGGGATACCAATACCAAAGCTAAAGTACACGGATGATGGGAGGGACAAGGCAGGAACTTAAACGGAAGGAACCACTGCTTGTAGAACCTTTCTCCCAAAAACAGCCTCCGAAGAAGCAGAAGTGTCAAATTTGTAAAATTTTGAAAAGGTGTGAAGCGAAGACCAAGTCACAGCCTTGCAAATCTGTTCAATAGAGGCCTCATTCTTAAAGGCCCAGGTGGAAGCCACAGCTCTAGTAGAATGAGCTGTAATTCTTTCAGGGGGCTGCTGTCCAGCAGTCTCATAGGCTAAACGTATGATGCTACGAAGCCAAAAGTTGAGAGAGGTTGCCAAAGCTTTCTGACCTCTCCTCTGTCCAGAGTAAACGACAAACAGGGAAGAAGTTTGACGAAAATCTTTAGTTGCCTGTAAATAGAATTTTAGGGCACGGACTACGTCCAGATTATGCAAAAGTCGTTCCTTCTTTGAAGAAGGATTAGGACATAATGATGGAACAACAATCTCCTGATTGATATTCCTGTTAGAGACTACCTTAGGTAAAAACCCAGGTTTAGTACGCAGAACTACCTTGTCTGAATGGAAAATCAGATAAGGAGAATCACAATGTAAGGCGGATAACTCCGAGACTCTTCGAGCCGAGGAGATAGCCATCAAAAACAGAACTTTCCAAGATAAAAGTTTAATATCAATGGAATGAAGGGGTTCAAACGGAACTCCTTGAAGAACTTTCAGAACCAAGTTTAAGCTCCACGGAGGAGCAACAGTTTTAAACACAGGTTTAATCCTAACCAAAGCCTGACAAAAGCCTGGACGTCTGGAACTTCTGCCAGACGCTTGTGCAAAAGGATAGACAGAGCAGAGATCTGTCCCTTTAAAGAACTAGCTGATAAGCCTTTTTCCAAACCCTCTTGGAGAAAGGACAATATCCTAGGAATCCTAACCTTACTCCATGAGTAACTCTTGGATTCGCACCAATACAGGTATTTACGCCATATCTTATGGTAGATTTTCCTGGTAACAGGCTTTCGTGCCTGTATTAAGGTATCAATAACTGACTCGGAGAAACCACGCCTTGATAGAATCAAGTGTTCAATCTCCATGCAGTCAGTCTCAGAGAAATTAGATTTGGATGATTGAAAGGACCTTGTATTAGAAGGTCTTGCCTCAAAGGTAGAATCCATGGTGGACAGGACGACATGTCCACTAGGTCTGCATACCAGGTCCTGCGTGGCCACGCAGGCGCTATCAGAATCACCGATGCTCTCTCCTGTTTGATCTTGGCGATCAGTCGAGGGAGCAGAGGAAACGGTGGAAACACATAAGCCAGGTTGAAGAACCAAGGAGCTGCTAGAGCATCTATCAGCATCGCTCCCGGGTCCCTGGACCTGGATCCGTAACGAGGAAGCTTGGCGTTCTGGCGAGACGCCATGAGATCCAGTTCTGGTTTGCCCCAACGATGGACCAGTTGAGCAAACACCTCCGGATGGAGTTCCCACTCCCCCGGATGAAAAGTCTGACGACTTAGAAAATCCGCCTCCCAGTTCTCCATGCCTGGGATGTGGATCGCTGACAAGTGGCAAGAGTGAGACTCTGCCCAGCGAATTATCTTTGAGACTTCTAACATCGCTAGGGAACTCCTGGTTCCCCCTTGATGGTTGATGTAAGCCACAGTCGTGATGTTGTCCGACTGAAATCTGATGAACCTCAGTGCTGCTAACTGAGGCCAAGCTAGAAGAGCATTGAATATTGCTCTTAACTCCAGAATATTTATTGGGAGGAGTTTCTCCTCCTGAGTCCATGATCCCTGAGCCTTCAGGGAGTTCCAGACTGTGCCCCAGCCTAGAAGGCTGGCATCTGTTGTTACAATCGTCCAATCTGGCCTGCGAAAGGTCATACCCTTTGACAGATGGACCCGAGATAGCCACCAGAGAAGAGAATCTCTGGTCTCTTGATCCAGATTTAGTAGGGGGGACAAATCTGAGTAATCCCCATTCCACTGACCCAGCATGCACAATTGCAGCGGTCTGAGATGCAGGCGCGCAAATGGCACTATGTCCATTGCCGCTACCATTAAGCGGATTACTTCCATGCACTGAGCCACTGACGGGCGTGGAATGAAGGACACGGCAAGTATTTAAAAGTTTTTATAACCTGGCCTCCGTCAGGTAAATTTTAATCTCTACAGAATCTATCAGAGTCCCTAGGAAGGAGACTCTTGTGAGTGGTGATAGAGAACTCTTTTCCTCGTTCACCTTCCACCCATGCGACCTTAGAAAGGTCAGGACTATCTCTGTATGAGACGTGGCAATTTGAAAGCTTGACGCCTGTATCAGGATGTCGTCTAGATACGGAGCCACCGCTATGCCTCGCGGTCTTAGAACCGCCAGAAGAGAGCCCAGAACCTTTGTAAAGATTCTCGGTGCCGTAGCCAATCCGAAGGGAAGAGCTACAAATTGGTAATGCCTGTCTAGAAAGGCAAATCTTAGGAACCGATGATGATCTTTGTGAATCGGTATGTGAAGGTAGGCATCCTTTAAGTCCACTGTGGTCATGTACTGACCCGCTTGGATCATGGGTAGGATGGTCCGAATAGTTTCCATTTTGAAAGATGGAACTCTGAGGAATTTGTTTAAGATCTTTAGATCCAAGATTGGCCTGAAGGTTCCCTCTTTCTTGGAAACCACGAACAGATTTGAATAAAATCCCTGTCCTTGTTCCGTCCGCGGAACTGGATGGATCACTCCCATTACTAGGAGGTCTTGTACGCAGCGTAGGAATGCCTCTTTCTTTATCTGGTTTTCTGATAACCTTGAAAGATGAAATCTCCCTTGAGGAGGAGAAGCCTTGAAGTCCAGAAGATATCCCTGAGATATGATCTCCAACGCCCAGGGATCCTGGACATCTCTTGCCCATGCCTGGGCGAAGAGAGAAAGTCTGCCCTCCACTAGATCTGTTTCCGGATAGGGGGCCATCCCTTCATGCTGTCTTAGGGGCAGTAGCAGGTTTTCTGGCCTGCTTGCCCTTGTTCCAGGACTGGTTAGTTTTCCAGGCCTGTCTGTAACGAGCAACAGTTCCTTCCTGTTTTGGAGCGGAGGAAGTTGACGTTGCTCCTGCCTTGAAGTTTCGAAAGGCACGAAAATTAGACTGTTTGGCCTTTGATTTGGCCCTGTCCTGAGGAGGAGTATGACCCTTACCTCCAGTAATGTCAGCGATAATTTCTTTCAAGCCGGGCCCGAATAAGGTTTGCCCCTTGAAAGGAATATTCAGCAATTTAGATTTATTAGTCACATCAGCTGACCAGGATTTAAGCCATATCGCTCTGCGCGCCTGGATGGCGAATCCGGAGTTCTTAGCCGTTAGTTTGGTTAAATGTACAATGGCATCAGAAACAAATGCATTAGCTAGCTTAAGTGCTTTAAGCTTGTCCATAATTTCATCCAATGGAGCTGAGTGAATGGCCTCTTCTAGAGACTCAAACCAGAATGCCGCAGCAGCAGTGATAGGCGCAATGCATGCAAGGGGCTGTAAGATAAAACCTTGTTGAACAAACATTTTCTTAAGGTAACCTTCTAATTTTTTATCCATTGGATCCGAAAAAGCACAACTATCCTCCACCGGGATAGTGGTACGCTTAGCTAAAGTAGAAACTGCTCCCTCCACCTTAGGGACCGTCTGCCATAAGTCCCGTGTAGTGGCGTCTATTGGAAACATTTTCCTAAATATAGGAGGTGGAGAAAAGGGCACACCGGGTCTATCCCACTCCTTGCTAATAATTTCTGTAAGCCTTTTAGGTATATGAAAAACGTCAGTACACACCGGTACTGCATAGTATCTATCCAGCCTACATAATTTCTCTGGAATTGCAACTGTGTTACAGTCATTCAGAGCCGCTAAAACCTCCCCTAGCAATACACGGAGGTTCTCAAGCTTAAATTTAAAATTAGAGATTTCTGAATCCGGTTTCCCTGGATCAGATCCGTCACCCACGAATGAAGCTCTCCGTCCTCATGTTCTGCAAACTGTGATGCAGTATCGGACATGGCTCTCATAGCACCAGCGCGCTCTGTTCTTATCCCCGAGCAATCGCGCTTGCCTCTTAATTCTGGCAATTTAGATAATACTTCTGTCAGGGTATTATTCATAATAGTAGCCATGTCTTGTAAAGTGATTTGTATGGGCCTCTCTGATGCACTTGGCGCCACAATATCACGCGCCTCCTGAGCGGGAGGCGAAGGTACTGACACGTGAGGAGAGTTAGTCGGCATAACTTCCCCCTTGTTGTCTGGTGATAATTCCTTTATAGATAAAGACTGACCTTTCTTATTTAAAGTGAAATCAATACATTTAGTACACATATTCCTATGGGGCTCCACATTGGCCTTCAAACATAGTGAACAAACAGATTCATCTGTGTCAGACATGCTTAAACAGACTAGCAATAAGACTAGCAGATATTTTACAAGCAATATAGAAAAACGCTACTGTGCCTTTAAGAAGCACAACAAACTGCCACAGTTGAAATAACAATGAACCAAATCAGTTATAGCAACCAAATTTTCACAGTGTATGTAATAAGTTAGCAGAGCATTGCACCCACTTGCAAATGGATGATTAACCCCTTAATACCCAAAACGGTTTTTTATAAGCAGTAAAGAAAAAAAACGTTTTTTAATACAGTCAAAACCACTGTCACAGGTCTGCTGTGACTGATTACCTCCCTCAAAATGACTTTTGAAGTCCCTTAAGCTCTCTGGTGACGACCTGGGTCATGCAGGAAGAAGCAGGAAGACTGAGCCTGAATTTTTACTGCATCAAAAAAGCGCTAAAATAGGCCCCTCCTACTCAATATTACAACATTGGGAGTTTCAGTTAACTGTTTCTATGCAGAAATACCGGTCAGCCATGTGGAAAAAATGTATGCCCCAATAAGTTTTATCACCAATGTACCTCACAAAACGATTAAACATGCCAGCAAAATCGTTTTAAACATCCTTTTTTTAAGGATTATGTATCTTTATTGATAAGCCTGATACCAGACTTCCTACTGCATTTAAGGCTTATAACATCACTTCAGTATTAATAGCATTTTCTCAGTCAGATTCCATTCCTTAGAAAATTACTTTTACTGTATATAATTAAATCAGCCTGCTAACAGTCGCTCTCACTGTATTAAAGGCTTTACTTACATTACATCGGTATCAGCAGTATTTTCTTAGTCAATTCCATTCCTTAGAAAAATAATTTACTGCACATACCTTGTTTGCAGGGTACCCCACACGCTATTCCCTTTCTGAAAGTTACCCCACTCCTCAGAATGTGCGAGAACAGCCAGTGGATCTTAGTTACTTCTGCTAAGATCATAGAAAACGCAGGCAGATTCTTCTTCCAAATACTGCCTGAGAACAAACAGCACACTCCGGTGCCATTTAAAATAACAAACTTTTGATTGAAGAAATAAACTAAGTATAAAAACACCACAGACCTCTCACAACCTCCTATCTAGTTGAGTTGCAAGAGAATGACTGGATATGACATGTGAGGGGAGGAGCTATATAGCAGCTCTGCTTGGGTGATCCTCTTGCAACTTCCTGTTGGGAAGGGAATATATCCCATAAGTAATGGATGACCCGTGGACTGAATACACTTAACAAGAGAAAAAGCAGCGTTCAGCTCCTAACGCAGCCCCATTGTTTCCTATGGGGAAACACTTCCTAAGTCTGCACCTAACACCCTAACATGTACCCCGAGTCTAAACACCCCTAACCTTACACTTATTAACCCCTAATCTGCTGCCCCCGCTATCGCTGACACCTGCATATTTTTTTAACCCCTAATCTGCCGCTCCGTACACCGCCGCAACCTACGTTATCCCTATGTACCCCTAATCTGCTGCCCCTAACACCGCCGACCCCTATATTATATTTATTAACCCCTAATCTGCCCCCCCCCAACGTCGCTGCTACCTACCTACAATTATTAACCCCTAATCTGCCGCTCCGTACACCGCCGCAACCTACGTTATCCCTATATACCCCTAATATGCTGCCCCTAACACCGCCGACCCCTATATTATATTTATTAACCCCTAATCTGCCGCCCCCAATGTCGCCTCCACCTACCTACAATTATTAACCCCTAATCTTCCGACCGGACCTCACCGCTACTATAATAAATGTATTAACCCCTAATCCGCCTCACTCCCGCCTCAATAACCCTATAATAAATATTATTAACCCCTAATCTGTCCTCCCTAACATCGCCGACACCTAACTTCAATTATTAACCCCTAATCTGCCGATCGGACCTCACCGCTACTATAATAAATGTATTAACCCCTAAAGCTAAGTCTAACCCTAACACTAACACCCCCCTATATATAATTTAAATCTAACGAAATAAATTAACTCTTATTAAATAAATTATTCCTATTTAAAGCTAAATACTTACCTGTAAAATAAACCCTAATATAGCTACAATATAACGAATAATTATATTGTAGCTATTTTAGGATTTATATTTATTTTACAGGCAACTTTGTATTTATTTTAACCAGGTACAATAGCTATTAAATAGTTAAGAACTATTTAATAGTTACCTAGTCAAAATAATTACAAAATTACCTGTAAAATAAATCCTAACCTAAGTTACAATTAAACCTAACACTACACTATCAATAAATTAATTAAATAAAATACCTACAATTATCTACAATTAAACCTAACACTACACTATCAATAAATTAATTAAATACAATACCTACAAATAAATGCAATTAAATAAACTAACTAAAGTAGAAAAAAAAAAGAACTAAGTTACAAAAAATAAAAAAATATTTACAAACATTAGAAAAATATTACAACAATTTTAAACTAATTACACCTACTCTAAGCCCCCTAATAAAATAACAAAGCCCCCCAAAATAAAAAAATGCCCTACCCTATTCTAAAATTAAAATAGAAAAGCTCTTTTACCTTACCAGCCCTTAAAAGGACCATTTGCGGGGCATGCCCCAAATAATTCAGCTCTTTTGCCTGTAAAAAAAACACATACAATACCCCCCCCCAACATTACAACCCACCACCCACATACCCCTAATCTAACCCAAACCCCCCTTAAATAAACCTAACACTAAGCCCCTGAAGATCTCCCTACCTTGTCTTCACCACACCAGGTTCACCGATCGGTCCAGAAGAGCCTCCGATGTCTTCATCCAAGCCCAAGCGGGGGCTGAAGAGTGACGTCCATCCTCCGGCTGAAGTCTTGATCCAAGCGGCAAATAAATAAGTCCATCTTCGGGAAGAAATCTTCATCCTATCCGGGCAGAAGAGGACATCCGGACCGGCAAACATCTTCATCCAAGCCGCATCTTCTATGTTGTTCCATCCGATGACGAGCGGCTGATCTTGAAGACCTCCGGCGCGGATCCATCCTCTTCGTTCGACGTCCAACTGAAGAATGAAGGTTCCTTTAAGGGACGTCATCCAAGATGGGGTCCCTCGAATTCCGATTGGCTGATAGGATTCTATCAGCCAATCGGAATTAAGGTAGGAAAATTCTGATTCAAGTTCAATCGGATTAGCTGATCCAATCAGCCAATCAGATTGAGCTCGCATTCTATTGGCTGATCGGAACAGGGGTAGTTTATGGGTGTTAGTGTACTGTAGAGCACAGTAGTTAAGAGCTTTATGAACCGGCGTTAGCCCAGAAAGCTCTTAACTCCTGTTTTTTTTCTGCGGCTGGAGTCTTGTCGGTAGATTTCTAACGCTCACTTCAGCCAAGACTCTAAATACCGGCGTTAGAAAGATCCCATTGAAAAGATAGGCTACGCAATTGGCGTAGGGGGATCTGCAGTATGGAAAAGTCGTGGCTGCAAAGTGAGCGTTAGACCCTTTAATGACTGACTCCAAATACCAGCGGGCAGTAAAAACCAGCGTTAGGAGCCTCTAACGCTGGTTTTGACGGCTAACGCAAAACTCCAAATCTAGGCGTAGAAGTACTGGGGAGCATTCTTAAATAATCTCGCCAGCCCAGAGATCTTTAGATCATCAGACCCCATGTGATTTTGTATTGCCTTATTATTATGCATTTGTTGCAATTGTACTGTATTTAGTGGTCCTGAAGACCAGATAAAGTGGTAGAGGTTGTAATTCAGCAACAATTCTGCCTGTGATAGTAGCCAAAATGAATGTTGTCTATTGTATATTTTAGAGGGAGCTTCCCATACTGGTTCAAAACTCAGATACCATTTAAGCTCCAAAGACTGAAACAAATCCCATGGTGGTATGAAGTACTTTCATTTATCATGAATGTGGGCTGCAAATAATTTTTTAATCAACATTTTTGAGTCAATTTAATGCCAAAACCTAAAAACATACGCCTAGATTTGGAGTTTTGCGGCCAAGGGGGTGCGTTAGCTACGCGTGCTTTTTTCTGGCCGCACCTTTTAAATACCGCTGGTATTTAGAGTTCACAGAATGGCAGGGTTTTCAGTGCGTTAGGCTCCAAAAAGGGAGCGTAGAGCATAATTTAACGCCACTGCAACTCTAGATACCAGCGGTGCTTACGGACGATTCCCCCATAGGAAACAATGGGGCTGTTTGAGCTGAAAAAAACACCTGCAAAAAAACCGCGTTCAGCTCCTAACGCAGCCCCATTGTTTCCTATGGGGAAACACTTCCTACGTCTGCACCTAACACCCTAACATGTACCCCGAGTTTAAACACCCCTAACCTTACACTTATTAACCCCTATTCTGCCGCCGCCGCTATCGCTGACACCTGCATATTTTTTTTAACCCCTAATCTGTCGCTCCGTAAACCGCCGCTACTTAGATTATCCCTATGTACCCCTAATCTGCTGCCCCTAACACCGCCGACCCCTACATTATATTTATTAACCCCTAATCTGCCGCCCCCAACGTCGCCTCCACCTAACTACACTTATTAACCCCTAATCTGCCGACCGGACCTGAGCGCTACTATAATAAATGTATTAACCCCTAATCCGCCTCACTCCCGCCTCAATAACCCTATAAGAAATAGTATTATCCCCTAATCTGCCCTCCCTAACATTGCCGACACCTAACTTCAAGTATTAACCCCTAATCTGCCGATCGGAGCTCACCGCTACTCTAATAAATTTTTTAACCCCTAAAGCTAATTCTAACCCTAACCCTAACACCCCCCTAAGTTAAATATAATTTTATTCTAACAAAATAAATTAACTCTTATTAAATAACTTATTCCTATTTAAAGCTAAATACTTACCTGTAAAATAAACCCTAATATAGCTACAATATAAATTATAATTACATTGTAGCTATTTTAGGATTAATATTTATTTTACAGGCAACTTTGTAATTATTTTAACCAGGTACAATAGCTATTAAATAGTTAATAACTATTTAATAGTTACCTAGTTAAAATAATAACAAAATTACCTGTAAAATAAATCCTAACCTAAGTTACAATTAAACCTAACACTGCACTATCAATAAATAAATTAAATAAAATACCTACAATTACCTACAATTAAACCTAACACTACACTATCAATACATTAATTAAATACAATACCTACAATTAAATAAACTAACTAAAGTACAAAAAATAAAAAAGAACTAAGTTACAAAAAATAAAAAAATATTTACAAACATTAGAAAAAAATTACAACAATTTTAAACTAATTACACCTACTCTAAGCCCCCTAATAAAATAACAAAGACCCCCAAAATAAAAAAATGCCCTACCCTATTCTAAATTACAAAAGTTCAAAGCTCTTTTACCTTACCAGCCCTGAAAAGGGCCATTTGCGGGGCATGCCCCAAAGAATTCAGCTCTTTTGCCTGTAAAAAAAACATACAATACCCCCCCCAACATTAAAACCCACCACCCACATACCCCTAATCTAACCCAAACCCCCCTTAAATAAACCTAACACTAAGCCCCGGAAGATCTTCCTACCTTATCTTCACCTCGCCGGGTATCACCGATCGGTCCTGGCTCCGAAATCTTCATCCAACCCAAGCGGGGGCTAGACATCCATCATCCGGCGGCTGAAGAGGTCCAGAAGAGGCTCCAAAGTCTTCATCCTATCCGGGAAGAAATGGCGATCCGGACCGGCAACCATCTTGATCCAAGCAGCATCTTCTATCTTCATCCGATGACGACCGGCTCCATCTTGAAGACCTCCACCGCGGACCCATCTTCTTCTTCCGACGACTTCCCGACGAATGACGGTTCCTTTAAGGGACGTCATCCAAGATGGCGTCCCTCGAATTCCGATTGGCTGATAGGATTCTATCAGCCAATGGGAATTAAGGTAGGAAAATTCTGATTGGCTGATGGAATCAGCCAATCAGAATCAAGTTCAATCCGATTGGCTGATCCAATCAGCCAATCAGATTGAGCTCGCATTGTATTGGCTGATCGGAACAGCCAATAGAATGCAAGCTCAATCTGATTGACTGATTGGATCAGCCAATCGGATTTAACTTGATTCTGATTGGCTGATTCCATCAGCTAATCAGAATACTCCTGCCTTAATTCCGATTGGCTGATAGAATCCTATCAGCCAATCGGAATTCGAGGGACGCCATCTTGGATGACGTCCCTTAAAGGAACCTTCATTCGGCAAGTAGGCGTCGGTTGAAGAGGTTGGATCCGCGTCGGTTGGAAAGAAGATGGCTCCGCTCCGCTCCAGAAGAAAGAAGATTGAAGATGCGGCTTGATAGAAGACTTCATCCCGATGATGGACTTCCGACTTCAGCCCGATGATGGATTTCTTCAGCCGCCGCTTGGATCCAGACTTCAGCCCGAGGATGGACGTCACTCTTCAGCCCCCCGCTTGGGCTTGGATCAACACTTCCGAGGCTTGGATCAAGACTTCCGAGGACGGATCGGTGAACCTGGTATGGTGAAGATAAGGTAGGAAGATCTTCAGGGGCTTAGTGTTAGGTTTATTTAAGGGGGGTTTGGGTTAGATTAAGGGTATGTGGGTGGTGGGTTGTAATGTTGGGGGGGTATTGTATGTGGGGGGTTTTTTACAGGCAAAAGAGCTGAATTCTTTGGGGCATGCCCCGCAAAGGGCCCTGTTCAGGGCTGGTAAGGTAAAAGAGCTTTGAACTTTTTTAATTTAGAATAGGGTAGGGCATTTTTTTATTTTGGGGGGCTTTGTTATTTTATTAGGGGGCTTAGAGTAGGTGTAATTAGTTTAAAATTGTTGTAATATTTTTCTAATGTTTGTAAATATTTTTTTATTTTTTGTAACTTAGTTCTTTTTTATTTTTTGTACTTTAGTTAGTTTATTTCATTGTATTTATTTGTAGATATTTTATTTAATTAATTTATTGATAGTGTAGTGTTAGGTTTAATTGTAGATAATTGTAGGTATTTTATTTAATTAATTTATTGAAAGTGTAGTGTTAGGTTTAATTGTAACTTAGGTTAGGATTTATTTTACAGGTGATTTTGTAATTATTTTAACTATTTTAGCTATTAAATAGTTCTTAACTATTTAATAGCTATTGTACCTGGTTAAAATAAATACAAAGTTGCCTGTAAAATAAATATTAATCCTAAAATAGCTACAATATAATTATAATTTATATTGTAGCTATATTAGGGTTTATTTTACAGGTAAGTATTTAGCTTTAAATAGGAATAAGTTATTTAATAAGAGTTAATTTATTTCGTTAGAATAAAATTATATTTAACTTAGGGGGGTGTTAGGGTTAGGGTTAGAATTAGCTTTAGGGGTTAAAAAATTTATTAGAGTAGCGGTGAGCTCCGATCGGCAGATTAGGGGTTAATGTTTGAAGTTAGGTGTCGGCGATGTTAGGAAGGGCAGATTAGGGGTTAATACTATTTATTATAGGGTTATTGAGGCGGGAGTGAGGCGGATTAGGGGTTAATAACTTTATTATAGTAGCGGTGCGGTCCGGTCGGCAGATTAGGGGTTAATAAGTGTAGGCAGGTGGAGGCGACATTGAGGGGGGCAGATTAGGGGTTAATAAATATAATATAGGGGTCGGCGGTGTTAGGGGCAGCAGATTAGGGGTACATAAGGATAACGTAGGTGGCGGCGCTTTGCGGTCGGCAGATTAGGGGTTAATTATTGTAGGTAGCTGGCGGCGACATTGTGGGGGGCAGATTAGAGGTTAATAAATATAATATAGGGGTCAGCGGTGTTAGGGGCAGCAGATTAGGGGTACATAAGTATAACGTAGGTGGCGGTCGGCAGATTAGGGGTTAAAAAAATGTAATCGAGTGGTGGCGATGTGGGGGGACCTCGGTTTAGGGGTACATAGGTAGTTTATGGGTGTTAGTGTACTGTAGAGCACAGTAGTTACGAGCTTTATGAACCGGCGTTAGCCCAAAAAGCTCTTAACTACTGACTTTTTTCTGCGGCTGGAGTTTTGTCGTTAGAGTTCTAAATCTCACTCCAGCCACGACTCTAAATACCGGCGTTAGAAAGATCCCATTGAAAAGATAGGATACACAATTGACGTAAGGGGATCTGCGGTATGGAAAAGTCGCGGCTGGAAAGTGAGCGTTAGACCCTTTAATGACTGACTCCAAATACCAGAGGGCGTTAAAAACCAGCGTTAGGAGCCTCTAACGCTGGTTTTCACGGCTACCGCCCAACTCTAAATCTAGGCCATAGAAAACGAAACTAGGGGTCTTTTCTTAACGGCTCATTTAAAAAAAATCAATCAAATTCACTCAAACATACTGTATACTGTTCCAAAGATTGTGTTATGTTTCAGGTTTGCAAAAGACACTGACCACTTTATCATACAGTTCCCAATGTTTCACATGGTGCCGAAGATTTCGGCTAGATTACGAGTTTTTTGTTTTGAGCTGTGGGGTGCTAACGAGCAGTTTTCCCTCACCGCTCACTTATCTACAGCGCTGGTATTACGGGTTTTTACAAACCCGGGGTTAAAAGGCAAGAAGTGAGCGTTGAGCCAAATATTGCTCATTACCACACTCCAATACCAGCGCTGCTTAAGTCAGCGGTGAGCTGGTCGTACGTGCTCGTGCACGATTTCCCCATAGGAATCAACGGGGAGAGCCGGCTGAGAAAAAGTCTAACACCTGCAAAAAAGCAGCGTAAAACTCCTTAACGCAGCCCATTGATTCCTATGGGGAAACACATTTTATGTTTACACCTAACACCCTAACATGAACCCTGAGTCTAAACACCCCTAATCTTACACTTATTAACCCCTAATCTGCCGCCCCTGACATCGCCGACACCTACATTATACTTATTAACCCCTAATCTGCTGCCCCCAACATCGCCGACACCTACCTTATACTTATTAACCCCTAATCTGCTGCCCCCAACATCACTGACACCTACCTTATTAACCCCTAATCTGCCGCCCCCAATGTCGCCGCCAGATACCTACATTTATTAACCCCTAATCTGCTGCCCCCAATGTCGCCACCACCTACCTATACATATTAACCCCTAATCTGCCGCCCCCAATGTCGCCGACACTATACTAAATGTATTAACCCCTAAACCTAAGTCTAACCCTAACCCTAACACCCCCTAACTTAAATATAATTTAAATAAATCTAAATAAAATTACTATCATTAACTACATTATTCCTATTTAAAACTAAATACTTACCTATAAAATAAACCCTAAGCTAGCTACAATATAACTAACAGTTACATTGTCTCTAGCTTATGGTTTATTTTTATTTTACAGGCAAGTTTGTATTTATTTTAACTAGGTAGAATAGTTATTAAATAGTTATTAACTAATAACTACCTACTTAAAATAAATACAAACTTTCCTGTAAAATAAAACCTAAAATAAGTTACACTAACACCTAACACTACACTACAATTAAATAATTACCTAAATTAACAACAATTAAATCAATTAAATAAAATTAGCTAAAGTACAAAAAAAAAAACTAAATTACAGAAAATAATAAACAAATTACAAGATATTTAAACTAATTACACCTAATCTAATAGCCCTATCAAAATAAAAAAGCCCCCCCAAAATAAAAAAAACCCTAGCCTAAACTAAACTACCAATAGCCCTTAAAAGGGCCTTTTGCGAGGCATTGCCCCAAAGTAATCAGCTCTTTTACCTGTAAATAAAAATACAAACAACCCCTCCAACAGTAAAAAACCCCCACCCACACAACCAACCCCCCAAATAAAATACTAGCTAAAAAAACCTAAGCTCCCCATTGCCCTGAAAAGGGCATTTGGATGGGCATTGGCCTTAAAAGGGCAGTTAGCTCTTTTGCAAGCCCAAACCCCTAATCTAAAAAATAAACCCACCCAATAGACCCTTAAAAAAACCTAACACTAACCCCCTGAAGATCGACTTACCGGGAGAAGTCTTCATCCAAGCCGGGCCGAAGTCCTCAACAAAACCGTGAGAAGTCTTTATCCAAGCCGGGCGAAGTGGTCCTCCAGACGGGCAGAAGTCTTCATCCAGACAGCATCTTCTATCTTCATCCATCCGGCACGGAGCGGGTCCATCTTCAAGGCATCCGAAGCGGAGCAACCTCTTCTTCCGACGACTAAAGACGAATTAAGGTACCTTTAAGTGACGTCATCCAAGATGGCGTCCCTTAGATTCCAATTGGCTGATAGAATTCTATCAGCCAATCGGAATTAAGGTAGAAAAAATCCTATTGGCTGATGCAATCACCCAATAGGATTGAAGTTCAATCCTATTGGCTGATCCAATCAGCCAATAGGATTGAGCTTGCATTCTATTGGCTGTTCCAATCAGTACTGATTACTTTGGGGTAATGCCCCGCAAAAGGCCCTTTTAAGGGCTATTGGTAGTTTAGTTTAGGCTAGGGGTTTTTTTTATTTTGGGGGGGCTTTTTTTTATTTTGATAGGGCTATTAGATTAGGTGTAATTAGTTTAAATATCTTGTAATTTGTTTATTATTTTCTGTAATTTAGTGTGGGGTTTTTTGTACTTTAGCTAATTTAATTGATTTAATTGTTGTTAATTTAGTTAATTTATTTAATTATAGTGTAGTGTTAGGTGTTATTGTAACTTAGGTTAGGTTATATTTTACAGGTACTTTTGTATTTATTTTAGCTAGGTAGTTAGTAAATAGTTAATAACTATTTAGTAACGATTCTATCTAGTTAAAATAAATACAAACTTGCCTGTAAAATAAAAATAAACCCTAAGCTAGCTACAATGTAACTATTAGTTATATTGTAGCTAGCTTAGGGTTTATTTTATAGGTAAGTATTTAGTTATAAATAGGAATAATTTAGTAATTTTATTTAGATTTATTTAAATTATAATTAAGTTAGGGGGTGTTAGGGTTAGGGTTAGACTTAGATTTAGGGGTTAATAACTTTAATATAGTGGTGGCGACGTTGGGGGCAGCATATTAGAGGTTAATAAATGTAGGTAGGTGGCGTCAATGTTAGGGACAGCATATTAGGGGTTAATAATATTTAACTAATGTTTGCAAGGCGGGAGTGCGACGGTTTAGGGGTTAATATGTTTATTATAGTGGCAGCAATGTTGGGGGTGGCAGATTAGGAGTTAATAAGTGTAGGTAGGTGGGGGCGGCAGATTAGGGGTTAATAAATATAATGTAGGTGGCGGTGGTGTCCGGAGCGGCAGATTAGGGGTTAAAACATTTATTATAGTGTTTGCGATGCGGGAGGGCCTCGGTTTAGGGGTTAATAGGTAGTTTATGGGTGTTAGTGTACTTTTTAGCACTTTAGTAATGAGTTTTATGTTACGGCGTTGTAGTGTAAAACTCATAACTACTGACTTTTAAATGCGTTAGGACTCTTGACGGGGTAGGGTGTACCACTCACTTTTTGGCCTCCCAGGACAGACTCGTAATACCGGCGCTATGGAAGTCCCATAGAAAAAAGGGTTTACAAAGTTTACGTAAGTCATTTTGTGGTAAGGCCAAAGAAGTGTGCGGTGACCCTAAACCTTCAAGACTCGTAATACCAGCGGTAGGGAAAAAGCAGCGTTAGGGCCTCTTAACGCTGCTTTTTTACCCTAATGCACAACTCATAATATAGCCGTGTATATTTTAATAAAAGAATAGACCTTAAATGAGAAGGTCTGGATTTGATGGCAAAGTCTAGTGTTTGTCACAGACATTCTTGTCAGAAGTTGGGACTGGGGACTAGAAAAGTCATGGTGATTATTTTGAGACGTTATGGTCAAAACATGTAAGTCAGAAAGAATTTAGATTTTATCACTAAAGTACTGGCTGCATACTGCTCTTATGACTTTAAGTTACCTGATGTTTGTAATTTAAGGCCAACAACTCTATATTAGGAGTGCCCCAATGATGAGTCAATTGATAAAAGAACAATTTGTAGACACTCTATTTTCCTGGCCACATCTGCTGTCTTCTAAGTTAATATTCCCTAGAATAGCTGTTTTTGACTGATGCAGTATGGTAGAAAAGGACATTCACTGCCATATTTTGCAAGTAATCTTGAAAGTGCACAAGGGCCAATCATAAACAGTATTAGCCAGATTACAAGTGGCGCGCTATTTAGAGCTTTCACTCATGCCAGAACTAAACTTTACAGGTTGAAAGTGAAATTTCTGTGCACTAACTTAAAGACTTCGGATTTCGTGACCATGCTAAGTTCTTATCCCCACTTCAATAGAGAGCAGAAATAAAAAAAACACCTATCGCCCGCGCACTTACCCAACTGCGTTTATCCAAGTGCACCAAACCCAACATGAATTATGCATATTTTACATTATAATGTTCTTCACATAAAAAAAAATTATATTTATTTTTAATCATATATTTCAATATATATCTGATGTATTTTTTGTAAAATATATAAATATATATATATATATACAGTGTATATATATGTATGTATGTAGATATAGATAGATAGATAGATAGATAGATAGATAGATAGATAGATAGATAGAGAGAGATAGATATACAAATAAATACGGTATTTAAAAATAAATAGAACATTTTCCACTATATGAAGAACATTGTGAAGAACATTGGAATGTAAAATATTTACAGGAAATACTCAGTAAAACACATATTAAATATTAAGGGCCAGATCACGAGTGGAGCGCTATAGTTTGCTCGAACTCGCGGTAATTTACTCTCCCTATATTTTTTTAGCATAGTGTTCATATTACAGGTTGTAAGTAAATTAAAAAATGCAAACGCAATCGCATTTACCACTCAAACTTTTTAGGAAACCTGAAAGGTCGTGTAAAGAGTTTGTCTGCATGAAACAGTTGTACTAAACTTCTAAACCGCCACCCCCCATATCGCAAACTATATCTTTACACTATTAACCCCTAATCTGTAAACACCCCACCGCAAAGTAAGCTTCTACACTGTTAACCCCTAAACCACCAGCCCCCCTCATCACAAAGTCTCCCCTACACTGTTAACCCCTAAAACGAGAAGAGTAGGAGTGCTTTTTTTTCTAAAAAAGAGATTGATCACCTTTTAAGGGCTATTTGAAGCTTATTTTTAGAATAGTTTTTTATTATTTTGTTAGCTTTTTTTATTTTAATAGTAATGTTAGTTTTTTATTTTAAAAGGTAAGATTAGATTTATTTTTTATTTCCCAGGTTAGTTTTTTTGTGGAAAAGGTAGGGTTAGTTTTTTTTGGGTTAACTTAATGGTGTTCTGTTAAGGGGTTTAGATGTTAGTGTGTTTTTTGTGGGGGGCTGGTGGTTTAGGGGTTAGTAGTGTAGTGCAGACTTTGTGATGTGGGGGGCTGGCAGTTTAGGGGTTAATAGTGTAGTGCATATTTTGTGATGTGGGGGGCTGGCATGCTAGAGGGTATCAGTGGAGACTTTGCGATGTGAGGGGCTGGTGGTTTAGGCATTTATAGGGTAGTGGCCACTTTGCGGTGGGCTATGTGGAAGTTTAGGGGTTATTAGAGTAAGTGTCTTATGGCGATTTGGGTTAGCGAGAGAGTAAGGGTTTTTTTACACTTTTTTGCTCCCTTGATTTCTATGGGGCAATAGGTTATCGCGCAAGCGATATTGTAACTCCACTTGTAGTAAACGTTTTTGTGCAAGTGGGTTTACGTTTTACTTTCAACTCATAATACTTGTAATCTGGCCCTAAATGTTTTCAGGTATTTGAGTGGAAAGGGCTCCAAAGCATATATACATACAGTATGTATATATGTGTTTAATGTGTTATATATATATATATATATATATATATATATATATATATATATATATATATATATATATATATATATATATATATATATATATATATATATATACATATATACACATATAAACAGATAAATACACATGTATGCACACATGTCAAAATATGTGTATGTATATATACAATTTAGACCTTTCCATTCAAATGCCTTGTCATATATCATTTACCTTTTAACTCATAACTTTTTATTTGTAATATTTATGTGAATACATTTTATCAGATAGTGGATATATGAGTGTAAAACTTTTATTTTAATGTATTTATGTTGTGTTTGGTGCACCTTTTTATTAATACCTAACCATTTACACGAGGACTTCAGTTGCGTTAACATGATGAGCGCAAATTGGTGTATACAGTCCCTTTTAAAAAAATGCATTTCAGCCTCATTGTACAATGTGAATTCCAAACAGGTAATATTCAATGTTATGCGTGAACTTCTGTGTTATTGCACACAGGAAACAAAAGAATGTGGGTTATTCACTGAGCACTGACTTGACACAGCAAGTCTGCAAATGACACAGTACTTAGAATAGGTGCACTACATATAGCAAAAATGCGAAGTCATACATGCAACATTTATATACAAAAACTTATAAAAAATAAAATCTTTTTTTTAGTATTATAAAAGTTATTAGTTAACCATACACACCTTCTTTGTAAATTATATTAACACACAGGACTAGATTACAAGTGGCGGGCTAACGTTAGAGCATATTAGTTGAAAATAAACACGACCGGACAAGCATAAACTAAATTTTCATATAACTGCATGTAATAGACACTACTATAAAGAAGAATATGTACAAATACTTAAATAAAAATCCAGTATAAAACCTTTTAAAAACGTACTTAGAAGCTTCCAGTTTAACACTGTTGATGAGGTTAGGCTGGGACAACCACTGAAATGGGCTGGGAAAGCAAGAAAGGCAGACAATCCCCCTGCATATGAAAAGACCTTTTACACAACCAGGAGTCTGTAGGCATCAATATACATCTAAAACTTTGGGGCTTGGTTAGGAGTCTGAAAATAAGCACCAGCTATATATTTTTACAAAAACACTCCCAGATAGGCTATATAAATGGATCATCCAGAAAACATTTATGCAAAGAAAAAACTAGTTTACAATGTCCCTTTAAGAAAACAACCCAAGATATTGATTTAGACCCATTTTGATATATTTTATGCCAACATTTCACAGCCAAATGCGAATATATATAAAGAAAGTAATCGTTTTACATTTAAACTATTTACATACCGCTTGTGCAATCATGACACAAATGATTGTAAAAGCTTTTCTAGGATCCCCTTTTATTTGCAAACAGCAGACATGCATGGTTTTGCTATTGGTTTTTGGTAATTAGAAGCTGCTAAATGCAGCTGGGCACCACACTTCTTTTAAGGGAAATAGTATTGTAATGTAGGCAGAGGCGTAACTAGAAACCACAGGGACCAGGTGCAAGAATCTAAGAAGGGCCCCACACCCCCCACCCAAAAAAAAATGTGAATTTGATACATATTTATTTTTTATTTTTTTAAACATAATAATGTCAAAATTAAACTTTCATGTTTTAGATAGAGCATGCAATTTTAAACAAAATTCTAATTTACATCTATTACCTAATTTGTTTTGTTCTCTTGGTATCCTATATTGAAAAGGTTTAGAAGCAGCAGCAGTGCACTGCTGGAACCTATGTGCTGATTGGTGGCTGTGCATATATGCCTATTGTCATTGGCTCACCCAATGTGTTCATCGAGCTCACAGTAGTTCATTGCTGCTCCTTAAACAAAGGATACAAAGAGAAAGAACCAAATTTGATATTATTATTATTATTATTATTCTTTATTTATTAAGCTCCAACATATTCCGCAGCGCTGTCCATGGATACAATTCATTTAAATAAAACAATACAAGACTTGTAAGATACAGGACAAAATTTACAAACACATACAGGAGGGATTGAGGGCCCTATTCCCTTGGGAATTTACAATCTATAAGTATAATTGTTTAAAATTGTATGCACTATCTGAATAGAGAAAGAAGAAAAAATGGGTTTCATGTCCTTTTACTTTATCGCCTTTATATGTTATATTTATATGTGTAAGCAATGTACACTTGTTACAGAAAAATAATAATTCCTAAAAAAAACAACAATATGTTTGAGTTAAGTGGCCCCCTGTAAGCATCAAATGGGCTATTATAATCCTAGTATATATTTGTGCATTTTAGTAGTATGTGTCTATGAATCCCAGTGTACAATGTGTACAGCGTCATATAAACCCTTTAGCCACTGAATAAGACTTTTTTTATATACACACTTTCTGAAGGAACAAGATCCTACTGAGCATGTGCATACATAAACTAGTCTGTGATTGGCTGATGTCTTTCACATGATGTAGGGGGCTGAAAAGGGGAGAAGAAATAACGTTTATCACAAAAAGTGTACACCCCCCAGCACACCCATAGAACAACCGTCAACGCCCTTTTGCAACCCTGACATAAATACGCTTGTATAGCTTTTACTGTAAATCATTTTCATAACTACAGCTTCACTATCTACTCAATTACTATTATGTGCTTACTGCAACATTATTGTGATGAGAGTGGGAAGTGAAGTCAACGGATTGGGGGCGGGGCTTGGGTCCATTTGTCTGTGGCAGTTAGTTAGTGAGATCAATGCTACCAGATGTATATTTCCATGCTCTGTAATAAAATAGAGTTGTACCATCTTTGCTGTGTCCTGCATCTCATGACATGGTGTCAGAAGTTCTTGCCTGCGCTTCTGTTTCCTGATCGATGACAATGTCAAAGTTTACCCCACCTGAGCCTTTTGACTTCTCTCAGCCTGCAGCTTGGCCCACATGGCATCAGCGGTTTCAGCACTTCAGGATTGCTTCCAAGCTGGACAAGGAGAGTGGTGAAGTACAAGTTAATTCTCTTTTATACTCTATGGGGAAAGATGTGGAGCCAGTGTTCAATACTTTTACTTTCCAAGAAGGGGAAAAATTTGATTTTGAAATAGTTATGAATAAACTCAGTGCCCACTTTGTGCCCAGAAGAAATGTGATTCATGAGAGAGCTTGTTTTCACAAACGTGCTCAGCATGTGGGAGAATCTGTGGAGTCATTTGTGCGCAGCCTGTATGAACTAGCTGAATTCTGTGAGTTTGGTGTTGCTAAAGAAGGGCAAATCAGAGACAAAATAGTTATTGGAATTACAGATGCTGAAGTCTCACTGAAGCTACAGTTAGAGGCTGATTTAACATTGGATGGGGCTATTAGAATGGCCCGCCAGAGTGAACTGGTGAAAAAGCAAAGTGCTGATCTGAGGTCTGAGAGTATTGTGGATGAAGTGCAGCAGTTCAGGAGAGCTGCTAGTGAAAGGCACAGTGTGAGCGGTAGACCTAAGATAACAGATAGGCCTAGAAGTGGATGGGCTCAGCATGCCCGATGCACATGGTGCAACCGTACCCATGATCAGAGTGTCATATGCCCTGCTAAAGACAAAAGATGTAGAAAATGTAACAGGATGGGCCATTTTGAAGTGGTGTGTAAGACTGAATATATTAAGTAGATGCAGGTGGATAGCGACCAGGAGGGTCAAAAAGTGTCCTTTGTGGGGTCTGTTGTTGAACGGCCGGGTTCAGAAGATGATTGGAGGGTTACTCTTACTGTAATGGGAGTCAAAGTTGCCTTTAAGATTGACATAGGAGCAGACATCACTGTAATGTATCTTGCAGCGTTCATAAAACTGCCTCGACAGCAACAGCTGGCGAAAGTTACAACAAAAGTCCATAGTCCTGGTGGCCGCATTGATTGTGCGGGGAAATTTCTTGCCAGCTGCGAGTACAAGCAAAGGAAATTCACCATGTGGGTGCATGTGATTAGAGGTCAGTGTGTTAACAATTTATTGAGCAGAAAAGCAGCCTGTGGTTTGGGCCAGTAGCCAGAGTGAATGAAATCTCAGAAGATATGTTTGGTGAATTGGGCCTACTGAATTGCAACCCAGTTCTTATATCACTTAAAGGTGACGCAGTCCCATACAGCATTACCACTTCCCGTAGAATTCCGTTCCCGCTCATGCCTCAAGTGGAGAAGGAACTTCTGCGTATGAAGAATATGGGGGTTATTGAAGAGGTTGTTGAAGCAACTGACTGGTGTGCCCCCATTGTGCCTGTTGCAAAGAAAAATGGGAAGGTACGCATCTGCGTAGACTTGAAAAGGCTGAATGAGGCAGTGAAGAGAGAGAGATATGTGCTGCCGACACTTGAAGACATAGCTCCGAAATTGGCGGGGGCAAAGTTCTTCTCTATATTGGATGCTTCTAGCAGCTTCTGGCAGATACCTCTAGATCCAAACTGCCGCAAACTGACTACCTTCATTATACCAGTAGGTCTGCTTTGTTTTTGCAGACTCCCCTTCGGGATATCCTCTGCTCCTGAAATCTTCCAAAGAGAAATGAGTTCTCTCCTAAGAGACCATGTGGGCACAGCAGTCGTCATGGACGACATCTTAGTGTATGGGTCTACATTGGAGGAACATGATCAGCGATTGAGCTGTGTGCTGCAGACTATCAGAGAGTCCGGGCCGAAGCTAAACAAAGAGAAATGCCATTTTGGGAAAGCTGAGTTATGTTACTTTGGGCATATCATCAATGGGGATGGCATCAAGCCAGACCCCGAGAAAATTTGTGCTATTGAACAGATGAAAAATCCTTCTGATGTACATGAGCTGAGACAAATATTGGGCCTTGTAAATTATGTGGGCAGGTTCCTTCCAGATTTATCCACAATACTACACCCTATCACAGAATTGCTAAAGAAAGATGTTGCCTGGGTCTGGGGACCTTCACAGGAAGAATCTTTTATGCAGGTCAAGTCCCTGCTGGGGTCTGCCCCAGTGTTGGGGTTCTATGACCCTTCCAAAAAGACTGTGGTTAGTGCTGATGCGAGCAGTTATGGGTTAGGGGCCGCCCTCCTGCAGCTGAATGAAAACAAACTACAGCCCATCGCCTACTGTTCCCGTACACTGACGGCTGCTGAGTCAAAATACGCCCAAATTGAGAAAGAGTGCCTGGCTGCAGTTTGGGCATGTGAGCGCTTTCAGCGTTACCTAGTGGGTTTAGAGAAATTTAGTCTGGAGACTGATCATAAACCGCTATTCCCTCTAATCAATTCCTATGATATTGACAAAACACCCTTAAGATGCCAGAGACTTCTAATGAGGCTGCTCAGATTCAACGTTCAGGCAGTGCATGTGCCGGGGAAACAACTGGTTGTGGCAGATACACTATCCAGGCTCCTGCTGGCTGCTGCTGAAGAGTCTTTAACGGAATCAGATGTGAAAGTGTATGTAGATTCAGTTCTGACCTCCAAATCAATTTCTTCAGGGAAGCTATAACAAAGAAAGAAAGAGACATATTTAGATACAGACCTTCAAGAAGTTATAAAGTACATAAAAGAAGGTTGGCCCGAGAGTCAGTTAGTCTGGATGTCTTTAAGTTCTTACTAGTCAGAAAGGTTGCAGCTCACAGAGCTGGATGGGTAGGTGCTGTTCAAGGACCGCATTGTTATTCCTGTTAGCATGTGGCAGGAGATGTTAAACAGGATTCATGATGGCCACTTAGGCATTACAAAGTGCAGAGAAATGGCAGCTACGGCTGTATGGTGGCCTGGAATCAGTTCCGACATTGCAAGCCATGTGTCTAAATGTGCCTTTTGCCGGGAATGCCGGCCTACTCAGAGAATGGAGCCCTTGATTTCTACTTCGCTACCTGCAGGCCGTGGCAGAAAATAGCTGCTGATTTGTGCGAACTGCACGGTAAAAAGTTCTTAGTCATGATCGATTACTATTCCAGGTATTTGGAAATTGCACCTTTGAATGAAATCACAAGTCAAGCCGTTATCACTTGTCTCAAGAGCTTGTTCGCCCGGTGGGGCATTCCAATGGAGCTGGTGAGTGATAACGGAATGCAGTTCGCTTCCACAGAGTTCAGTTCTTTCAGCAGGGAATATGATTTTATACATTCCACGTCAAGTCCACATTACCCGCAGGCCAACGGAATGGCTGAAAGGGCAGTTCAAACAACAAAATTCATTTTAAAGCAATCTGAGCCATACCTGGCCCTTTTGTCCTATAGGGCGACTCCCATTTAAGCCACGGGGTTTAGCCCAGCACAGCTGATGCTAGGATGCCAGATTCGTACCACCTTACCCTCTGTGGGTGTCTTCCAGCCAATTAGCTCTATTCCTCGGGAAGAAGCCCTTAGGAGGGATGAAGAGGCAAAAAGGGGCTATCGATTCTTCTACGACAGGAGACATTCTGTGAGGCCCTTGCAGGAGCTGAATGCGGGGCAAAGTGTCAGAATTAAACTGGATGATGAGAAGAAATGGAAGACGCCTGCTACGGTAATTGGACGCTCTCCAGAACCAAGGTCTTATGTAGTCCTTATTGATGGAGGGACAGTTACACGCTGTAACCGAAACATCTTCAGCCTGTACCTGAGAGTTTGGAACTGGATGCCTCAGTACCACTGTCGGTGGGATCCCCTGTTTTAAAAAGGGTGCCTTCCCCTCAGCAAGATCACAGCGGGGATATGTCTTTGCCTCCAGTGGACTCTCAATCACCTTCTTCTGTATGAGAGGACAGTTCATGTAGAGTTACATCAAGCGGAAGAGTGGTGAAACTTCCGTCCGATATCGGGATTGACTTTAGTTAGAACAGTGACCGGAAGTATGGGCAGAATAATCCCATGGTCACTGTGGACTAGGGTAGTCTACCCCGATGTTCAAATCAGGATGTAATTCATGTTGTTTATATTTTCTGTAACTTGTTATTTGTTATATACTATAAAAAATTGTTGTTGTATACTTTGTAATTTGTTATATTCAAATGAAAAAAAAAATGTGTATGCTTTGTCCTTTGAAAAGGGGGAAGATGTGATGAGAGTGGGAAGTGACATCACCGGATTGGGGGCGGGCCTTGGGTCCGTTTGTCTGTGGCAGTTAGTTAGTGAGATCAATGCTACCAGATGTATATTTCCATGCTCTACAATAAAATAGAGTTGTACCATCTTTGCTGTGTCCTGCATGTGTCCTGCATCTCATGACAATTATCAAATACTCTAACATGATGTTATTTATTTAGTTAATATTATTGTTATTTTAATCATTCATTTTTTAAAAGTTGATAGAAAATAGATATAAGACTCCCGGTCACTGTGAATCCACCACACAACATCCCAGCAATAAAGCTGATCCATGTGAGATTTGATAATCAGTGGTTAGATCACGTGTTATGTAGCAGTGAATTAACCCCTTAACTTCCCCATGTGCCTATGATAATAAAAAGCAATGCAGTAAAGTGATTAAAAAACATATAAGAATATGGCAGGCTTTTAATTAAC
This sequence comes from Bombina bombina, assembly GCF_027579735.1. NCBI lineage: Eukaryota > Metazoa > Chordata > Amphibia > Anura > Bombinatoridae > Bombina > Bombina bombina. Next base: position 306,019,428 of record NC_069499.1, on the reverse strand, counting down.
CCTAAGTTATTTATACAGGAAAGCATATGCTTCTATGACAAACACTGCATACTCCTGAGACCCGCCACATAATAATATGTGTGTGTATATATATATATATATATATATATATATATATATATATATCTATATATTTATACACACACACAGGGGTGGAAAAATATCACTATGGTTGGGACCACTGGGCCACTGGAAAGTTCAAGCCATATATATATATATATATATATATATATATATATATATATATATATATATATATTAACAGCAATAACAAGGAGAGAAAATTGCATAAAATAATGACATTTAAAAAGACTGGGAATACAGCACTCTTTTAAAAAACCAAGACACTTGTAGAAATTTACTTATGAAAAATTGTTTATTGTGCAGCCCGCAGGTCCGGACCAAGCCAGACCCAACTCGGCAAAGGCAATGAAGATAGAAAACCTAAACCAAAATATAAAGACATATACCAAAACCTAAATCAAAAGTGTTACACAATTGATATAAACAAAAGGGCCGGCCCATGTATAAACCATGCAGGATGGAGCTGAAGGAAATTATTTAACAAGTGAAGCATATAGCTAAGTCAAGTGCGGAATGGGAAGGTTATTCACTGGTGTACATCAGACCAATTTCAGGTTTTAGTGAAAACTGAGACATCCATTAAGTGAAAACCTAACATTCCAAAATGCAGTCCTTGTCATACATGAATCATGGATGTAAAGCGAAAAAAACACACAGCTTCAGGCATGACAAGGTAAATATACACAGCACAGAAATGACTATCACATGTATTACATTATCAAGCAAATATAAAGGTAGTATACTCTTTTAAGAGACTTTGAATACTTTACAGTCCTCAGACTGATACCAATATGGCTGGTGCAAAAGTCCCAAGGAAAGGTGAGCGACCAAAAGGTCAGGTGCTCAATAGCCAGGTAGAGAGCAAGTTGTTATTTAATGAGCAATTGCCAACAGTATGCAGATGTAGACTCGTAGTAAGGAAAACAGTTAGTTTGTAAGTAAAGTCACTCAGCAGAATTGAGAGCATGTATGTAGCGGGCAGTCAAGTTAGTGCAGCATCAAGTATCAAGCGACACAAAAAGCAAGCAAGCCAAACTGAAATAGGAGTAAAAGGGTACAGGAGGATACAAGCTTATTAATAAGTACCCCTCTGTCAACTGCACCCTTTCACTGCTGTCTTCATTAAAACCCGCAACCTTGTTAGATCTTCCAGTCACTTTAAGCCCCTCTCTCTCACAATTCCTTTACTTAAAGCGGTCAACATACATCCGCTGTTACTCCAAATATTAACGGTTTTACCTTTGCAGCATGCTCATATGCCTTCCATTAGGGCACCATAGCGCACCAGTGATAGCCAATGCTTAAATTCTCTATCACGCTGCTATGTTCAGCAGCAAGCTCCAACAGCCAGCATGGACGCTACGTGAGTCGGCTACGCAAAAACGCCAACACGTGTTTCACCCCACGTCATCAGGAAAACGGGGCTTCCTCAGGGCATGTTACTTAGCACATCATAAGTGCTAATTTATAGCTAGATACAGATAACGCCCATATTTGGAGGTGAAAGTACAAAGCAAATGTGATAATAAAGACAGAATATAAATAAAATTAATATATATACATATATACATTCAACATTCGATATGTCACAATGAACCAGATACGCTGGTGGTTAGGTTATAAAAACAACTTTATGGACCTTCGGATGAAAGGGATATAGTTAGTATAGTTTTTTATGTCGGCAAAACGAGACGGATTCTGAAAGACAGAATCCTGGAACACAGGGACGACATTAAAAACAAAACACAAACTAGCAGTGTCGCTAGACACTTTGAAAGTCACCATAACAGCATACCTGACTGTATGAGGGTGACAGGCATCGACAAGGGAATCACCAATGGAAGAGGGGGAAATAATGATAAAATCCTCCTGCAGAAAGAATGCAGGTGGATTTATAACCTCTCTACTATTGGACTAAGTGGTCTAAATGAGAAGCTGGATATGGGAAGTTTTCTCTAGTTTTCATTAGCTAGTTTTGCCCCCTTTAACTATATCCCTTTCATCCGAAGGTCCATAAAGTTGTTTTTAATCTAGTTTTTATATATATATATATATATATATATATATATATATATATATATATATATATATATATATCACATAGTCCCAAAGAATTGCACTCTCCGTTTTCAAAATAATTTAATGGTTAATGTTTTCGGGGTCTAATATTATCTGGTCTGAGGATGGGGGAGACCCTGAAAACGTTAACCATTAAATTATGTTTAAAACGGAGAGTGCAATTCTATGGGACTTATGTGATTATCTATTTCTTTGAATGGCACCCCGGCAGATGTATGTTTTACAAAAGTGAGTGCTGGATCCCACAATGGATGATATATATTCTATGTGTGTGTATATATATATATATATATATATATATATATATATATATATATATATATATATATATATATATATATATATTCAAACATTTTTCAAAGAGGAAAAAATATATATACACAGTAGAGCTATATGAGATCCTGTGAATAAAGTAGGGGATTTCAGCACTCAAATTAGCTCAAATGGTAATTTATTGCATATTAACTGGACCGATATGTGTCTGTGTTTCAATGTTTGATACAATATACCAGCCTTATATCTACATATTAGATCAAGGAATAGTCAAACTTGAGTGCTGAAATCCCCTACTTTATTCACAGTATCTCATATAGCTCTACTGTGTATATATATTTTTTCCTCTTTGAATAGATATTATAATAAGGGGTCTGCACCAGGTCAAGGATCTGCCGTTGCGATTATTGACCGATTTAAATATCAGAAAATATACCTTTGTCTTTAAAGGTTTCTGAAAGTTTTTCTCCTAATTATTAATTTTTATTCTATATATATATATATATATATATATATATATATATATATATATATATATATATATAAAACACACACACAGTATATATATTGAATTCTATGTTTATTCATTTCATACTGAAATTAATAAACATATAGGATTTACCTCTAGTGTAGAAAGGAGAACTTGCAAACTACTATCTCCTTCGGTTGCCACTTGCCACATCCCTGTTGTCAGTGTTATTTCTTGCTTACACTGTGGTGATTTAGATAACCACCAGTCAGCAGACACAATGCAGCTTAACCCAGCACTGCCAAGTTTCTGGGTTTCTTTGTCCTAAAGTAAGTGAAGTGCCCTGTAAATGACAGTCTTACAATTAACGCTGGGCAATGTGGTGACTGCTTGGTGTTGTCAGCTGCAGCTCTTCTTTCCATTGTAATCCGCGGCAATGCTCTGATTTAAAACTGTCAAGAGCAGTAGGAGTAGACAGCAGATGAAGAAGGAAGGGGGGCGTGTGGGGGGGCCGCAGATTTTTTTTTTAAAAAAAGTTGATAAAAAGAAAAAAAATTGTGCTGAAACTGGGGCCCCCCTGATGGGGGACTTCCGAGGGCCCGGTCATGACCGCGACTGCTGCATCACCGGTTGTTCCACCTCTGAATGTAGGTATTACCCTCCTACCTTACACCTTCATGATCCCTCCCAAACAGCTCTCTTTCCTCACCACCCACACTCATCTCCACCATCTTAGGTACTGTCAGACAGACTGCAAGTAGGGCTTTTATTTTTTATTATTATTTTTTTTTATGCAGTTTTGTGATCCCTCCCAAACAGCTCTTTATCTCTCCCCCTCCCACTAATCTGCAAGTACCCAATTTATAATTTTGTGTTTTTTTTATTATATTTTTTATTTATTTTTCTTTAGTGTAGTGATCCCCCCTTCTTCCCACGATCATTATTTAAGGGCCCCAAGTCCCCATTCCAAACTTTTTTCTGTAGTGCAAAAAAAACACTGTTACAAAAAAAACAAACACTAAATTACACAAAATAAAAAATAAATGATCAAATATTTAAACTAATTGCACCTAATCTAAGAGCCCTATGAAAATAAAAAAGCCCCTCCAAAATAAAAAAAAACCCTAGCCCACAACTACTACAAATGGCCCTTAAAAGGGCCTTTTGCGAGGCATTGCCCCAAAGAAATCATCTCTTTTACCTGTAAAAAAAAAATACAAATACCCCACCACCCACACAAACAACCCCCCCAAATAAAAACCTAATCTAAAAAAACTAAGCTTCCCATTTGGATGGGCATTGCCCTTAAAAGGGCATTTAGCTCTTTTTCAGCCCAAACCCCTAATCAAAAATTCAAACCCACCCAATAAACCCTTAAAAAACCTAACACTAGCCCCCGAAGATCCACTTACAGTTTTGAAGACTGGACATCCATACTCAACGAAGCGGCAGAAGTCCTCATCGAAGCCGGCAGAAGTCTTCATCCAAGCAGGCCGAAGTCTTCATCCAAGCTGGCAGAAGTCTTCATCCAGACGGCATCTTCTATCTTCATCCATCTGGCGCGGAGCGACTCCATCTTCAAGACATCCAGCGCGGAGCATCCTCTTCAATCGACGTCTTCTTCTGAATGAAGTTTCCCTTTAAATTACGTCATCCAAGATGGCGTCCCTTAGATTCCGATTGGCTGATAGATTTCTATCAGCCAATTGGAATTAAGGATTGAGCTTTCATCCTATTGGCTGATCCAATCAGCCAATAGGATTGAGCTTGCATTCTATTGGCTGATTGGATCAGCCAATAGGATGAAAGCTCAATCCTATTGGCTGATTGCAACAACCAATAAGATTTTTTCAACCTTAATTCCAAATGGCTGATAGAAATTTATCAGCCAATCGGAATCTAAGGGACGCCATCTTGGATGACGTAATTTAAAGGGAAACTTAATTCGGAAGAAGACGTCGATTGAAGAGAATGCTGCGCGCCGGATGACTTCTGCCGGCTTGGATGAAGACTTCAGCCCGCTTGTATGAAGACTTCTGCCGGCTTCGATGAGGACTTCTGCCACTTCGTTGAGGATGGATGTCCGGTCTTCAAAACTGTAAGTGGATCTTCTGGGGTTAGTGTTAGTTTTTTTTAAGGGTTTATTGGGTGGGTTTTAATTTTAGATTAGGGGTTTGGGTTGAAAAATAGCTAAATGCCCTTTTTCAGGCAATGTGTCAGGGTGCCAGGAATCAGACTGAGACGAGAAGTGCAAAAATAATCACACCTGAGAAGATGGCTGCTAATCTGGGAGCTCAATCTATAGGATGTGCTTTCCACCAGGGTACCTAATTTTTCAGATGCCATCCAGCACTAAATTTCATTACATGCAAGAGAGCTAACTTCGCTGGATTGGGCAATACTAAATTTGTCTACTGAAGAATCTCACAGATCTGGACCGCTGAGGTTTTGGGTGGCCTCGTGGAGGAAAACCTTAGCACCCCCCCCCCCCCCCCGGGCAACCGGGTAATGGGAGAATAAAGTAAATTCTCTTTTCTTTCCTATCACCACAGAAATCTTTACAGTTTAAACATGTCAGGCATACTTACAACCATACAAAATATGCTGGCTGAGTATGAGCGCATGGTGTGCGCTAGATTTGAACGTACTCACTCTGAAATTCAAGCCTCTGAAAAGCGGAGAAAGGTGACAGCGGAGGCCCCTGGAGTGAGAAGAATAGCGCAATCTGACACAGGCTTTTTTGCAGCTGGGGCAGCGCTAGCACAAGATCAGTTGAGAGCTCCTGAAAGTCTATCACCTATTCTGACTTTTAGCGGAGGAGACGCTGCCTACTCTTTGAGAGAGATTAGAGGAAGTGAGCACTTTGGGGCGCCGGCACCGGAGTACAAACTTTTTCTGAAGGGTGTGGGGAGTGCCCCGATGCCCCGCATCTTAGAAGACGACAGACGGATACCTGCTGCTGGGCACCCATGGGCGGGTGCAGCATCCAGGCGGACCATGCAGGTCTGGCATGACGGTCCCTCTGGGTTCTTCACTCCCGGTACCCTATTCCAGCCGATACAGCAGAACGGACTGGTATAGGGTAAAATTGTATGCCATGTTTCAGCAGATGAGTAAAGACTCTGCTTACATTCTGTCCTGGACATTATGGAATATAAATGACGGCCCTGGGCCTGAGACTTTACCTAAAGGATCCTCTGAAGGCATAGGACATGTGGGACGTGTGAAGATCCCTGAGAGGACTTAAAGCGTATAACTTTTTATTTGTCCCACTTTATATTACCCTTTGAGGGATATTATTTGTGTTGTAGCTACAGTTATATATTTAGAGATAGTTGATTCCCCTTATTACTATGTGATACTTTACTTGTTTCTTCAGCCCTAAATAATTAGACATATGTACATAGTCATGCAATCCTACTGCACCATAGCTGTCTGTAAGAATTACCAATAACTCCATGTGTTTCTGGCAACAAAGCATACAGTGATGGACCTAATTATCTGGTTGTTATTAGATAGCACTGTCTAATTTTAAGTGTTAAGCTGCTAATAATGTGGGGCCTGGTTTTAGGTATTTCATTTCTTTTCAATGTGTAACTATCTCCACATATATGTATATGTGATCATTCTTAAATTAATAGACCTTACAGAGCCACACTACAGCCCCTAGAAATGCCCTTTAGAGATAACGATATTGGACTTATGGGACATACAAATAGTTCTCTGGGAGAACCATACTGTATTTTGTTAATGTGTGATGTTTTTCCATGATAGTATTATACTTATCTTCACTGTCCTAAATATTTAACTGTGTACTGTTAGATGTCCTACAGCTGTTTGAATTAATTGCTACATAGTTCCGAATTACTTGTATGAACATGGTATTTAACTCTAGACCTGCCTCTGTTCGCGGTGACACAGTATTCACTGTTGGTCCTAACTGTATGCGTACCTTTGGGCAGCATTGTCTAAATCTCATGCTAGTATTGGGGTGGGCCCTTATCTTTGGCATGAACTCCCCTGTCAAGGTATAATAGAACTACAGCATGTGTGAGTTTTTATAAGTCACATTACAGTTGATCCCTAACAATGCTCTGTGGGGATATCTAATTTTATGTTATTCTATAACTTGTGTTAATAAGCCCTCCTATAAGCTGGATATCTACGAGGTTTTAACAACTTGTACAAATGTGTTTGTGTATTCTATGCGATTGATAATTATAAAAAAAGTGGTCTATATCGAGTAAAACCCCTCAGTTAATATGTTGTGTATTTGAGGGTCCAAAAGTGGCCTGAGCAATTCTGGAGGGGAAAAAATAGAGGGTAGTTGAGAGGTTGCTCCCCAACTGGTTTATTATGCCTAGAGATGTGTATGTTGGTCATTGTATATCTATCTATTTCATTGAGTAACCTGTATGTTGTATACTTTATTACCCTCAATAAAAAACAATTTAAAAAAAATAAAAATAAATAATCACACCTTCATTCATAGCAAAAAATAATAAAAAGTCCACAAGTCAAATAACAAGCCAGGAGTCAAAACCAGAGCTGGTAGTCAGACGAGCCGAGTCAGGAGCCAAAGTGAATAGTCAAACGAGCCAGAATCAGGAACAAGGAAAACAGCAGAGTCAGGAACAAGCCAGGGATCAGGAACCAGGAAGGACGTCAGGCAGCCAGGTAATACACAGGAACTCTCACAAACAGGTCTGAGACAACGCAAAGGCAAAGCATACTGAACAGAGGCCCTTTAAATAATAAGTAGAGACATCACAATTCTGAGACTGCATCCTGTCTCACATGGATGATGCACACCAGTCTGGCCATAAAAGTAAGTGTAGGAAATGAGCAGCATCCCCCACAATGCACCATAGTCAGGAAGAGATGTGAGTAAAATGGCTGCCAGCAGCACATGGCAAACAACAGGGAAAAAACCCTGACAGTACCCTCCCCTCAATGACCCCTCCCCTGCTGGAGGACAAAAGGCTTATTGGGGAAACGGGCATGGAAGGCACCAAATACTGTACACGGCCCCTGGACATATGAAAGTCAATAATGCTGCTGACTCCTCATGGTTGTCAACAAAGATAGGACGGGGACGAGGCAACACAGTGGTAAACCGATTACAAACCAATGGTTTCAAGAGGGAGACATGAAAAACATTGGAGATGTGCATAGCAGGAGGAAGGTCAAGAACGTAGGCCACAGGATTAAACCGTCGGAGTATTCGAAAAGGACCAACATAACGGGGAGCCAATTTATTGGAAGGCACACGAAGGTTCAAGTTGCGGGAGCAAATGATAAGAAAGAAGGTGCCACCATAGTGCACAATCAAATGTGTAAAACACGCCAATAGAGCAAGTAAGACCGTACTTACAAGATAGACGACACTTGAGAAGTGTCACAACCGCCTTCTGGACTATTAAAGAGTCGTCCAGCTAACTCCCACTGATGGAATCCTGACTGTCGTCTTTGCTTGAGAGCGGTGAAATAACTGTTCTCAGCGCCTGGCATCCACAGCAGGCTCGTCCTGTAGTAGCACAAACTCCTCGGGATACAAAGTGTCAAAGGACATAATGATAAAAGACAGTTCGTGGAAAAGTCTTATAAAAGTAAAAAAGACTTTATTGTAAAGCACATAAGCACGTTTCTCTGTCTCTACTGACCGTTTCCTCAGGTGCAATATACATATTCATTTGAACCACAAACTTTTATTGCCAAAATCTCAGCGTCTACTGAAATGGACAGCGCATGCGTGAAGGTGTAACAACTATGCAGAGCTTCCATTGGTAACATCGTAACCAATAGTAAGAGCGTAAATGCTCCAGCCTCTAAGTGTATTAAAAATGTATGCGCTATCGCAAATAATTAAAAAATTTTTACATTAACATAAATGGATTACTATAAATTGCATAGGATATATTTATATATGCAATAATTTGAAATATTAGTGTTATTTCTCTGGTTTATTTTACTGAGAGGTCGCTCTTAGTGAAACACCTACACCTCTATTTCAACCCTTGACAGCAATATTCGGGTAAAATGGAGTGCCCCCACAGCTAGTAGGACAGCCTACAGAATACAAATTTCTGTTTATCTAACATGGTGAGAAGACCTACTCCATAATATACTTTCCTACCCAAATCTATAGCGATAAATGTCAAGTTGCGGGAGGACAGCCAAACTCTCTCACCAACCTGGTAGGAAGGTGCGGGCAGACGCCTACGATCAGCCTGGAACTTTTGGCGCTGCATAGAATGATGAAGGCAATCCTGATCTGCACCCACGTGGAACAGAGTTGCCGGAGATGCTCCTCCAAAGCCGGAATACCCTGAGACATGAATGAATCGGGCAACAAGGATGGTTGAAACCCATAATTCGCCATAAACGGGATAACTTGGAGGAAACATTAATAGCACTATTACGAGCAAACTCTGCCCAAGGTAACAGTTCAGACCAATTATTGTGGTGATCTGAGACATAGCAACGGAGGAACTGTTCCAGAGCTTGATTAGACCGTTCCGCAGCCCCATTGGATTGAGGGTGATATGCCGAGGAAAGCTGGATCCCCATTTGAGCACAAAAGGAACGCCAAAATCTGGAGACAAACTGGCTACCCCGGTCCGACACTATCTACTTGGGTAACCCATGTAAACAGAAGACCTCCCAGGCAAAAATCTAAGCAAGCTCCTGAGCGGTAGGCAGCTTCATCAAGGGAATGCAATGTGACATTTTAGAAAAACAGTCAACCACCATAAGGATAACAGTATTGCCATTGGAAACAGGGAGCTCGACAATGAAGTCCATGGAAAGATTTGTCCAAGGACGCTCACCATTAGCAATAAGTTGAAGAAGACCCACAGGAAGACGTTGAGGAGTCTTATTCTGTGCACAAACTGAGCAGGAGGCAACATACGCAGCAATATCAGAACAAAGACCTGGCCACCAGAATTGTCGAGTGACAGACCAAATCATTTGGTTCTTGCCTGGGTGACCTGCGGCTTTAGGATAGTGGTAAGTGTGCAAAAGTTTAATTCGAAGATTCTCGGGAACAAAACACTTACCACTAGGTTTCTCAGGAGGTGCATTGGTTTGTGCAGCCAGGATCTCCTCCCCCAAGGGAGAAGTCAAATTAGTACGTATGGTAGCCAAAATATGGTCAAGAGGTATAACAGGAGTAGGTACAGACTCCTCCTTGGACAGAAGCGAAAATTGTCGAGAGAGGGCATCAGCCCTAACATTCTTACTACCAGGCAGGTAGGAGACCACATAATTAAACCGAGACAAAAATAGCGCCCATCTGGCCTGTCAGGGCGACAAACATTTTGCTTCAGATAGATAAGTTAAATTCTTGTGGTCAGTAAGAATGAGCACTGGCACGCTTGTATCCTCGAGAAGATGCCTCCATTCCTTGAGTGCCAAAATTATGGCCAGTAATTCCCTGTCGCCAATTTCCTAATTGCACTCCGCTGGAGACAATTTCTTAGAGAAGAAACCACACGGATGCAAGGAACCATCAGGCGTAGGATGTTGAGACAAGAGGGCACCTACTCCAGTCTCAGATGCATCGACCTCAAGAACGAAAGGCAGGACAGGGTTAGAATGAGCCAGAACTGGAGCGGCAGCAAAGGCAGTCTTAAGACTATCAAAGGCCTTAATGGCAGTAGGTGACCAATGGAGTGGATCATTCTCTTTACGGGTCATGTCTGTGATAGGTTTGACCAAGGAAGAAAAGTTTTTAATAAACTTTCTATAGTAATTGGCGAACCCCAAAAAACGTTGAATAGACCGAAGACCAACTGGGCGAGGCCACTGCAGAACTGCAGATAACTTGTCAGGATCCATGGAGAACCCTGCAACGGAGATAACATAACCTAGGAAGGTTACTTGAGTCTGATGGAACTCACATTTCTCGAGTTTACAAAACAGGCCATTCTCACGTAGTCTCTGAAGAACCTGTGTAACATCAGAACGATGAGTTTCAAGTGTGTGTGAGTGTATGAGGATGTCGTCTAAGTACACCACAACACACTGTTGTAACATATCTCGTAGGACATCATTAATAAATTCCTGAAAAACAGCAGGAGCATTACATAGGCCAAAGGGCATTACAAGATACTGATAATGCCCGCTCCTGGTGTTAAATGCTGTTTTCCATTCGTGACCCTCCTTAATCCTTCCTAACGAGATTGTACGCTCCTCTCAAATCAAGTTTAGTGAAGACCGTAGCTCCCTTGAGGCGGTCAAAGAGTTCCGTAATGAGCATAATAGGGTAAGCATTCTTAATGGTAAGACGATTAAGACCCCTATAATCGATACATGGTCTTAACTTGAAACCCTTTTTCTTCACAAAGAAGAAGCCAGCCCCTGCAGGAGAGCAGCATTTGCAGATGATTCCCTGCTACACAGCATCGGCAACATACTCCTCCATAGCACAATTCTCTGCAACAGACAGAGGGTATACCCGGCCCCGAGGAGGAATAGCTCCGGGTTGCAGGTCTATGGCACAATCGTAAGACCGGTGAGGAGGCAACGTACCGGCACGCACCTTGTCAAACACATCTAGGAACTCTCGGTACTCCTCTGGCAATTGAGATACCAAAGAAGTGCACAAGACTTTAACTGGTTTCTGAAGACAAGTGGAAATACATTGCGGGGACCACAACAAAATTTTGGACCTGCGCCAGTCGAGACTGGGATTGTGCTTTTGGAGCCAGGGATAACCCAGAACAACCGCAAAATGCAGAGAGTTTATCACCTGGAAAAGGTTTCTCCTTAAGTAGTTCCGGGGACGAGGATAAACCACCCAAGGTCTGCCCCGACAGGACCTTTGGTGTGAGCGTTTCCCGGCCATGTAGGACAAGACTTCAAAAGGTGGCCCTGTAACCCACAATAGAGGCAGAGCCCCTCCCTCCTCCTAAAGGCCCTCTCCGCCGCGGAGAGACCCTTGAATCACAACTGCATTGGCTCAGCAGTACCTGGTGACTCGGGACCAGGAGGTATGTTAAGAGAGGGAGGCATGGGTGGGAAAGAACACGTAGGAGACAACGGAACAGGAGGGTTCCACAATCGCTCCTTGAAAGAGGGCCTCTCTCTGAGTCTGATGTCAATTAGGATCAAAAAAGACACCAATGCCTCGAGATCCTCTGGTAAATCTCTGGCAGCAACTTCGTCTTTAATCGCATCAGAGAGCCCATGAAAGAAGGCGGCAACAAGGGCTTCATTGTTCCAACCTACCTCTGTGGCAAGCGTACGGAACTCAATAGCATACTGAGCAACAGATCTTGTACCTTGCTGAATGGACATGAGTCGTTTAGCAGCAGAGGAGGAGCGAGCCGGAACATCAAATACCCTTTGAAAGGAGGCCACAAATTCAGGGTAATTTGAAATCACAGGTTTATTAGTCTCCCACAAGGGATTAGTCCAGGCAAGAGCTGTGTCAGAGAGTAACAAGATGAGAAATCCCACCTTAGCTCTGTCAGAGGGAAACACCTGAGGTAACATCTCAAAGTAAATGTCCACCTGGTTCAAAAACCTCTGCACTGAATAGGATCACCTCCATATCGCTGAGGTAGAGGTGCAGAACCGGACATGCTCCTGGTAGGCATAGGTGCAGCAGCGGAAACAGGAGCAGCCATAACTTGTGGGACACTTTGGTCCAAATGTGCAGTGCGAGTAAGCAGGGTTTGCAGGGCTAGTGCAAATTGATCCAAGTGGTGATCCTGTTCTTCCATCCTGGAAATGATGGCAGGTAAAGGTGGATTATTAGCACCATCAGGATTCATGGCCTTTGCGTAATGTGAGGGTGCCAGGAATCGGACTGAGACGAGAAGTTCAAAAATAATCACACCTTTATTCATAGCAAAAAATAATAAAATGTCCACAAGTCAAATAACAAGCCAGGAGTCAAAACCAGAGCTGGTAGTCAAATGAGCCGAGTCAGGAGCCAAAGCGAATAGTCAGACGAGCCGGAATCAGCAACAAGGAAAACAGCAGAGTCAGGAACAAGCCAGGGATCAGGAACCAGGAAGGACGTCAGGCAGCCAGGTAATACACAGGAACTCTCACAAACAGGTCTGAGACAACACAAAGGCAAAGCATACTGAACAGAGGCCCTTTAAATAATAAGTGATGACATCACAATTCTGAGACTGCATCCTGTCTCACATGGATGATGCACACCAGTCTGGCCATAAAAGTAAGTGTAGGAAATGAGCAGCATCCCCCACAATGCACCATAGTCAGGAAGAGAGGTGAGTAAAATGGCTGCCAGCAGCACATGGCAAACAACAGGGGAAAAACCCTGACACAATGCCCATCCAAATGCCCTTTTCAGGGCAATGGGAAGCTTAGGTTTTTTAGATTAGGTTTTTATTTGGGGGGTTGGTTGTGTGGGTGGTGGGTTTTACTGTTGGGGGGTATTTTTATTTTTTTTACAGGTAAAAGAGATGATTTCTTTGGGGCAATGCCCCGCAAAAGGCCCTTTTAAGGGTCATTGGTAGTTTATTGTAGGCTAGGGTTTTTTTTATTTTGGGGGGGCTTTTTTATTTTCATAGGGCTCTTAGATTAGGTTTAATTAGTTTAAATATTTGATAATTTTTTTTTTATTTTGTGTAATTTAGTGTTTGTTTGTTTTTGCAACTTAGTGTTTGTTATTTTGTGTAACTTAGTTGTTAGTTTTTTGCAACTTTGTAATTTTTAATAGTAGATTTAAATAATTTGAGTAGGGTTAGGTTTTTAAATATATAATATATTTAATTTAATTTGTAGTTTAATGTCATTTTAGTATAATAGTTAGGGTAGGTTAATTAATAGTTTAATATAGTTTAATGTCCTTTTAGTATAATATTTAGGGTAGGTTAATTAATAGTTTAATATAGTTTAATTTAATTCTAAAGGTAAGTTTAAATTTATTATAAGATAGTGATGAGGTAATTTTAATGTAAAGTTAGAGTGTTAGGTTTAGGGGTTAATAGGTTAATTTAGTTTATGGCGATGTGGGGGGCTGGCGGTTTAGGGGTTAAAAGGTTTGGTTTAGTAAGTGGTAGTGATGTGGGAGGCCAGGGATTTAGGGGTTAATACATTTATTTAGTTGCAGTGGGCTCCGGGAGCGGCGGGATAGGGGTTAATATATTTATTTAGGTGGCGGCGGGGTCCGGGAGAGGCGGAATAGGGGTTAATAACTTTATGTAGGTGGTGGTAATGCAGGGGGCGTCAGATTAGGGGTGTTTAGACTCGGGGTATATGTTAGGGTGTTAGGTGTAAACATAACTTTTATTCTCCCATAGGAATCAATGGGATATATGGCAGCATCGAACATAAGCTTTCGCTGCTTTCAGACTCCCATTGATTCCTATGGCATCCATGGCCTCCAGGGCGCAGATTAAAACCAAGTACGCTGGGAGTGAATAGTGGCAAGCGTACCTGTTAGAAAGTTGATAACTAGCAAAAGTAGTCAGATAGTTCCGAATTTGTATTCGGAACATCTGTAATGACGTAAGCATCGATCTGTGTCGGACTGAGACCAGCGGATCGTATGTTACGTCACAAATTTAAACTTTTGCCGGTCTGTAGGCTTTGATAAATGAGGCAAATCAAGTTCGCCACAATTACGCTGCGGAATTCCAGCGTATTTGTGGTTGACGGCTTGATAAATAGGCCTCATTGTGTTTATTGCATTGCTTTGCCATATGCTATAATGGAGCAGTCTGGTTTTGTCCCTAAATCTACCAGAAAAACTGAGTCTCTTGAACACCTTTCTGCCATTATTAGCTGTGCTTATTGTACAAAAGCTGGGGTGCCTTTTGCAGCTCATTTATGTGACTAATGTCTAGAATTATTAATGCAATCAGACCAACCTAATGCTGTTTCTTTGGGAATTACTGCCCCCTCTGTTTGTTCATTCAAGGAGAATATTGATATTGTTTCAACAACTGTGAAAAATGTTCTCCCGCCTTCAAAACAAGTGTAAAAGGTCAGTTCAGATTTTACTTTCTACAAGTTAAATGTGCCCTGAATCCAGGTAGTATACCTGGATTCAGGGCACATATAACTTGTAGAAAGTAAAATCTGAACTGACCTTTTCAGATGTCTTCAGATGGTAAAGTTTCCTCTGATGAGGAGGAACCTGATATTTCCTCTCTTTTGTTTAAAGTTGAACATATTCGTTTTCTTTTAAAGGAGGTCTTAATTACTTAAGGGATTAAAGATCATAAAGTTTCTGATGATAAGCCTTGTAATCGTTTAAATTCATTTTTTAAGACCGGTATTAATCTCCCTGAGATTTTCCCTATTCCTGATGCTGTGTCTGTCATGATTTCTAGGGAATGGTTTAAGCCAGGTAATTTATTTACTCCTTCTTCTGCACAGGATTAAAAAGCTATATTCTTTACCTGCTGCTAATATTGATTTGTGGAAAACAGTTCCTAAGGTTGATGGGGACAATTCCACTCTAGCTAAATGTACTACTATTCCTTTGGAAAACAGTACTTCTTTTAAAGAACATTTAGATTGTCTTTTCATAGAAGGGCCTTATTTGCTCCGGCCAGCTATTTCTATTGCTAATGTGGCTGCTGCTTGTACTTACTGGTTGTCTAGTCTTTCAGAACTGTATTCTGATGACTCTGCTAGTGCAGTTATTTTTTGGTTTACTCAAGAGTGCCAATTCTTTTATTTGATGCTGTATTTGATATTATAAAGATTAATGTCAAAAGCATGTATTTGGCAGTCCTTGCCAGGAGAGCTTTGTGGCTTAAATCCTGGTCTGCTGATATGGCATCAAAATCATTATCTGTTTCTTTTCAGGGAAATAATTTGTCTTGTTCTAATTTAGATTCTATAATATATACTATTACTGGAGGTAACGGGGCTTTTCTTCTTCAGGACAAAAAGTCTAGAGGGAAATCTAAAGCTTCTAATCATTCGTGTTCCTTTTCTCAGAATAAGCAAGAAAAGGTCTGAAGACCTAGTGCTAACTGGAACAAGTCAAAGCAGGGTAAGAAATGTATTCCTACTACCAAAAGTGCATGAAAGTGCAGCCCCAGAATTTCTGGTAGCGGCAGATTAAGCCTTTTTTCAGGTTTCAGTCTATTCCAGATCCTTGGGTTCTGAATTTAGTTTTTCAGGGATATCAAATAGGATTCAGAACTAGGCTCCCAGAGGAAGGTTTTTTCTGTCCAATGTTCCAAGGAATCCTATAAAAGCTCAAGCTTTCTTTCAAGTTTGTCTCAGATCTGGAAGCTATGGGAGTGATTGTTCCAGTTCCTTTGCAGGAAGAGTGCATGGGACTTTACTCAAATCTCTTCATTTCTCCAAAGAAGGAAGGTACTTTCAGACCAGTTCTGGATCTGAAAGCTCTGAACAAGTTTTCCATCTTTCAAAATGGAAACTATTTGGACTATTCTGCATTTCGTTCAGCAAGGTCAGTTTAAGTCCACAATAGATTTTAAAGGATGCTTACCTTCATGTTCCAATTCACAGATAACATTTTCAGTTTCTGAGGTTTGCCTTTCTGGACAAGCATTTTCTGTATGTCGCTATACCATTTGGACTGGCTACAGCTCCAAGAATATTCACAAAGTTTCTGAAAACCATTTTGGCTGTGGTCAGAACTCAGGGTATTGCAGTGTTTCCATACCTGGACGACATTGCAGAATCTCACACCAACAGACCCTTATTGTTTCTTCAAAAACATGGTTGGAGAATCAGTTTTACAAAATGTTCTTTGATTCCGCAAACAAATGTATTTTTTTTTAGGGGGGGGGTTTAAAATAAATTCAGTCTCCATGCGGCTTTCCCTAATGGAGCAGAGAAAGTTAAAGTTGGGTGTCAGATTGTGTGAACCTTCAGTCTCTCTCTTTCCCCACGGTTGCCTTTTGTATGGAAGTTCTAGGTTTTATGATTGCAGCTTCAGATGCAATTCCATTTGTTTATTTTCACATGAGCCCTCTTCAGCTTTGTATGCTTCATCATCAATGGTGCAGAGACTATAATCAGCTGTCTCAAAAGATATGTTTGGATTCCAATACAAGTCATTCTCTAACTTGGTGGTTAGATCCTCAGTTTATTATTCAGGGGGTTATTTTGCTTGTCCTACCTGGACAGATGCAAGTCTCTTAGGTTGGGGAGCTGTTTGGGGGTCCTTGAGAGCACAGGGAGTTTGGTATCCTCGGGAGGCGAGGTTACCTATAAATGTTCTAGGAATTTTCAGGGCTTTTCAAGCTTGGCTTTTGATAAAATAATATCATCTTTTTTTTCAGACAGACAATGTGACTGCAGTGGCTTATGTCAACCACCAGGGGGAAAACTTATATTTCCCTAGTCATGAGGGAGGTGTCTCAAATTGTCTCATGGGCAGAAAACAATTCTTGTCTAGTTTCTGTGATTCATATTCCAGGGGTGAACTACTTGGAAGCAGAATTTCTCAGTCATCCAGGCGAGTAGTCTCTTCACCAGGATGTGTTCAATCAGATTCTGGATCTTTGGGGTCTCTCAGAGATAGATCTGATGGACTCTCATTTGAACAACAAACTCCCCAGGTATGTTGCAAGGTCCAGGGATACTCAAGCAGAGCTAGTGGATATGTTAGTAGTTCCCTGGTCATTTCAGCTTGCCTATCTGTTTCCTCCCCTGGTGCTACTTCCCAGAGGGATTTCCAAGATATGCCTAGAGACATATTTTCAGTAATCCTCGTTGCCTCAGAATTGCCTCACAGGATTTGGTATGCAGATCTGGTTCAGATGTCCAGCTGCTCTCCTTTGCTTCTTCCACTGCGGTCAGACCATCTGTCTCAAGATCCATTTTCCATCTGGATCTCAAGTCTCTGAGCTTGATAGCATGGAAATTGAACATTTAGCCCATAGACATAGGAGTTTCTCTGATTCTGTGATTGAGACCTTAACTCAAGTGTGTAACCCTGTAACTAGCAGAATCTATCACAAGGTCTGGAAGGCCTTTATTTCTTGGTGTGTAGACCATGGTTTTTCCTGGCATTCTTTTATAATTCCTAGGATTTTCCAGTTCTTACAAGATGGTCTGGGTAAGGGTCTATTTGCCAGTTCTCTGAAGGGGCAGATTTCTATTCTTTCAGTTTTGTTCCACAGAAAGATATCTAATCTTCCTGATATTTATGGTTTTGTTCAGGCTCTGGTCCATATTAAACCTGTAATCAAGACCGTTTCTCCTCCATGGAATCTTAACATGGTGTTAAGGGTTTTGCAGTCTCATTTATTTTGGCTATCTCTTCTGATAGAAGAGTTATCTGCTCTTTTTTTGTAATCCTCCTTATGTGATTTTTCATCAGGATAAGGCAGTTTTACTGACTTCTTCAGACAACATTAGCAGAAAGATTGTTGTTCCTTCTTTGTGTTCTAATCCTAAGAATGCTTTAGAGAGAACTTTGCATTCTTTGGACGTTGTTAGGGCATTTAAATATTACATTGATGCTACTAAGGACTTAAGACAAACTTCTAGTTTGTTCATTAATTTTTCTGGTCATAGGAAAGGCTAGAAAGTTGCTGCTGTTTCTTTGGTCTCTTGGTTGAAACCTCTGATTCACAAGGCTTTTTTGGAGGCAGGTCAACCTTCACCGCAGAGATTACTGCTCATTCTACTAGGTCAGTTGCCAAGAATGAGGCTTCAGTTTACCAGATTTGGAAGGCAGCTACTTGGTATTCTTTGCATACTTTTACAAAATTCTACCATTTTGATGTTTTTTCTTCTTCTGGAGTTGCCTTTGGTAGGAAGGTTCTTCAGGCACCTGTCTCAGATTGATTTTTTGCCTGTTTGATTTATTTTAAATCCATTCAAATGCATGTGTTGTGGATTTTATTTCTCAGTGAAAAATATGTTTTTAAATCCCTCCCTTTACATTATTACTCATGGACTCCAAAACTTGGGTATTAGATCCCAGCAGTAATGGGTCGTGGACTCTTAATAGGGCTCTTGGAGTTTGAGAATCTTTGCCTCCTCCAAGTGGTAGAGAAATTGTAGATCATGGACTCTCACCACCATGACATAAATTAAATTATCTGGTAAAAAGCATACCTTGTTTTTCCAGTGATCACAATCCTAAAATGCTGCTGCTGATCATACCTTTTGAAGTTTGAAATTGTTACCTCCCAAAAACAACACTAAATCCTTATCTGCCTTCTTAATCTTCCCACTTTTTAAATCCTAAACCAAATGTACAGGATTAAGGAGACACAAAATGGTGACTTTTGTGGTTTTAGCGATTAGGTCACAGGGTGGAGGACAGATAAATTGACTAATCCCTTTTAAAATGTCGGTAGTGGTTCTAACAGATGATATGTGCGCAGTCAACCTGTCTAAGACCATAGTGATATATGTACACATAATGCATTAGGTATTATCAGTATAGTGAGCATGTCTGGTTGTTGTTTATTTTTTTTATTTTTTTAAATTTATTATTTTTCATTTTGTAATATACATTAGGCATAAATGAGTTAATGTAAGATTCATTACAAAGCCTTAATCAAGTTACAGTAATATTAATAAACAATAAATAATTTCTAACAAACAAGTTACTCAATTCTTAGTAAGGCGCGGGGTCTGGAAAGTGTGGACGTGGGGTAAGACTACTGTTTATGTTTTTTATTGTAATATTACTGTCTGCTCTATGTGTCAATGTTCATTTGGCTAATGTCATTTAAGGCAATTTGACCCCAGGATGAAGCAGTGCTACTTCTAAAAGATAAGCTTTTATAATTACCCAACCGTGATCACAGAGTATCTTAATATAGGGATCTTGATAGTTTCCCCTATGCCAAGTATGTAAAGAAATATACTATATTACCCTCTTGGTTGGCCCCTAACTCTGTAGAACCGCCCTACTAGGCTGAGAGGACCCATTTGCCTGGCGGCTCTTTATGTCTTCCTCCTGGATTAGGTGGGAGGGATTTTTTAGACAAGATCTAGCTCGCCCCACAGTCACGCTAAAGAATTAAACTTATCCCCTTGAGGGTTGAACCCAATGATCACAGCTTACACTTACTTGTGATATCTATTCACATACTGAAGACATTCCTGACACTGTCTGTGTCCCTTATCATACTCCTGAGTCCCCAAACTAGATGCAATAGGAGTCACACGTCAGCTATGGACTACTGTCCGATCCACAGTGACTAACAGGGATACCTCATAATACAGGGCAGACCCTGGGCTACTTCACTTAAGATACTAGAATACACAAGATTCTGCTACTGGTTCAGGGTTAGTTCCTGGTCCAACTTCTATAACAGGGCCCTCTCCGATATAGAATACAGAATTTACATGCGGTAAGCCATTCACCCAGCAGGTTGGCCTACTACTGGTAGCCATTTTGAGGAGCATTAGGGGTTTGTGCTTTTGGAGATTGTTCCTGTTACTAGTTTTTCTATATTGTTGCTATCTACATGCTGTTTAAAAGGTTGATGTTTCTGTTTGCTAATGTTATACAGTTGACTGTTGTACGAAACTCACATGTTTTTTCCCCAATTGAACACTGAAAAATGTACACTTGTTTTTTTGTTTTTTTTTCTCTATCACTTATTACCAATAGAGAGGTGAAATGGGCGACACCCACTTTCTGTACTTATCTTCTTAAATTCCCCTCTCCCTTTATTGTCCGACCACTTCTTACCCCGTGAAAATACTATTAGACAGAAGTGTCTACATCTAAAACTACTCACTTCTCCCCCCCCGACCAGTAATGAGCCCCTTTTTTTAGAGGGACTATCTAAGCAGTTTATCTTGGCAATACCACAACCTTAAAAAAAATTGCACCACTCTAACTTAAACTAATTATACTAGTGTTGGCTGAATAGCCTTTACCCATTTCCTCTGCCACTGTTTCCCTCCCTTTTCGTTCTCCCCCTCCCCTTTTTTTTGTTTTTTTTTTGTTTTTTTTGTTTTGTGTCTGTACCTCAAACGATATGTCTCTGAACTGTACCTCCCACAATACAAGAGGCCTTAATACCCCTAACAAGAGAAGCAGGCTTATGAAATACCTGGCTCACGCCAAGTCTCAGGTTGTATTTCTCCAAGAGATGCACTGGACAGAAGGTACACCCATACCTCTGAAATCTAAGAATTATCCAGTGGTGGAAACGGCTTCCTTCTCAGGGAAATCTAGGGGAGTTGCATTAATGATTCATGAGAATATCCATAGGGACCCTCAGGGCAGGTACCTAATTGTAAATTGTAAATTAGATGATGTCCCATAAACTCTGGCATGTTATTATGGCCCAAACTCTGGACGAATTAAGGCACACATTTTTAAGGCTGCTGGCCACACATAAAACTCATAACCTGCTTCTAGCAGGAGATTTTAACATGTTGCTCGATACGGCCCAAGATAGGCGGTCGTCTAAGCTCAAACGTTGTGACCCCTTTTCAATCAGAAATGCCAAGCAATTCAACAATCTCATTGCCCAGTACAATTTGTTTGACTTTTGGTGCTCCCACCACCCCTCCTCCAGAGATTACTCTTACTATTCTGTGGTTCATAACACCTACACTAGAATTGACTATATTTTTTGTGAACCCCACATGCTAGACTGTGTGCAGTCAATACGCATGCCTGGTTGCATATGGTCGGACCACTCCCCGGTTCTGTTGACCATGAGGGCTCCTACCTCAATATCCTCTAGACCCTCTTTGAAGCTACCTGAGTTTCTTCTTTCTTCTCCAGCACAGGCCGCACATATACAAAAGGAAATCGCACAGTTTTTAGAAATAAACGACAATGGCCTAGTTAACGACTTTACCCTATGAGTGTCTTTAAGGCGTATGTTAGAGGCATATTTATTAAACTCAAATCTGAACACAGAAAACAATTAGGAGGAACCTTAGCCCAATTACACGTAACACTACGCAACTTAACCTCTTCACATATGGCATCGTTAGAGCCCCACATATTGACCCAAATAGAGACAGTTAAGTTGCAAATAGAAGTGTTGGAGACTAAAAGATACCAAATGCAGATGCGGCAGCTCAAACAAACCTTTTATGCTAAAGGTAATAAGGCTGACCGTTTGTTAGATAATTAATTAAGACAGCGAACTGCAGAGGCCCGCATCCTGTATATCAAAACTTCAAAGGGAATAGTCTATCTGCCAGCTGACATAGGTAGGGCATTCGCCAAATATTTCTCCTCCCTATATAATTTAAAAAACTCCCCTCAGACACTCCCACCCCATCTATAACACACATACAAGAATTCTTGGACTCGCTTTCTCTGCCTGCTTTGTCAAATGACCAAAGGGATTTACTAGACTCTCCATTTGGTGTAGATGAAGTAAGCTCAGCTATCAAAACCCTAAAAACACACAAAGCCCCAAGCCCTGATGGCTACACTGCCCTTTTCTATAAAAAATTCCACACCCACCTCTCCCCCATACTTACCAGAGTATTCTCGCTAGCCAGACTCACTGGAACGTTTCCCTCTGAACTACTGGAAGCAATAATAGTGACCATCTCGAAACCTGCTAAAACTACCAATGTATGTGAACATATCTTTAATTAATATCGACATGAAGATTCTAGCTAAACTCCTGGCCTCCAGACTTAATCAAATTCTCCCTTCGCTAATTGACTGGGACCAAGTAGGTTTCACGCCAGGCAGAGAGGGACCAGACAATACACAACGTATTCTCAACATTTATTTTGAAGTCAAAAGAACGGGCTCCCCTTGTGCAACACTAGCACTTGACGAAGAAAAGGCCTTCAACTGGTCCTACCTGTTTGAGGTCTTAAATAAATTTGGCTTCCCTGTACACTTTCACTATTGCATCAAAGCTCTGTATTCCTCCCCATCAGCATCGGTGAGAGGCCTAGGGTTTCATTCCCCCGCCTTCCTATCACAAACGGAACTAGGCAAGGCTGCCCTTTATCCCCACTAATATTTACTCTTGTTATGGAACCATTGGTGGAAGCAATTAGGATGAATTCAGATATACAGGGGGTTGAGATTGCTGGGACAAAACAAAAAGCTGTTCTATTTGCAGATGATTTGACTATATTCTTAGGAAACCCATCTCATTCTCTCCCTACTCTTTTTCAATTACTAAAACAATTTTGTCAAATCAGCTTCTATAAATTGAATGTTAGTAAAACAGATGCCTACACCATTAATATCCCAGATAGAGAAAAAAAATATGCATTCAACTGGTCGAAGCAGAGAATCAAACACTTAGGCATATACTTATCCTGCAATATTTCTACTATAATTGAATCAAATTTCTACCCAATTCTTCAGCAATTTCAGAAAAGAGCTGAAAGATGGAACGTACCCTGTATCTCTTGGTTGGGAAGAATAGCGGCATTCAAGATGGTATTACTCACCAAACTTACTTACCTTTTTCATGCCCTCCCCATCTCTGTTCCTAAATCCCTTATAGGAAAGTTCCAGCAAGTAAGCAATAGATATGTTTGAAAAAATAAACACCCTAGAGTGGCTACGAGAATTATGCAGCAGCCACTTTTAGGTGGGGGCGCAGGCGCCCCCAAATTAACCTTCTATTACGAAGCATCAAGATTAGCTCATATTCTCTCCTGGAACTCTAAATCCTCCAATAGTAAATGGTGGGCCTTAGAACAAGCAACTCTACCAAGCTCACTCTCACTAACTGATCTCATATGGCTACCCAAGCATGTTAGGTCCTCATTTGACATTCAAAACACCATCATCATATTTGCTCTCTGCTTGTGGGATAGAATCCGCTCGTTACCACAGATTCCCCCTCACACTTAGCCCATACACTCACTCTCGGGCCTACTTACAGCTCTCAAAGACTCTCATCCGTCATTGTGGTGAGACAATGGAATTATTTGCATTGGCGACCTCTTCCCTAATGGGCGCCTAATCACTCTGGCACAGTTCAACTCCACTTACAACCCACCACAACTCTTACGATTTGAGTTCTGGAGTGGGGATTTCTAGACCTTCCTCTTCGAGAACCCACTAACTGGAAGAAAAGGTGAGTAAACATGATTAAAGTCTCCTATAAAGATATACTGAATCCTCCTATATTCTATAAATCAGCTTACACTATAGAGTGGGAGAGAGATCTCCAATTCTGTGCAGAGCAGGAGGAATGGTCCAGGGCCGTTGCGCTCACCAGGCAGGCCCTTCATTGCATAACATTGCTAGAATTATACATCAAAGTATGTACTCAGTGACATCTTACACCTTTAAGACTTTTCAAAATCTCACCTGCAAATTCTCCTTTATGTTGGAGAGGTTGCGGGATGGTGGGGGCACCAGCACACATCTGGTGAGAATGCTATAAACCCTTCTGGACAATACTTTCACTTAAATGTGCAAGCCTAGATCCCTTATTGGAGAGCACACCACAAACTATTCTATTCCACCTGGGCATCAAATTGTCTGCATCCCACAACGACCTGCTCAGTGTTAATCTATTTATGGCAGCCAAGTTGTCAATAGCCAGACTCTGGAAACAAACGACACCCCCCACATGGAGTGACGTTACAAAAATAATGAACTATTTAGAACCTATGGAAAATCCAATTTTTACACAAACAACAAATCACTCCTACATTCCCAGATTTGGGATAAATGGAAACAGGTTAAATAGACCTACAAAAAAACCCCAGTTCATAAATAAATAGATGTGATCCGCCCCCCCCCCCTTTTTTTTTTCTCCTCTCCATGTCTTCCTTCCCTCTCCATGTCTCTCCTCTCCTGTCCCCCCTCCTCCAGGCTATTCCTGCCGACTGACTTACCTTACTAGATATCGGTTTAGTTTTACCTTGTTTTCTCTCCGCAACATAAACTCACCATAGTACGGAACATTTACTATTTACTATTTTTCTATAATTAGAATACTATGTAGTTAACTTGGGCAAATGTGCACATCTATATTGTTACCGATATTTGACGATGTAATGTATATATTTATTTGTGTATGTAATGCCTTGCTCATCTCATAATAAAAATAAAAAAAATAAAATAAGAAAAAAACACGCTGCCACTCGCAGGTGCTGCCCTCAAGGAATCCTATGAAAAAAAGGGGTCAGTTCTTATGAGTTGTGAGATGTCTCCTATAGAAAGTAAAGGAGCTTGTGGAAAAGAAAACTTTACTGGAGGGGGGGGGGGGGGAAAAGTTAGCAGGGAGCAGAGGCAGCACTTTAAAAAAACAAATCCTTTTATAACTATGAATTTCACAGCTTTTTTGCATGTGCAGTATAGTTTTATTATGATTTCTATTGCGCACCTTAAATTGTTTCTTTCCTGCACCATTTTAAATACGAATTTTATTTTTTTCAGAAAATATATTTGCAGAACAATTTTATCAAGTTTTTTAATGTGATTAAATAAACCAAATTTTTACTACATATTTTTATTTCAATATTAATTTGTTTTATATGATTATTAAATTGTGATATTTTTTTTTTATGTATCGCCTTCACATACTTAAAGACAGGGTATTTTTATTGATAAAGATCACAACATAAAATTACATATTTACAAAAATATACAAAATATTTACATCAGAACTATATACAAAATAAATGTAAATATACATATACAGTATTTGCTAATACAGGGCTAGATTACAGGTGGCATGTATATGAGATATGAGGTTTCAGGTGTTAGGGTATTACATTTTTTTCTGCTTTTAGCACTCCATTGATGTCTATGGGGGAATACATTAACCGATTCACGATATTCGAAGTTTGGCTTTTTGGGTGCGCCGGGTTAGCACTCAAGTGAAAATGTTTTATTTTCAACTTCTAATCCGCTCTCTACACAACAAGTGCAAAAAGCCTCTCTCTAGCGACGTTAACATGCAAGTGATAACTTAAAGCACCGCTCCACTCATAACTTAACCCAATGTTAGACCATTCCATAGAGTAACTTGACTTACACTTTATCTCCCTCCAATATACAGCCTGCATAACAGTCAAATGCCACCTTGTCACTTTCAATTTCAAACTGTCTTATTGACCACAAATGATAAATAACAATATAATTTATCAGTCTAAGAGTGTCTGGATTACAGGGAATATATGATTTCTTTCCTAAGATATGGAGAGTCCACAACGTCATCAATAACTAGTGGGAATATCACTCCTGGCCAGCAGAAGGAGGCAAAGAGCACCACAGCAAGAGCTGTTAAATGTCACTCCCCTACCCATAATCCCCAGTCATTCTCTTTGCCTCTGTCAATGGAGGAGGTGAAGTTTTGGTGTCTGAAGAAAATTGGATTTCTTTCGCTACAAGCAAAGTTTTTTTGGTTTAGCCGTAGTCCATGTTAATCTCTTCAGTAGGGTAGTGGTGGCTTAAAAGCAGTTAGGAACTTGTGAGGTGGGCCTTGCTGCATTTTCCTAACATATTTGCTAGTAGGTTTACTCTGTTCTTTCTTTTTTACATAGGTCTCTGTAAGGAGTATGTGTCCTTTCATTCCTTGTGAGCTGTCTCTCTGCCGGACAGCTAGATTGCAGGTAAGTGCATTCTTGTCTTCTAGGTGAAGGCTTGCATTTAACAATAATATGGCTGCAATAGATTCTGGGGACACATTTATCCTTGTTAAGGATTTCATTATGGCAGAACGCAGGCACTGACAGTGAGAGACTGAGGGGTTAATTGTGAAGGATTAACCTGCTTATGTTTTTTGGCTCAATTATTTTTTAATGGAGCATGTGTTAAATGTTTATGTTTTTTACTTTTCACTTTGTGAGAGGGATCATTTTTAGCCCTGCATTACATTATCTGCTAATAAAATTCCTTCCGGATTATAACGCTTTCAATTGCTGACAGGTAGCAAGCGTTAGTATTGGGTTTATTGTGACGTAGTTGTCCTGGATCGCGCACTTTTTTAGTGTGGGTAGCTCCCTTCAGTTTGTCATGTGACTCGCTCTTCCGCTCTGTCTTTGAGATTAGAGCGGCGGTTCATGTCGGAGCAGCAGAGAGGCATTCTGAAATTGCATTCGGGACCTTTCTTCCCTGGGAGTGATAGTTACAGTTCCTGTAAGGGAACAGGGTCTGGGATTCTATTCAAATCTGTTCATTGTTCCCAAAAAAGAGGGAACTTTTCGTCCTATTCTAGACCTGAACTGTCTCAACAGGTTTCTCAGGGTACCATTCTTCAAAATGGAAACCATTCGTTCCATTCTTCCTGTGGTCCAAGATGGTCAATTCATGACGACCATAGACCTGAAGGATGTGTATCTTTATGTTCCCATCCACAAGGATCATCACAAGTTTCTGAGATTTGCCTTTCTGGACAAACACTTTCATCTTGTGGCTCTTCCGTTTGGCCTTGCCTCAGCTCCCAGAATTTTCTCAAAGGTTCTGTGGGCTCTCTTGGCAGTGATCAGGTCTCAGGGAATTGTAGTAGCACCCTATCTGGATGACATCTTGGTTCAGGCACAATCTTTTCAACAAGCAAACTCTCATACAGAGATCTTGTTGTCTTTTCTACATTCCAATGGATGGAAAGTGTTCCCTTGTTCTAGCTACAAGAGTGGTTTTCTTGGGGACCATAATAGATTCCCTATCTATGAAAGTTTTTATGACAGAGGTCAGAAAATCCAAAATTCTCTCCTCTTGCCTCTACAGTCTACTGTTCAGCCATCATTGGCTCAGTGTATGGAAGAAATTGGTCTGATGGTCGCTTCCATGGACATCATTCCCTTTGCTCAATTCCATTTAAGAGCTCTGCAGTTATGCATGCTCCGACAATGGAACAGAGACCATTCAGATCTGTCTCAGAGTATAGATCTAGATCAGTCGACAAGAGACTCTCTCCCGTGGTGGTTTTCTCAGGAACATCTGTCTCAGGGCAATTGCTTCCGGAAACCTTTCTGAGTGATTGTGACTATGGACACCAGCCTGGGACTCGTTAAGGGCACAGGGACTATGGACCTGGTTGGAGACTGCTCTCCCCATAAACATCTTGGAGTTGAGAGCAGATTTACAATGCTCTGATGGCTTGGCCTCAGTTGTCCTTAGCCTGGTTTATCAGATTCCAGTCGGACAACATCATCTCAGTGGCTTACATCAACCACCAGGGAGGAACTCAGAGTTCAGTAGCCATGAAGGAGGTGGCTCAGATAGTTCAGTGGGCAGAAGATCCCAATTGTTGTCTATCTGCCATGCACATTCCAGCAGTGGACAACTGGGAAGCAGATTTCCTGAGCAGACAGACTTTTTATCCCACGGAGTGGGCTCTCCATCCGGAGGGGTTCTCCAGGATAATCTTCAAATGGGGGGTCCCAGAATTAGAACTGATTGTGTCTCAGCAGAACGCTAAACTTCCAAGGTATGGTTCAAGATCAAGAGATCCGCAGGCCACCCTGATAGATGCTCTGGCAGTTCCTTGGGATTTCAGGTTAGCATACCTGTTTCCTCCGTTAGTGCTCCTTCCATGAGTCATTGCTCGTATCAAACAGGAGAGAGCGTCTGTAATTCTAATAGCTCCTGCATGGCCTCGCAGGATCTGGTTTGCAGACCTAGTGACAATGTCATCTCTTCCACCTTGGAGGTTGTCTCTGAGGAAGGATCTTCTAACTCAGGGTCCATTCCTTCATCCAATCTCATTTCTCTGAAGCTGACTGCTTGGAGATTGAACGCTTAGTTCTGTCTAAGCATGTTTTTTCTGAATCGGTCATTGAGACCATGATTCAGGCTCACAAGCCTGTTACTAGAAAGATTTACCATAAGGTATGGCGTAAATACCTGTATTGGTGTGAATCCAAGGGCTAATCTTGGAGTAGGATCAGGATTCCTAGAATTTTGTCTTTTCTCCAGGACGGTCTGGAGAAGGGTTTGTCAGCCAGTACTTTGAAGGGTCAGATTTCTGCATTATTCATTTTTGTTACACAAGCATCTGGCGGATGTGCCTGACGTTCAATCTTTTTGTCAGGCCCTGGTCAGGATCAGGCCTGTGTTTAAGTCTGTTGCTCCTCCTTGGAGTCTTAACATTTTTCTTAAAGGGACACTGAACCCAAATGTTTTCTTTCGTGATTCAGATAGAGAAAGAAATTTTAAACAACTTTCTAATTTACTCCTATTATCAAATTTTCTTCATTCTCTTGGTATCTTTATTTGAAATGCAAGAATGTAAGTTTAGATGCCGGCCCATTTTTGGTGAAAAACCTGGGTTGTTCTTGCTGATTGGTGGATAAATTCATACACCAATAAAAAAGTGCTGTCCGGAGGTCTGAACCAAAAAAAACCTTAGATGCCCTCTTTTTCAAATAAAGATAGCAAGTGAACGAAGAAAAATTGATTATAGGAGTAAATTAAAAAGTTGCTTAAAATTGCATGCTCTATCTGAATCACAAAAGAAAAAATTTGGGTTCAGTGTCCCTTTAAAGTTTTGCATCAGGCTCCGTTTGAGCCAATGCATTCCATAGATATTAAGTTGTTTCCTTGGAAGGTTTTGTTTCTTATTGCTATCTCTTCTGCTAGGAGAGTTTCGGAACGCTCAGCTTTGCAGTGTGATTTGCCTTATCTTATCTTCCATGCGGATAAGGCGGTTCTTCGTACTAGGTTTGGTTTTGTTCCAAAAGTGGTTTTGGATAGAAATTGTTGTTACTTCTTTATGTCCTAATCCTTCTTCTCATAAGGAATGTTTATTGCACAACTTGGATGTTGTGTGTGCTTTAAAATTTTATCTTCAGACGACTAAGGGTTTTCGCCAGTCTTCTGCCCTGTTTGTTTGTTTCTCTGGAAAGCGTAAAGGTCAGAAAGCTACTGCTACTTCTCTTTCTTTCTGGTTAAGAAGTATCATTCGTTTTGCTTATGAGACTGCTGGTCAGCAGCCTCCTGAGAGAATTACAGCTCATTCCACGAGGGCTGTCTCCTCTTCTTGGGCTTTCAAAAATGAAGCTTCTGTGGAACAGATTTGCAAGGCTGCAACTTGGTCATCTCTGCAAACTTTTTCCAAATTTTTCAAATTTGATACCTTTGCCACAGCTGAGGCTTCTTTTGGGAGAAAGGTTCTTCAAGCGGGGGTGCCTTCTGTTTATGTCTGCCTGTCTTGTTATCCCTCCCTAGTCATCTGTGTCCCCTAGCTTGGGTAATGGTTCCCACTAGTAATTGATGACATTGTGGACTCTCCATATCTTAGGAAAGAAAACAAAATTTATGCTTACCTGATAAATGTATTTCTTTCCAGTTATGGAGAGTCCACGACCCCACCCTAATTTAAGACAGTTATTTTTTACTGAACCTCAGGCACCTCTACACCTTTTTGTTATTCCTTTTTTCCACTTTCCTTTCGGTTGAATGACTGGGGATTATGGGTAGGGGAGTAACATTTAACAGCTTTTGCTGTGGTGCTCTTTGCCTCCTCCTGCTGGCCAGGAGTGATATTCCCACTAGTAATTGATGACGTCATGGACTCTCCATATCCAGAAATAAATAAATGTATCAGGTAAGCATAAATTTTGTTTTTACAAAGTAAAGGATCTCATAATATGACTGGGTGTCCACACCAGAAATCCCCAATTTGATCCATAATCTCTAAAGAAAAAACTACTACAGAAATTCTCAAATTTCTCCATAATTCCAGCACAGATAGGTCAGGGGCAACTTTTATCCATAAACTCCCATGGTGCACTATCTTACAGACATAAAGCTTACTATAAAAAGTTAGCTACTTTTTATTTGTGACCATTAAATTACATAAAGCCTCTGGAAGTTTTTGGGGTGTACACCCCTAAAGATTAAAAATATGATATGATATGAAAAAAATATTCCTTTCCAAAAGAGACACATAACTTTTTACTAGGTAGATCTCTTCATTAACAATAATGCTATTTTTCATTTTTAAATCCTTTCTAAATAAATAAAAAAAAAAACATTGATGGGAGATTGTTTTCTCTTCAAGTACTTACAACCACAGCCTAACTTTTGGAAAAGTGCATTCGTCTAAATATGACGATAACCTTTCAAAAGAAGGTACAATTAAATGACAAAAATAAGGGCAAACACACAGTTTGCCATACCTAAACCTCCTTTTCTCCTAGTAAAGTAAGTTACATGACTTTTAAGAATATCGGGGAGATTTCCCCAAAAGATGATGAAAAAACTCACTATAAAGTGATGCAACTATATTTTCAAGAGGAGGAAAAACAAAACTTAAATAAAAATCAGAAGCAAAACTCAAATCCAAACACATGAACACAACACTCACCCCCTTTAAATCTGACCCACACATAAGCAACATCCCTGACCCCACACTGGTGCCATTAATGTATATTGGGTTTAATGAATCTGTCAAAAACTCTGAATGCATATACACGACTTTTTCCAGCTGAAGCCAATAAAGATCCCCCGGGATGTACTGGACTACATAGCATGCAAACTTTAATGACCATCTAACCTAACCTCCACTTACTTATTTACCCACTTATTTACTTCATATTGTAAATACTTGTTTCTTGTTCACATCTATTCTTTTATTTTTCTTCTATCTGTTCTCTCCTTATGCCAATTTTTGGTCTCACGGTAACCTGATGCGCGCAAAAAGCTGAACTTAGGATATTGCGCACGCATTAACGTATTCCCTCATAGAAGTCAATAGAGCAAAAAAGTGTAAAAAAACACATAAGACCCTACTCACTAGCAAACCCGAGTCTTAAGTGCGCTAACCCAACATAAAAATATAAATATTTCACATTCCAATATTCTACTCATCATTTCTTCTCATCATCATTTTCATCCAATGACCAACTTAACTAAGTAACCCTGAAATAAAAAAATATATACTACAGTAAAACCAAAAACAGTCACAATGTGTACATATAATCAACACTGTTATGTTTCTACTCATCATCAATCTCATCCAATGACCAACTCAACTAAGTAACCTTGAAATAAAAAAAAATATATATACCTGTATATACTAAAGTAAAACCAAAAACAAACATAAATGTTTCAGATACTGTCATAACAATCCCATCCTACTTATAATCATGAGTGTCTGAAACGTTTATGCTTATGTTTTTGGTTTTATTGTAGTATATATATTTTTTTATTTCAGGGTTATTTAGTTAAGTTGGTCATTGGTCAAGTGCCGTCTGGATGCTTTAACAAGGATATACATACATACACATGTCTAAATCTGTATATGTGTGTAAGTATATATATATATATATATATATATATATATGTGTGTGTGTGTGTGTGTGTTTTTGTTTATATGTATTTCAGTATTTGTTTGACTATGTATTTACTGTACATATTTAACTTCTAATGTCCTTCACTTACAGGATAATGTCCTTCTTATTGTAAATACATATATACATAGATATATAGGTATAGATATATATTTTACATGAACAGTATCAAATATATATAGAAATATATATTTAATAATAAAAATTACACATTTCTATGTGAAGAACATAAGAATGTAAAATATGCGTAACGCGCATCGGGGTTTGCAACTTAAGACTAACGCTATCGGGTTAGCACACAGGAAAATTTTGTAATCTTAAAGCATGTTATTGAAATATTACAAAAATATATTATACATACTGTAAAACATATATATTCTATTGATTATTTACAGTATGTAAAATAATTTAAAATAATTAAAAATATATATATTTTTTATTCAATATTTCAATAAAGTGCCTTAAGATTACGTTTTCACATGCGCTAACCTGACCATGTTGGTGCTAAATTGCGGACCCCAATGCAAGTTACACATAGTTTACATTCATATGTTCTTCACATAGAAAATAATATACTTTATATTATTTAATATATATCTATTTATATATTTTAATAATAATAAAATATATATTTATCTGATACTGTTCATGTAAAATACACAAATATGGGTATATATAGAAATATGTATTTATAATAAAAATGACATTATTCTGCATATGAAGAACATTGAAATATTAATCATTCATGGTGGGTTTAGTGCACTTGAATAAACGCGGTCAGGTTAACGTGCGAGTATGGGTGTCACACTCCACTGAATTCTATAGGAGAATACGTTAACCCGGTCAAAATATTCTAAGTTCAACTCTTTGGGGGATATTTATCAAAGGTCTGGCGGACCTGTTCCAACAGTGCGCATCAGGTCCACCAGACCTCGCTGAATGAGGAGAGCAATACGCTCTCCGTATTCAGCATTGCACCAGCAGATCTTGTGAGCTGCTGGTGCAACACTGCCCCCTGCAGATTCGTGGCCAATCGGCCGCCAGCAAGGGGGTGTCAACCCGACTGTATTCGATTGGGTTGAATTGCGGTGATGTCTGTCCGCCTGCTCAGAGCAGGCAGTGGGTTATGGAGTAGCGGTCTTTAGACAGCTGCTTCATAACTGGTGTTTCTGGTGAGCCTTCAAACACGGGCCCTCAAGCTCCATCCGGAGCTTGATAAATGGGCCCCTTTGTGCGCATTGAGTTTACGCTCGGGTGTTTACTTTTTATTTTCAACTGATAATACGAGTGCAACCCAACATGCACAAAAAGCCTCCGTCTAGCGATGTTGAAGAGTGAGCAGGAACACTAGTGTTCCACTCATAATCTAGCTAAATGTGTTTAACTGTGTATTTACTGTAAATATTTTACATTCCAATGTTCTTTATAGGGGAAAAATGTATTTTTAAATAGATATTATATATATACATTTGTGTTCATCGCTCCTATGTTTGTAAGAGGGGAGATATTTCCCCAGATCTGGCTCTTTCTTCTAAGTTTTTAACACAATATACTGCCCTGTAATCACTAAATATTTAATGATGTTTTTGTACATATAGAGAGAATGTTCCATACCAGCTAAAAGTGCACCTCCAGTGCGTGAATATATCGTAAAGCGATCATCAAATGTGACAAGCCCACCCCTAAGGTGCAGTTACAAGAGGAAAGAAAGGTGATAATTCGGGCCTTAGTGCACCCAAAGTTATACTCCTTCCTTCCCTGCAGTGACAGTGGAGTTGGATACCTCTGCCTTAGATCGCATGGGTCCTATCGGACTGCAGTGTCCTCATCTCTCGTGGTGTCTTCCTTCTGTGTATCCCTCTGCTCTCATCGGTCCTCTATGAGTGACATCATCAGGGGTAGTCAGGGGTAAACAGTTTGCAAGCAGAAATCCAATCACGGAGCTTCAGCAGCAAAGCTGAAGGTAACCAAGACTGGCTGGTCACGATAACAAGCTACGAGCCGAAACACGTAAGCCATTTGGTGAACGCTTTTTTGTATTGTTTGCTGCTGTGTCTTCCATTTGGATGTTTTAAAGTTGTCCAATAAAGTTTATGACTTTTTAAGGAACCAGACTCTCTACTTTGCTTGCTTGTTTTTGTACATATAACATTTGTAATTTATACTTTTGTTGCATAGTGGTTGAAACTATTGTTGATAATTTATGCAATGTTTTATTTGATTGGTTATTGTGAAGTGGGGCAGTCCACTGCTGATGAAGGGGAGGGTTTACACGCCTGATAAATTGTCGGTTGTGTTCATTCACTTTTACTTGG
Organism: Bombina bombina; assembly: GCF_027579735.1. Classification (NCBI taxonomy): domain Eukaryota; kingdom Metazoa; phylum Chordata; class Amphibia; order Anura; family Bombinatoridae; genus Bombina; species Bombina bombina. The sequence goes on along the minus strand of NC_069499.1, from coordinate 305,985,060 downwards.
TCTGATGAAGGTGTATTTTTTTTTGTGTGCACAATAAAGCACAATTTAAAAAGGTCCAGTAAGTGCATGCCTTTCTGGGATTATATATATATATATATATATATATATATATATATATAGAGAGAGAGAGAGAGAGAGAGAGAGAGAGAGAGAGTTCAAAAGAAGAAGAGGCACTCACAGGACTTTATTTATTCCAATATTCATAACTTTATTGTTTTTTGATATCCAACATAGGATAAAGTCAATGTTTCGGTCCTCTCCGAAAAAGTTGGGACAGTATGGAAAATGCAAAATAACAAACAAAAAGAGTAATTTGGAAATTAAATTCACCCTGTTCTATATTGAAAACACATTTGGCTAGATTACGAGTTGTACGTTAGGCTGAAAAAGCATCGTTAACAGGTCCTAACGCTGCTTTTTCACTACCGCTGCTATTACGAGTCTTGCAGGTTTAGGGGCACCGCACACTTCTTTGGCCTTACCGCAAAAAGACCTACGTAAACTTTGTAAACCCTTTTGTCTATGGGACTTCCATAGCGCTGGTATTACGAGTCTGTCCTGGGAGGCCAAAAAGTGAGCGGTACACCCTCTACCTCCAAGATTCCTAACGCATTTTAAAGTCAGTAGTTAAGAGTTTTATGGAACAACGGCGTAGCATAAAACTCATAACTAAAGTGCTAAAAAGTACACTAACACCCATAAACTACCTATTAACCCCTAAACCGAGGCCCTCCCGCATCGCAAAGACTAAAATAAAAATTTAACCCCTAATCTGCTGCTCCGGACATCGCTGCGACCTACATTATACTTATTAACCCCTAATCTGCTGCCCCCAACATTGCCGACACCTACATTATTTTTATTAACCCCTAATCTGCCACCCCCAATGTCGCCGCAACCTACCTACACTTATTAACCCCTAATCTGCCGCCCTCAACGTCGCCGCCACTATTCTAAATTTATTAACCCCTAAACCTAAGTCTAACCCTAACCCTAACACCCCCTAAATTAAATATAATTTAAATAAATCTAAAGAAAATTACTATCATTAACTAAATTATTCCTATTTAAAACTAAATACTTACCTGTAAAATAAACCCTAAACTAGCTACAATATAACTAATAGTTACATTATAGCTAGATTAGGGTTTATTTTTATTTTACAGGCAAGTTTGTATTTATTTTAACTAGGTAGAATAGTTATTAAACACCTAACACTACACTACAATTAAATAAATGACCTAAATTAAATACAATTAAATAAATTAAATACAATTAGCTAAAGTAAAAAAAAAAAAATCACTAAATTACAGAAAATAAAAAACAAATTACAGATCTTTAAACTAATTACACCTAATCTAATAGCCCTATCAAAATAAAAAAGCCCCCCCAAAATAAAAATAAAACCCTAGCCTAAACTAAACTACCAATAGCCCTTAAAGGGGCCTTTTGCGGGGCATTGCCCCAAAGTAATCAGCTCATTTACCTGTAAAAAACTAAATACAAATCCCCCCCAACAGTAAAAGCCACCACCCACACAACCAACCCCCCAAATAAAAACCTAACTAAAAAAACCTAAGCTCCCCATTGCCCTGAAAAGGGCATTTGGATGGGCATTGCCCTTTAAAGGGCTGGTAGCTCTTTTGCGACCCAAAGCCCTAACCTAAAAATAAAACCCACCCAATACACCCTTAAAAAAACCTAACACTAACCCCCTGAAGATCGACTTACTGTTCTGAAGACCGGACATCCATCCTCAACGAAGCCGGGAGAAGTCTTCATCCAAGCCGGGTGAAGTGGTCCTCCAGACGGGCAGAAGTCTTCATCCAGACGGCATCTTCTATCTTCATCCATCCGGCGCGGAGCGGGTCCATCCTGAAGCCTACCACTAAAACCCAAAGCTGGTACTCACCAAACTTGAATCAGGTACCTACATGGGCCTCGATCACATACTTGGCGACATGAGCTAAAACCAGCGTCGCCATGAGCTAAAACCAGCGTCGCATTCTATTGGCTGATTGGAACAGCCAATAGATTGCAAGCTCAATCCTATTGGCTGATTGGATCAGCCAATAGGATTGAACTTCAATCCTATTGGCTGATTGCATCAGCCAATAGGATTTTTTCTACCTTAATTCCGATTGGCTGATAGAATTCTATCAGTCAATCGGAATCTAAGGGACACCATCTTGGATGACGTCACTTAAAGGTACCTTCATTCAGTAAGAAGACTCTGAATGAAGAGGATACTCCGCGTCAGATGTCTTGAAGATGGAGCCGCTCCGAGTCGGATGGATGAAGATAGAAGATGCCGTCTGCATGAAGACTTCTGCCCGTCTGGAGGACCACTTCGCCCGGCTTGGATGAAGACTTCTCCCGGCTTCAATGAGGACTTCGGCCCGGTTGGAAGAAGACTTCTGCCGCTTCCTTGAGGATGGATGTCCAGTCTTCAGAACAGTAAGTCGATCTTCAGGGGGTTAGTATTAGGTTTTTGTAAGGGTGTATTGGGTGGGTTTTATTTTTAGGTTAGGGCTTTGGGCTGCAAAAGAGCTAACTGCCCTTTTAAGGGCAATGCCCATCCAAATGCCCTTTTCAGGGCAATGGGGAGCTTAGGTTTTTTAGTTAGGTTTTTATTTGGGGGGTTGGTTGTGTGGGTGGTGGGTTTTACTGTTGGGGGGTGTTTGTATTTATTTTTTACAGGTAAAAGTGCTGATTACTTTGGGGCAATGCCCTGCAAAAGGCCCTTTTAAGGGCTATTGATAGTTTAGGCTAGTTTTTATTTTTATTTTGGGGGGACTTTTTTTTATTTTGATAGGGCTATTAGATTAGGTATAATTAGTTTAAAGATTTGTAATTTGCTTTTTATTTTCTGTAATTTAGTGGGGGGTTTTTTGTACTTTAGCTAATTGTATTTAATTTATTTAATTGTATTTAATTTAGGTCATTTATTTAATTGTAGTGTAGTGTTAGGTGTTAGTGTAACTTAGGTTAGATTTTATTTTACAGGTACTTTTGTATTTATTTTAGCTAGGTAGTACGAGCACGTACGACCAGCTCACCGCTGACTTAAGCAGCGCTGGTATTGGAGTGCAGTAAGGAGCACAATTTTGCTCAACGCTCACTTCTTGCCTTTTAACGCCGGGTTTGTAAAAACCTGTAATACCAGCGCTTTAGGTAAGTGAGCGGTGAGACAAAACTGCTCGTTAGCACCACACAGCTTCTAACGCAAAATTATTAACACATTATTTGATGTTTTACTTTGTGAATTTAATGTATTTTTGAAAAAATACACCCATTTCAAATCTAATTACTGCATCACACTTCAAAAAAGATGGGACAGTTGACTGTTTACCACTGTGTAACATCACTTTTTTTTAAATAACACGTATTAAGCGTTTGGGCAATGAAAACACCAGTTAGTTAAGTTTAGCAAGCATAATTTTCCCCCATTCATCCATTATGCAAGTCTTCAGCTGCTCAATTCTACGGGGCCTTTGTTGCATTATTTTGCACTTTATAATGCACCACACATTCTCAACTGGAGAGGGGTAAGGACTGCAGGCAGGACATGCTAGCACCTACACTCTCTGCTTACGCAACCATGCGCTTGTAATCCAGGCAGAATGGGGTTTGGCGTTGTCCTGCTGGAAAATTCAGGAACATCCCTGAAAAAAACATCTGGATGGCAGCATATGTTACTTCAAAATGTATACATATCTTTCTGCATTAATGGTGCTCTCACAGATGTGCAAGTTACCCATGCCATGGGCACTGACACAACCCCATACCATGACAGACTCTGGCTTTTGGTCCTGATGCTGATAACAGCTTGGGTGATCCTTTTCCTCTTTGGCCCGGAGAACATGATGACTGTTTTTTCCAAAAACAATTTGAAATGTTGACTCGTCGGACCACAAAACATGATTCCACTGTGCTACTGTCCATCTCAGATGGAGCCCAGAGAATTCGGCGACGCTTCTGGACAGTGTTGTTGTAGGGCTTCTGCTTTGCATAGTAAAGCCTTAACTTGCATCTGTAGATGCAGCGGAATTCAGAAGTGGTTTTCACCCTTGCCTTTTATGCAGAGATTTAACCAGATTCCTTGAATCTTTTAATAATATAGTGCACTGTAGAAGGTGAAATGCCCCAAATCCGAATTTTTGTTCTTAATGTGTTGGATTATTTGCTGACGCATCTGTTGGCAGATTGGTGAGCCTCAACCCATATGTATGAATACAGTATATGTGTGTGTGTGTGTGTATATATCTATATATTAAACAAACAAAATATTAACCTGTATAACACAAACAAAATAATCAATCAAATAACAAAAATGTGTTTAGTGCAAAAAGGATATGTGCATAAGAAGGGGATAATTAATCCCAAAACACTATAATGTGCAGGATTGAAGAGGATGGTCTCCGTGGATATCCAAGTATTGAACCTCAATGGAATTGTTATTTTTTGTAAGGGTAGTTTTTTTTTTAATTTTCTGTAATATTAGTGGGGTTTTTTCAGTAATGTTAGGGTATTTTTTATTTTCTGTAATGTTAGGTTTTTTATTTTCAGTAATCTTAAAGTTTTTTTATTTTCTGTAATGTTAGTTTTTTTGTAAAGTTGATTTTTTTATTTTTTTGTAATTTTTTTATTTTTTTTAGGTAGTTAGTATATTTTTTATTTTATTTATGTGTATTTTAATTGGGGTTAAGTTAGGGGGTGTTAGGTTACGGAGTTTAGTTATTAGTTTAATACTTTGGGTTGTGTGGGGATGGTGGTTTAGGGGTTATAGTTTAATTGGGTACTTTGCGTTGTGGGGGGGATGGCGATTTAGGGGTTAATAGTTTATTTAGATACTTTGCTTGTGGGGGATGGCGGTTTAGGGGTTAATAGTTTAATTAGATATTTTGTGTTGTGGGGGATGGCGGTTTAGGGGTTAATAGTTTAATTAGGTACTTTGCATTGTGGGGGAAGGTGGTTTAGGGGTTAATAAATTAAATTAGTGTTTTCTTAAGGTTTAACTTTTTGATACGTGCGGATAAAACGTCTGTGGTTACGCAAGCATTAGGTGTTTGTAAAGGCTTCCAGGGAGATAATTTGTTTTTTTACTATGCACACGGGTTGCTGTGCCTGCCTTTGTGTGGCAAGCTGAAATGGAGTAAACTACATCCATTTTGCACTCGTAAGTCTATTCGCTGCCTTTGTGATACTCACTGGCGACGCCAGCTATATATTTGTTTATGGGAGTAAAAACTGTGTGTGGTGTGTAAAAAAATCTATATCACAAAAAAACTAACATTACAGAAAATAAAAAACCTAAGATTACTGAAAATAAAAAAACTACCCTTACAAAAATAACAAACTAACGGCTAGATTACACGTTTTGCATTATGAGGGGTGCGGTGCAAACTTGCACGTTATTGTCATCGCTCACTTCCCCACAGCGCTGGTATTACAGGTTTACAAAAACCCGGCGTTATCAGGCAAAAAGTGAGCGTAGAGCAAAATTAAGCTCTATACCGCACTCCAATACCAGCGCTGCTGAAAGCCGCGGTGAGCTGGTTTTACGTGCTCGTGCATGATTTGCCCATAGGCATCAATGGGGAGAGCCGGCTGAAAAAAAGTCTAACACCTGCAATAAAGCAGCATAAAGCTCTGTAACGCAGCCCCATTGATTCCTATGGGGAAACAAAATTTATGTTTACACCTAACACCCTAACATGAACCCCGAGTCTAAAGTCTAAATACCCCTAATCTTACACTTATTAACCTCTAATCTGCCGCCCCCGATATCGCCAATAGGATTGAGCTCGCATTCTATTGGCTGATTGGAACAGCCAATAGAATGCCAGCTCAATCCTATTGGTTGATTGGATCAGCCAATAGGATTGAAGCTCAATCCTATTGGCTGATTGCATCAGACAATAGGAATTTTTCACCTTTAATTCCGATTGGCTGATAAAATTCTATCAGCCAATCGGAATTCAAGGGACGCCATCTTGGATGACGTCATTTAAAGGAACCTTCATTCGTCGTTAGCCGTGGAAAGAAGAGGATGCTCTGCGCTGAATGTCTTGAAGATGGAGCCGCTCCGCGTCGGAAGGATGAAGATAGAAGATGCCGTCTGGATAAAGACTTCTGCCCGTCTGGAGGACCACTTCTGCGGGCTTGGATGAAGACTTCTCCTGGCTTCGTTGAGGACTTCTTGCCGCTTGGATGAAGACTTCTCCCGGCTTCGTTGAGGATGGATGTCCGGTCTTCAAAACTATAAGTGTATCTTCGGGGGTTAGTGTTAGGTTTTTTTAAGGGTTTATTGGGTGGGTTTTATTTTTAGGTTAGGGTTTGGGCACTTGAAAAAGAGCTAAATGCCCTTTTAAGGGCAATGCACATCCAAATGCCCTTTTCAGGGCAATGGGGAGCTTAGTTTTTTTAGTTAGGATTTTATTTGGGGGATTGGTTGTGTGGATGGTGGGTTTTACTGTTGGGGGGTTATTTGTATTTTTTTTTTACAGGTAAAAGAGCTGATTTCTTGGGGGCGATGCCCCGCAAAAGGCCCTTTTAAGGGCTATTGGTAGTTTAGTTTAGGCTAGGGTTTTTTTTTATTTTGGGGGGCTTTTTTATTTTGATAGGGCTATTAGATTAGGTGTAATTAGTTTAAATATCTGATAATTTATTTTTTTATTTTGTGTGATTTAGTGTTTGTTTTTGTAATTTAGGTAATTGTATTTAATTTAGGTAATTTATTTAATTGTAGTGCAAGGTTAGGTGTTAGTGTAAGACAGGTTAGGTTTTATTTCACAGGTAAATTTGTATTTATTTTAGCTAGGTAGTTAGTAAATAGTTAATAACTATTTAATAACTAATCTACCTAGTTAAAATAAATACAAACTTGCCTGTAAAATAAAAATAAACTCTAAGCTAGCTACAATGTAACTATTAGTTATATTGTAGCTAGCTTAGGGTTTATTTTATAGGTAAGTATTTAGTTTTAAATAGGAATAATTTAGGTAATGATAGTAGGTTTTATTTAGATTTATTTTAATTATATTAAAGTTAGGGGGTGTTAGGGTTAGACTTAGGTTTAGGGGTTGATAAATTTAGTATAGTGGCGGCGACGTTGGGGGCGGCAGATTAGGGGTTAATAAATGTAGGTAGGTGGCGGAGATGTTAGGGGCGGCAGATTAGGTTAATAATATTTAACTAGTGTTTGTGATGCAGTATTGTGGCGGTTTAGGGGTTAATATGTTAATTATAGTGGCGGCAATGACGGGAGCGGCAGATTAGGGGTTAATAATTTTATTTTAGTGTTTGCGGTGCGGGAGGGCGGCGGTTTAGGGGTTAATAGGTAGTTTATGGGTGTTAGTGTACTTTTTAGCACTTTAGTTATGAGTTTTATGTTACAGCTTTGTAGCATAAAACTCATAACTACTGACTTTAGATTGCGTTACGAATCTTGCGGTATAGGCTGTACCGCTTTTTTGACTCGTAATAGCAGCAGTAGTGAAAAAGCAGCGTTATAACCCATAACGCTGCTTTTTCACTCATAACGCAAAACTCGTAATCTAGCCGTAAATTATCCAAAATAATAAAAAAATATTCCAATTCTAATACCCCCGTTAAAAAACAAAAACAAAATAAAAAAAAACCCTAATCTAGATATAAACTACCTATAGCCCTTAAAAAGGCCTTTTGTAGGGCATTGCCCTAAAGTTAGGTACTTTGCGTTGTGGAGGATGGTGGTTTAGTGGTTAATAGTTTATTTAGATACTTTGCGTTGTGGGGGTGGTGGCAGTTTAGGGGTTAATAGTTTAATTAGGTACTTCGCTTTATAGGGGGAAGATGGTTTAGGGGTTAATAAATTGAATTAGTGTTTTCTTAAGGTTTAACTTTTTGATACGTGCGGATGAAATGCATGTGGTTGCGCATGCGTTAGGTGTTTGTAAAGGCTTCCAGGGAGATATGCTGCTTTTTTACTGTGTGCAAGGTTTGCTGCACATGCCTATGTGTGACGAGCTGAAATGGAGTAAAATACATCCATTTTGCACTCGTAAGTCCATGCGCTGCCTTTGTGATACCCACTGGCGACGCCAGTTATATGTTTGTTTATGGGCATGTAAAATTTACACATCGGGTTTGTGATCGCTCGATTAGAGAAAATTTTGGCGACGCTGGTTTTAGCTCATGTCGCCAAGTATGTGATCGAGGCCCATGTAGGTACCTGATTCAAGTTTGGTGAGTACCAGCTTTGGGTTTTAGTGGTAGGCTTCAGGATGGACCCGCTCCGCGCCGGATGGATGAAGATAGAAGATGCCGTCTGGATGAAGACTTCTTGCAGCCTGGATGAGGACTTCACCGGCTGGATGAAGATCGAAGAGGCCGCCTGGATGAAGACTTCTTGCCGGCTGGATGGATCCTTCAAGCGGGACTTCAATAACTGTAAGTGGATCGTTGGGGGTTAGTGTTAGGTTTATTTAAGGGTTTTTTGGGTGGGTTTTATTTTTATATTAGGGTCTGGACATGTAAAAGAGCTAAATGCCCTTTTAAGGGCAATGCCCATACAAATGCCCTTTTCAGGGAAATGGGGAGCTTAGTTTTTTTTAGATAGTAATTTTATTTGGGGGGGTTGGTTGTGGGGGTGGTGGGTTTTACTGTTGAGGGTTTGTTTTTATTTATTTTTACAGGTAAAAGAGCTGATTTCTTTGGGGCAATGCCCCACAAAAGGCCCTTTTAAGGGCCATTGGTAGTATATTGGTATATATATTATATTAAATATATTAATATGCACCAGGCTTTACTGAAATAATGTATGTCCACTTCAATGATTCAAAGGAATTCTCTTTTTAACCCAAAACAAGAAAATAGCATAACCTCAGGAGCAGGGGGGGGGGGGGGCAATTTGCCCCTCTTATCCCACTCATTATGTAACATACTTTGAACAATATTATCAGTCTGCTCTAAGTAATGAAGCAATGGTCTAAGACAACAGAATATGTATGAGAGTAAGGAACTTTGGGGCCGATTGTTTAAAGCTCTCCAGATCAGACGTGGTTTTTCACGCTGAACCTCGCAGGGGCTGCCATGGTGGAATTATTGTAAAAAAAGCAGCAGTCCCTGCGAGTGGCAAGATGGCTTCTATTGAATGTAATGGAGCTCGCTGGAAAGGGACAATTTGCTCCATAGAGCAAATTTAGCAGGAGGGCACTTTAAAAATGAAATCCTGCAGCCAATATAAATCACATTATGCTGATTTTTCGTATAGCATCTGACAATCGCTTCCATTTTCATATGCATGTGTTTTTCTATTAGGGTATTAAATATTTTAAGGATTTTGATACAAGGTCACCACATTCTAAATGGCAAGATCTGCGGGCGAAAATGTTTAAAGAATTACGTTGGGATTTGAGAGGCAATTTCATATACAAACCTGGAGCTCCCATGTTCATTCCCTTTTTTGCAAAAACAACCATTACACTTTGTATTTTGTACTTATAAGTAAGAATTTCTATGGGTTTTTTTGTGTACATCCAGTGTACTTAAAGGGACACTAAAGTCAATTTAAACTTTCATGATTCAGATAGAGCATGCAGTTTTACTCCTATTATCAAATTTTGCACAATCTTTTTATATTCACACTTTCTGAGGCACAAGCTCCTACTGAGCATGTGCACAAGTACATAGGGTATACGTATACTAGTCTGTGATTAGCTGATGGCTGTCACATGATACAGAGGGCCAGCCAATGGGGGGAAATATAAATTTGTCAGAAAAAAAATCTACTGCTTATTTGAAATGTATAGCATTGCTATTACATTGTGCTTTTATTATGCACTTGTTCATTATGCAATTCTACTGTATTTAGTGGTCCTTTAAATGATTATTTACACTGTGCATATTTAATACAATGTATTCCTGTGTAATTTAAATACAAATTTTACATGTTTGATAAAATATGATTTTTGGTGAAGATTTTGTTATGCACCTTAACAATACAATTTTCTCCTGCGTAATTTTATGTGAATGGTTCAATTATTAGTTTTCTATGATTTTCAAATTGTGAATATAATTGTGCACTTTTGTAACGTATGCATCTCCTTCCTATATGAAAATGCAGTATAGGCCTCATTAGCGAGACACCCTGTTTTTAGAGTAAAAAGTGGCTTTATATAATTCCACCAGGGAAATAGGATTGGGGAGCATTCTTATCAAATCTCACCAGCCAAGAGGGCTTTAGAGAATCGTCCCCTTTGTATTCTAAGTCCAGATCCCCTCGGTCTGAAACAGGATAGTGAAATAAACCTGTTCCCAAAGTTCTCATTAAACCTGTTCTAAAGCAGTGATATACTTATGTATTTATTAGACCAGTAGAAACTCTGTATTAGACCAGTAGAAACTCTGTATTAGATCAGTAGAAACTCTGTCTTAGAAACTGCAATCTGTTTGGTAAAAGGAATTCAGTATTTGTAAAGATGGATCTTATAAAGCAACAGTACCTTGAAGATCTGGGTAGATTCAGGAGACTGTATCCCTGAATCCAGAAAGTAGATCTAAAAATAATTTTGTTTAAATTGCTGTCTAGATGGGATTATTTATGTCTGTGTTTACAACAGTTAAAGGGACATTAAAATTTCCCAATAAAATATTTAATTTCATAACAATGAGAAAATACACTCATTTATTTAGCCTGCTTTTTCTGTCATTTATCTCTAAACATACCCATTCTCTGTACTTTGTGTTGTTTGCTTATGGCTCTGCACGATCAACGACTCAGCTACCTGAAGCATTTACTAAAACATGGTGCCCAAGCTTTCAGCAGTGCTATTTCATCTATGTCCAACTCTCTACCCAAAAAGCTTATAAACATTTATTGTACATTTTAAACATTTCACAAGCTTTTGAAACCCCAAATAACTACCATTTGTAAATTTTAATTCAGTAAGGAAAAAAGCTGTATACACCTTGCCATAATAATAATAATCATGATCATAGTAATAATAATGATGTGCTTGGTATTGCAACCTATGTACTTGTATGCCACTGTAATATATTCAGTTGTTCTCCATCCCTTTTAAACACTAATCAGCAGTTATATATAGTGTTGTCCTGATCAAGAAGTTTAAATAAATTTTTTGAGGCACAATGTAGTATGCAAGTCCTGTTCAGTGCTCTGTAATGTGTTCCCATTTTTATCCGTATGCATAATTACAACATAACTGCCTCTCCTATTAGAGTCCTGAAGTGTTAGCAAACTAACCTAGCCTTATAATTTAGCACTTATGGGAGAATAATAATACTAATAAAGAAACAGGATACATGAGTCACGGAAAAAAATTGAAATCGACAATAAATTACTGCTTAGAAGAGTTGTAGTGATCATATTGTGCCAGATTATGAGTGGAGCGCAAACAGTGGCGTCACTAGGGGGTGCGGGGGGTGCGCGCCGCACCTGGGTGACACCCTCCAGGGGGTGACACCAAAAAAAAAAAATATTATTATTTTTTTTAATTTTATTGAAATTCAAAGAAATACAATGTTGAGATGCATTTTTTTTGCCCCTTGAGCCAGTGCTGCAATTTCAACAAATAGTTTTCCCGGCTGCTTTTGCTTGTTTGTACTTTGCTTCTCCCCTGCCCAATTTCTCTATGAATGTTGTGGGCGTGCCAAGGGGCTTGCAAAGTTGCGCTGCTAGCCTAAACCTGCCTGCCTATCTGTGCTCACTGCTCAGTGACATGTGGAGCAGTGGAGTCACTCACTGCTGTGCTGTCTCTCTAAACGGGAACTGGGAAATCGTGAGGGGATGCCTTGCACCTGACCGCATGACTGTTTGACACTGTCTCTAAAGTGAAGGAGCCACGTATGATGCCCACCAGACCTTTACGGTTACGGTACACTAAGTGCACACTGAACAGGTAGGAGGGCGGGCGGGTGTCTGGGGGTGGGCAGAGTGCAGAGGTGACTGGCCATAAGAAGCGGTATGCACACGGCCCGGGGCTGTGCACTGACAAACTTGGAACAGAGTCAGAGAGCAGCATTTTCATAGTTTGCGCGCCTAAACCTTTTCTTCAGTGATTTATTTTAGAGTGCTCTGTTTATCTTTCATTTGATGCTCTGCTGAGCCAGGGAGCAGCTCTAGGCATGAGATTTATAATTAATGCAGTGCAGTTTACATATTTTGTATGTGTGTGTCTGAGTTTTTCTGTGTGTGTGTGTCTCAGTGTTTTTGTGTGTGTGTGTCTCAGTGTTTTTGTGTGTGTGTTTTTGTGTGTGTGTCTGAGTGTGTTTCCGAGTGTTTGTGTGTGCATCTGAGTATGTTTTTAAGTGTTTCTGAGTGTTTGTATGTGTGTGCCTGTGTTTTTCTGTGTGTCTTCTTTCTGGGGGGGGTGACACCATAACTTACCGCACCGGGTGACACCAACCCTAGTGACGCCACTGAGCGCAAAATTGATATTTGCACTCCATCTAATAATACCGGTGACTTTGCCTTCCCATTGCATGGAAGCTTTCATTCACGAAAGCGCTCTTCCATAGGCTCCAATGGGAGCCTTGTTCTCATGGCAATAGCCACAGCAGAGAACCTAGCACAGTAAATGGGGTAAGTTGCGCAGCAAAGTTTAAATATGTATGCATATGAATATATACATATATATTTATGTGTATATACACATATTTACACATAAGCATATTTAGAGTAATAACTCAGTCCCCATAGACCGCAATGTAAAGGCATACTTTAACCCCTTAAAACTGCTTCGTGCAGTTATTATTTAAAAAAATGAAGAGCAAAAAATGTTATTAATTTAATAAAAGAACTTTACCCTTTATTTTGGGGCAAACTTTGGGACATTTTATTCATTAACCAGAGATCTGATCTCTGGTAAATGAATGCCAGTGCAAAGTACTACCGCAAGCTCGCCGTAGCATTAACCAGCCACTCGTAATGGCTGGTTATTTATTGTGCGCCCGTAAATGGACAAATTTGCCCATTTATGGGTGCACGTTAAATTAGCGCTCCACTTGTAATCTAGTCCTAAATGCGTAAAAAGTATGTGAGTTCTAGAGTAAATTCTCACTCTAATGTGAATAATATAGAGAAATGTCCAGTTTAAAGGCTCAGTAAGGTAAAAATTTAACTTTCATGATTAAGATAAAGTGTAATTTTAAACAACTTTCCAATTTACTTCTATTATCAAATTTGCTTGTTCTCTTGGTATTTTTTGTTGACGAGTAACCCTAGGTAGGTGTTTAAGACCTCAGGAATGGGCATGTTTCTGGGGCAGTGTTTGGAACAATGTTTGTAGCAATGTTCTACATAGTTGCAATCATGGTTAATTTCCTTGGTTTTTCATATTAGAGAAAGAACTTAAACTCTGGCATTAGTGTTTTTCCATTTAACCCCCAAGTTTTTAAAATACATACATGATATATAAAACTGTGATTAACCATTTGCAGTGGTAAATGTTACTCAGTCTTATAACCGTCTATATATAACCCATGTGCACAAACAGCTACACGTCCTGAGCTACAAAGTTTTTTTGAAAATGTTGTTAATTCCTTATTTTTGCTGTAGCCAAATCTGTGTACCCATTCACGAATTTATAAGCATTTGAAAATTGTGTTTAACAGTGTATGATGGTCCTTTGAACTTTAAAGGAACATTGAACAATAAAACTGATTTCCCCTTAATGGCTTAGATAGCAAGTGGAACGTAAACATGTTAGCACTACTAACATCGCTAGAGCACAATCTATAGCACATCTCATATTACAAGATGAGAATAGTTGGTGAAAGCCTAGTGTGCTCTAACATCTGGAGGTCGGATAGCGCAGGCGCACTAAAACCCTCACAGAATAGATTTTTTATGGATATACATTATATATGTTAATGACTGAAGTAAATGGGGCCGATTTATCAAGTGACTGGAGGACATGATCCGCTGTAACGATCATGTTCGCCAGACATCGATAAATGCAGACAGCATACGCTATCTGCATTTATCATTGCACAAACAGTTCTGGTGAACTGCTTGTGCAATGCCGCCCCTGCAGATTCGCCACTAGCAGAGGTGTCAATCAACCCAATCGTATAAGATCGGGCAGATGGTTGTCCGCCGCCTCAGAGGAGGCGTATGAGTTAAGGAGCAACGGCCTTAAGACCGCTGCTTCATAACTCCTGTTTCCGGTGAGCCGCACAGAAACAGATGTATTTGGCCCCATTTGGGCCATGATAAATCGGCCCCAATATGTTAACATTGATTTAAAGGTGAAATTAAATGAGAATAGGGGGGAGGAGGCTGAGTATACTATAAGCAGGAGGTCAATATATTAAGGCAAATAGCCAAAAATTGTGTAATGTAAATAAAACGACTTTGACTCCCTGCCACAGATTATGAGTAATAGAACAGAGCACAACTAACAAAATAATTGTAAAAGATTTACAAGTATGGATAGAAAACTCAAATCTGTGTCTTAAATTTATGACTGAGCCCAATATACAATCACACAAATGAAACTGAAATTATTAAATCATTCACACACTAAAGTTTATTAATAAATTAAATTAAACTACACATACAATAGCTTGAGCTGAAAAATTAAAAACACATCAACCCAGGTTGAACTATTGATCTACTTTATCAATACAAATTATTGCATGAGTAATAGTCTAGCCAGCAGCATATATAACAAAAATAATGGCTAAGCCCTTACAATCCGAGGGCTAATTATAATTAGTTTTACAATAGTAAATATGCTGCTGGACGTATTTCGAATGAATATGGATCTTAGGACAACGAGGGTGAGCAATTAAAAAAAGGGAAAGACTGAGCTTATCCCAGAGGACCCCTGACGCGCGTTTCACAAAAAACGCTTCCTCAGAGGGGTTGCGAGCCGCTGCTATAGCAAGATATTTATGAGTCTATAAGACCCTCCTCACACTGTGATTGGACAAGCCTGTTATACGAATTCAACATTATGATTGGCTTTGAAACACGTCTATAAGAAAGACAGTAGCTGATAGGATATAAAAAATGGTTGTTTTTCCTGACGTTGGTGTCAATGTCACGAAGGGGCGTGTATGTGTCTGGTGATGTCATCTACTTTATAATCATTGGCTGATCATGTTTACCATATGTTATATATTAACCAACCTCCGATGGGCACAATGTATTATCAGACGTCTATATTGTGAAATATGTGATCAACTCCATCACTAAAATAAGTGCCACTATTACCTGAATGCAAATAATTATAGAGCAGCATTATAAAGTTTCGAAATATATACTAGTTCTGTTTACTGTCTATCATTCAATAGGAGTCCGTGTCATGAACAGGCGTGTATCTGTATTTTTTAACGTCATCTGCTTAACCAACATTGGCTGATCATGTTTACCATATGTTATACAATACCTGACCTCCGACAAACAAAATGTGTTTTCAGACATGTGTGTTATCATCCTGATAAGTACAGTAAATAAGTACAGCAAATAAATATAGAGCAACATTATTAAGTTTCGCTGTATATAATAGTAATGTTCACTATCTGTCATTCAATAGGAGTCCATATAATGAAGAGGCGTGTATCTGTATTTGTAACGTCATCTGCTTTACCATCATTGGCTGATCATATTTACCATATGTTATACAATACCAGACCTCCGACAGACAAAAACTGTTTTCAAACGTGTGTGTTGTCATCCTGATCAGTAAAGTAAATCAATACAGCAAATAAATGTAGAGCAACATTATTAAGTTTCGCTGTATATAATAGTAATGTTCACTATCTGTCATTCTATACGAGTCCATGTCCTGAAGAGGTGTGTATCTGTATTTGTAACGCCATCTGCTTTACCATCATTGGCTGATCATGTTTACCATTTATTATACAGTACCGAACCTCCAACAGACAAAATGTGTTATCAGACGTGTATGTTGTCATCCTGGTCAGTACAGTAAATTTTTGTCAAGGACTCAGGTACAGAATATACCTATTACTGAACGTTAGAATAACGAAACTTAACATGAAATGACCAAGGAAACATATATGATCAATCCCGTATCCAAAATAAATGCCAATTTTACCAAGATGCAAATGAATCTAGAGCAACATTACTAAGTTTGGATATATATGGTAATAGTGTTT
Organism: Bombina bombina; assembly: GCF_027579735.1. Lineage (NCBI taxonomy): Eukaryota > Metazoa > Chordata > Amphibia > Anura > Bombinatoridae > Bombina > Bombina bombina. The sequence continues at coordinate 305,968,929 of NC_069499.1, read as the reverse complement.
ACGATCTCTTGTTCAGTATTCCAGAGAGGCCTTCACTGATGGAATGTGTGGTATGGATATTATACCTATCATATATACCCATGTCGTAAAGGGGCGTGTAAGTATACAATCACGTCATCTGGATTCATTTCATTGGATGATGACTTTCACCATGTATTGTTCATAACCTAGCTCCCAGCTGACAGATTGTGTCAAAAAAGAGTACAATAGGCAAAGTTAATTGTTATCCACGATACGGTAATAAAGTATGTTAAGTGATAGAGTATCATAACAAGGAAAAAGCCATTATAAAAAATATATGTTGAGTATGGGTTTCGATGATATCAAAGGGCATGTGAATATAATAGGATGACATTGCCGAGTTCATATTTCATTGGGTAGACACCTTGACCATATGTTGTTTTATGTTAAACTCTCAATCCATATATATTTTACATTATGACAGATTATGTATCTTTTGAATTACAATAAATGTAATACACAGTTATTGTGAATAATAGTTAACATATATCATTCATTGCTCAGCCCCTGATCAGACAAATATTAGATGTATTTCCTCAACGGGCATATGCATATCATTTAATATTTCTAAGATTGACTTCACTGAATATTGTTATTCACTATATATGTATCGTAAAAAATTCTGAACAAAAAGTCTGTTAACAGGTTAACCGATTATGCATACTCGCAATTACAGTAAAGGTATCAACTTCATCTTGCAAAGGGTTAATTTCCTTATACCTATGATAAGAAAGAATTAATTATATAAGAAACTATATAGTTTCAAATGTGGTTAAAATGAGTTGAATTCATTAAGTGATTATCTCATATGTATTGAAATTTATGAGAATGAAAGTGAAAAAATAATAAAGTTGTAAAAGTGTGAATACATAAGCGATCAGAAACATTATCGCATATTGTATATTTAATAAAGTGATAAAAAGCAAAAGCAAAAATATTGAGTATTAATAAATGTGCTTAAATTTAATAAGAGATATCAACACAATATTATCATGTTAATATCAAAATGTGACGTAAATAAGTGATAAACCTATGTGACCTATAAACCTATATTTGTCGGAGGTCAGGTATTGTATAACATATGGTAAACATGATCAGCCAATGTTGGTTAAGCAGATGACGTTAAAAAATACAGATGTTCATGACACGGACTCCTATTGAATGATAGACAGTAAACAGTACTAGTATATATAGCGAAACTTTATAATGCTGCTCTATATTTATTTGCATTCAGGTAATATCGGCACTTATTTTAGTGATGGAGTTGATCACATATTTCACAATATAGATGTCTGATAATACGTTGTGCCCATCGGAGGTTGGATAATATATAACATGGTAAACATGATCAGCCAATGATTATAAAGTAGATGACATCACCAGACACATACACGCCCCTTCGTGACATTGACACCTACTTCAGGAACAACAACCATATTTTATATACCAATCATAATGTTGAATTCGTATAACAGGCTTGTCCAATCACAGTGTGAGGAGGGTCTTATAGACTCATAAATATCTTGCTATAGCAGCGGCTTGCAACCCCTCTGAGGAAGCGTTTTTTGCGAAACACGCGTCAGGGGTCCTCTGCAATAAGCTCAGTCTTTCCCTTTTTTTAATTGCTCACCCTCGTTGTCCTAAGAGCCATATTCATTCGAAATACGTCCAGCAGCATATTTACTATTGTAAAACCAATTATAATTAGCCCTCGGATTGTAAGGGCTTAGCCATTATTTTTGTTATATATGCTGCTGGCTAGACTATTACTCATGCAATAATTTTTATTGCTAAAGTAGATTAATAGTTCAACCTGGGTTGATGTGTTTTTAATTTTTCAGCTCAATCTATTGTATGTGTGGTTTAATTTAATTTATTAATAAACTTTAGTGTGTGAATGATTTAATAATTTGTTTCATTTGTGTGATTGTATATTGGGCTCAGTCATAAATTTAAGACACAGATTTGAGTTTTCTATCCATACTTGTAAATCTTTTACAATTATTTTGTTAATTGATTTAAAGGTATATAGTATATGACAAAATGCTGGGAAGGCGCTGGACTGGGAAGGGTTCAGATGTGTGTGTGCATATATGTCTGTAGATTTGTATGTATGTGTGCACATATACATACACACATACATATACACCTTAGAGCTCTTCCCTGTGTCCTATACCATATCCATTTAAACCAATGTCTACAGTCATGCTTAATTTTTTAGTGCCATCATGTGTTCTGCTTGCGCACAACAAATTACTCACCACTTATAATAATATAACTAATATGAGCTATGATATTGCACCTTGAACTATCCTTTGAAAGTATAGGGCTCGCTAAAAAATTGTTGGCTTCGCTAACATTATCTGGAACACCTCTTTTACCATTGACTTGTAATATCAGAGTGTGTGCTATTCTTAGCGCAGGATCGCAATATAGTGTATCCTGTACTTTCAATAGTGCTCCACTTGTAATATAGGCCAGTGTGTTTCCAATTACTTGTTATAGTGTCTGCAGAGTATAAAACGTATGGAAACACTTTTGTGTTTAATTTTGTATATGAAATAACTTTATCTCATCAAAGCCTCAATCCATTGTTCTCCGGAATATGTCAAGTTAAATGGGCTGATCCTGCAGAAATAACAGACCTAATCTTAATTCCACATATTAGATTTGCTAAGAGAGTTGATAAACTTCATCTCTAGAATCATTAGCAAATCAAATCTCTTTATTAGAGCAACTTTTATTTGTAGTTCTTTCAAGTTCATCTTTATCATAAACCCTCACTATTAATCTAGTTTCTATTTATTTTTTTTGCACACATCATGCTGAGTAGATTATTGACCATTGACGTCTTCTTTATACTCTTGTATTCCATAAGAAAGGTCCTTGAAGCAATGGAATTTATGTTAAAAGTGTATATGTTACGGGGGAAAATCAGAAATCCGGGTAATTCTAGGATTACCTGGGTAAATCGGACTTTACCCAAGCGGCTGTGGGTAAAGCCTGATGTAATGTAATTCCCCCATTTACACTAATTTTTGTTTGCCTCTGCCTGGGGGCCCGGGGGTTCAAGGAAGGCGCCCCGCCAATCCTCTGGCATCCACCCCAAGTGAACCTTGGTGAATAAGGTTTACAAGGGGGCTTTGCCCCCCTGAATCCCCCAGGCAGAGGCAACAAGATAGTGAAGATGTATGTATTACAGTGCATCGTATATATGTTTGATGACAGTCACTTGGGTAATGCTAGGATTACCCAATTTCTTACTTTACCCGCAACATATACATGGTATATACTTCATATATCCAATTTATTTTTTATGGCATATATTTTTTTTATTTTAAGGCCAATTTTATGTACAGAAATGTGGCACAGCAATGGGGGTGAAATTTGGCCCTGCGTATGTAAATTTATATCTTAATTATTTAGAAATAGTTAAGATATTTACAAAAGAGAATCCATTTAGAACAATAATAATAATCAGGTATTATTCTAGGTACATTGTTGTCTTGTCCCTTGTGTGGCACAGAGATGTAAATACTATCAGTGATTTACAACATATATCAATAATAATGATAAAAATGTAAAGTTTACATTCGAGTCTTCTGACATCCAGATTACATTTTTGGATTTATCTATTATCATTGAAAAAGCACATAATTGTATCATCATGGTGAGGGGTTATGATCACTGAAGGGATTCCAAAATTTAAGCGACTAGTTCTGGTGTGATTACAACATTTTAGCAACAGGTTCTGGTGGGATTCTGAAATGTTAGCAACTGGTTCTCTAACTTCTCTATAATATAATTTTTAAATTTGAGCTGCAATATTAGAACCTTTAAACTTTCTAAATTTTAGGAACAGGTTCTCAAGAACTGGCTGAATCCGATCACTAGTTATGATAAAGATGAATTTTAAGGAACTAAAAATGAAATTGCTAGAATGATGAGACATGACTTGCTAAGAGAAAACAATGTTACATGTATAATTTAAGTGTATCACTCCTTTTAGCAAACAATACAAATATGTGGAATTATTAAAAAAAAATACCCATTCTAGAGAAGGATCCCCTCATAGGATAGAGATAATCAGGTGATCAGTAACCATGGTAACTAACCTGCTTTCTCCCATCAGATGATTATTTCACCTGTGATCTAGTCCAGCTATAATGAAAACATGGCCTATTGGGGGTACTTGAGGACCGCGGTCGAGAAACACTGGTATATATGAATAAATGGAATACAACGTATATCTGGAAAGGCTAAAGCAATTAAGCACTTTTTGAAGAGTCTAGTTCTAACAGTAGTTGGCTTTAGGTTAAATAAGGTTTTTTTTTTCAAATATGGGACTTTGAACATATTTCCAACTTTTACATGGCAGAGGTTTATTTCATTAATATTCTTTCTTTACATTATTTACACTCATCTTCAGTTTAACTGCACCTTTCTTCCACTTCTTGATCCTCAACCATTTTCTGCACACACACATATCCCACATTCTTTCCTAGCAATCCTTTTTTTTCTGTCCTATGTATACATTTTTTTAATTTACCTTCCCAGTTGCAGTGGTTGTTTTAATACATCATGTAATGATACATTTGAGGGTTTATTCATGAGATATGTACATAAGGGCTGTATATATTTTTTCTTTTCTTGTGTATACATTTGATTTTTATGTACTATTAAAATATATATATATATATACTTGATTTTGATACAATTTGTACTAAAGTTAAATGTACATAGAATTGTTGATATCTCCATATAACTTTGGCACACTAAGAGTTAATGATATGGTATACATTTTAGTAGGGGAAGAAGTTAATTAATCCCTGACAAAGTGCCTTTGCAGTACAAAATATGTAGGATATGCATCTGGATAGCCCATTGCTGTACTACAGTAACCCTGTTGAATACTTTTTTACTTGAATAAAGAACTGTGTTTTATTATCACAAGCAATCCATATTGACTGATTTCATTTGTTCTTGGCTCACTACACATTGGGAGAAGCAGTGCCTGTCTTTACTCCAGACCCTCCCAAAACAACTTCCAAGCCTCAGCTACATGAGCAACACTGAGTGAAGTGCCAATGACTGGCATTTGTGCAGCCGCTGATGCCATCTTCTGCATACAGAGAAGCTCAGAGCCCAACCATCAAAGGAAACCTTTATATTGTTGCAGAAGTTGAAAATTGGCACTGTGGTCTGGCAATGCATCCGAGTGGTGGCTACATAGGAGAAGTAGGCCCTTACATGATTAAGGCTTTTACACGGTTTGTCACAACAAACCTAAAACTATAGTCTTTTGGCATTAAAACGTAATATAACATATTAGCTATGACTTGTACATCAGTGACTTGACTTCACTTCATAACTTTTTAGTTGCAACTTAAAGGGACAGTAAACACCTTGTAACTACAAGACATTTCAGTTGCGCAGCTAAAGAATAACATATCAGAAAGTCCTTAACATTTTTAAACAATTAAACATAATTTGTACCGCTATTATGCATCAGTCAGCAGGTGCATTTCAAGTTCTAATATTTATATGAATATTTTTTTAGCAGATAGTGTTTATATGAGTAACAGTATATTTTAATGTATTAATATTATGTTTGATGCAACTTTAATTTTATCCCTAACACTTTACGTGGTCTTCAGTCGCTCTATCCAGATGAGCTTGTTATATCTATATGAATATATACAGGTATGGGTATATATAAATATTTATAGGAATATTTATTTAAAAATACAAAAAACATTTTCCTCTATGTAAAGAACATTGGAATGTGAAATATGTACATTAAAAGGACAGTCTACTCCAGAATTTTTGTTTAAAAAGATAAATAATCCCTTTATTACTCATTCTCCAGTTTTGCATAACCAACACGGTTATATTAATATACCGTACATTTTATCTCTGTGATTACCTTGTACCTAAGCCTCTGCAGACTCTCTTTATTCCAGTTCTTTTAACAGACTTGCATTTTAGCTAATTAGTGCTGACTCATAAATAATGTCACGAGAGTGAGCACAATGTTATCTATATGACACACATGAATGAGCAATGTTTTACTGTGAAAAGCTATAAAAATGCCCTGAAATAAAGGCGGCCTGCAGGGGCTTAGAAACAGGCGGACATTTAGAAGTTTAAAGGCTATAAAGTATAATATAACAATGTTGGTTGTGCAAAGCTGGGAAATGGGGAAGTAAAGGCATTATCTATCTTTTCAAAAAAAAGTTCTATATAGAGAGAATACTATATTAAAATGACAGAGTAAGCTTACAGTTGGAACAGAAAGTAACACAAAAGGTATATCATTTATAAAACTGTACAAATTGCCATTCAAGATATGTGGTTTATTTGGCTTGGTGCCAACAATATACCTTACAGTACGTAAGGATGACCATAATGTAGCTACATGGCCGGGTAAGGGAGCATAATTTTTTGTCCTTAGGACTGTGTGATAAATTGATGTTCCAAAATCTTTGTACCTTGTAACGACTTTAAATAGGGTTACATTTATGCAGCATGGATGCTTGGCTATATAAATGTACATCATGCATATGATGGAAACTTAATATAGTTTGTATTTATATTGAAGTCTAGATCTGTGTATAACAACAATACCATTTCAGAGTTAGATAAAAATATTGAGGTGATTTTATTTTCTGATGTGCCATAATACTTTAGAACACAATTGACCTGCCTAGAGATTTACATGTTTTAGTCTGGTAAATTCAATTGAACCAGTCATGAGAGAATTTGTTGTATTTAAATGGCTTGATATATTTAATGATTTAGGGTCTATGAGGAGGGTGTTCGCCAAAATGCGCCAGACTCAAAATAAATTTTGTTTTTAATATTGTGACGTTTCTTCTGTTATCTGCACTATTGTTTTTAAAATAAATCACATTGAGCTTTTACTGTGCACAGCTAATAAACTTTTTGTTGGCATATAATTAAGATTCCCAGAGTGTTGTTACTAAGAGGCTTTTTGAATAAAACATCTATTTTTAGAAAAATTATACTTGATATTAATCTATGTATTACTATACTGAACAAATCTAAAACATTTTTATCAATGTGACAGCACAACTTGCAGATTAAATTCACTTCAGAAATAAATGGATATTATTATCCATTCCGCAGTTTTGCATAACCAACACAGTTATATTAATAGAATTTGTACCTCTGTGATTACTTTTCATCTAAGCCTTTGTAGATTGCCCCCTTATCTCAGTTCTTTTTACAAGCTTGCATTTTAGCCAGTGCTGACTCATGAATAACTACCCAGGAGTGAGCAAAATGTTATCTACATGATACACACGAACTAGCAGTATCAGGCTGTGAAAAAGCTATTAAAATGCACTGAGGCGGCCTGTAGTGACTAAGAAACAGGCAGAGATTTAGTGGTTTAGAACTTATAAAGTACATTAATAGCTAGTTATGTTTAGCACATATTTCAGTTAACTGAAAAAATGTATTCAGTTTTCTGTAGTTTTACTTTAATTTTGAACTGACCAAATATATTCTCATCTATTAAAAGAGCTTTGAGCAAAGATACCAATTTTTTAGTTTTTATTTTCTAAGCCATTCCAATCCATTGTAGAGAGAAAAGAAAAACAAACAGTTGTTTATAGCAGGGGAAAATCTGGTTACAAAAAAAAACTATTTGAGAGGTTGACATGTATTCTTTTTTCATTTGTAATTTAAAATATACAAAAAGATGCTCTAAAGGAATTTCTTAATGAGCTAGAATACGGTTGTCGAATTGTCTCTATGCAAAGAATTGGTGCAGTTAACTAGCAGTTAAACAACCAGAAAACCATGAGACAACGTTAAAACAGTGAAGAGGAAAAAAATGAAATCTTTAAATGGTTATTCTAACGGGTAGAGATAGCCCATACCATGCTCCTTGTAATTTATTATACATTTTATTATAAACTTTGAGCACTTGGGTTGTGAATTGTGTTAATGTATTAGTAGTAACTAAGTAAAAAAAGTGAGTGTAAAAAAAAAACAAACTCAAAAAACAAAATATTTTTCTTATTTTATTTTTTACAAACAACTTTATTTGAATGACAGATTCCAGTTTACAGGATATTTCTTTGTACAATAGTAAATAGCCAGTGCAAAATGTCGTCCCCCACCACTGCATGTACAAAAAGAATGGCAGTAATTAATAACTGGTTCAGTCCATCCACCCCGACAAATCTACACTTTCATCTCTTTACACAGAAAGGGTATAAATGCAGATTTGCTAAATATTTCCAGCCCAACAGATGCTGGATACCACTGAAAAATAACCAGAAGCAAAACAATTGCAAGGGACAGGTCACAAAAAAAAGATTTACACGGGCAGAAAATTCAAGAAGGGTACAGAAAGATTGACACATAAGTAAATGAATACGAAATAAAATATCAGATTTAAGCAACAGAACAAAAAAAATTAAAATCTCGTACATCAGAAGGCACCTAACACCCTGATATAAACACATTGGGATAATCCACACTAAATAAAGATAGGGTTTATTTTCCTCACAGTATAAAGTTTATTGTAGAAGAAACGAAAGTTACTGATCCAATTCACCAGACATATACAGAATATAAAGCAATTCAGAAACCTTTGTACTCAGGCCTGCTGAGCACATACATATTAGTAGAAATCATATACAGAATCCTTCACCTGTCACCCATCACAATTCAAATTTTCAATGTATATTAATAAACAAAATGTCTAAGGGAGTATTATAAAAAAGAGCACTGTACTGTGGTAGTCAAGTGTAGATTTATTGGAAAGTGATAACAGATTAGTATCTAGTCTGGACCAGCAGCACAAATATATTACCTTACTCTTCCCAAGGTTAAAAGGGATGTTAAACACTAAATAAAGTTTTATACACCTCCCTCTGATCACGGGTGCTGCCATTTTGGAGCCTAGGTTACATTGCAGGTATCTGAATGAGTTACTGCACATGTGCAAACGGGTCACCACTGGAATGTAGTGAACGATAGATGTCAACACACATGACTGGAGGGAGGTGGGGAAGAAGCTCAATAATATGCTGTTCAATGTCTTATTAAGTAAGGATGTTTACAGGCAACCTGCACCTATTGTGTTTAACTCTTTGAGCACCATTGGTAATCTACATTAGAGAACCATTAGGTAGGGAAATTATAAGTGATACACTAAATGTAGTGATATGGAAATGAAGAAAAAAGGAGCACATAACACATGCTCAATTTCTAAAATAAACACACAATATTCAGTGTCTTGACAAAAAAAAAAATCCCTTCAGTATAAGGTCCTAGAACATTTAGCATGCACGCGACTAAACTTGTATCGAAAGTGGTTGTAGTGGGGGGTTTTCTCCCTTTAATAAAACAATACCACCATATAACAAACAATCAACATGTTCTCTAGTAATTAGTTTAGGTTTGCTTTAAACTATACACACACGCCATATCCCTCTTTCAATTGAGAGGCATCTTGCTCCTGTAGGAAGCAGGTTAAAGGGACATAAAACAGGTTGAGATCTGTGCATATCCTAAAAGGGATAATTCATTTAAAATAGTTTGCATAAAAATTACTGGCAAGTATTTTAAAATAATTTTCAAAAATAAGTAAAATGAATTTCATAGCTAAGCTGCCTTGAGCAGCCAACTCCACCCACCCTTATCAGTGTTTAGACACAGGCATTGTATTTCAACTGAGTTCACAGCTTCTAGACATGCTCCAGCAGATAATCCCTATGCATTTTTTGTATTCTACCAAAAGCAACAATAGATATAGATACAGCCATAAAAGGAATTGTGTGGGGGGAGTTAGAGCATAACAATTCAGAAACTAGAAAGGGTTAATGGCGAGGCACTGCAGTATAAATTTGCAGGTAAAGTAATTAAAGTACGTATTATATTTTGTCTCTATCCCAACTTGTTTTATGTCCATTTAAGGACAGAGGAAATGCAATTGTATTTATTAGGTGACTTAGGGTGTGTGTTGGATTCCAAAAAGGGACCACATCTAAGAGCTAAAATTGGCAAACTAACTTATCTTTTGATAGAGGCGCTGTCATAACCAGATGGAACAAAAGAATGGGAATTAGGTAGCCCCTTTACCATTTAACACATTATATAGGAGGAGGTGAAACTTTATATGTAAAAACAATCCTTCTCTTTCAAATAAGTGGTCCTGTATCACATTGGACTTTTGTGTGTGTATGTGTCTGGGGGGGAATCTGAAACCCATCATTATAAGACCCCTCATTTCATGTTTTTATAGTAACAATGATGAAGTTGCAAGAATGGTTTGCCTTATTTTTTTGCTTAATAGATAATTGTTTGCATGAGCTAATACAAACATGCTGGCAATCAAACAAATATGAAAACTGGGTGAATAAAAACAAGAAATTATATGGCGCTTTTCTACGTGTTGGACTCAAAGCACTATATTTTTTGTGAAAATCTAGATACAAATTAAAATGTTCTGCTTTCCCCCCCCCCCATAGCATTCAATAATGCAAATGAGTATGGATACATACACCTAGGTTTTGGCTAGTTTAAAATATAGTTCCTTTTTATGGTTCGATATTTTATTCCTACTTATCCACATAAAATTACAAGATATTGCAGAGTGACAAACAAAATCTAATTTTTATGATTTATTGAAAAACCTAAGTATAGGATCCTAAAGATATCTGTTTGGGAAAGCTAAAAGGTACAGTCAACACTAAAATTGTAATTGTTTAAAAAGTTAGATAACACCTTTACTAATCATCCCCCAAGCTTTGCACAACCAACATTGTTATATTAATATACTTTATAACATTTAAACCTCTAAATGTCTGCCTGTTTCTAAACCACTACAGACAGCCTCTTATCACAAACTTTTTTTATTAGCTTTTCACAACAGAGGACTGCTAGTTCATGTGAGCCTTATAGATAACATTGTGATAACGCCTGTGGCTTGTGGCAGACACTGCACCAATTGGCTAAAATGCAAGTCAATAGATAAATAAAATGTAATGTGATCAGGGGGCTGTCAGAAGATGCTTAGATACAAGGTTTTAACAGAGGTAAAAAGTATATTAATATAACTGTGTTGGTTATGCAAAACTGGGGAATGGGTAATAAAGGGATTATCTATCTTTTAAAACAATAAAACTTCTGGTGTAGACTGTCTGTGGTGTGTGCTTGAAATAATAAGAAATTATTTTCGCCCTTGATGTTGCTTATGAAATGCACTTGTATGGAGTCTATTAAAAAATAAATAAATAAATACAAACTAAACTATGTTCTTAGTTCTTATAGTTTGCTGAAAATGGGGACTATGTGTTGTGTGGATAAATAACAAAAAAAACCTGAAAATAAACTGATGTTATTAGTGCAAAAGACAAACCGCTACAACACAGGGATGTGAACTGACTCAACTAAAGTATTAGAACAGTACAAATTAAAGGGACATAAAAGTTAAATACTACCGCAATGCACTTTTAAGATTTTCTAGTGAAATGCTTGTGCAATGCCGCCCCCTGCTCACCGGCGGCCAATAGGCCGCTAGCAGGGGGTCGCAAAAAGGTGGCGGAGAAGTTGAGCAGCGGTCTAAAAGCCGCTGCTTCTTAACGTACGTTTCAGGCGGACCTGAAACTATCGGCGTAGAATGCAGCATCCGCTGCATAATAAATCTACCCTATTAACGGGAAAGTACTCCTGCAATTGACAGTTGCATACGTTAGAAGGGCACATAGCTCTTACATAAGGTGCTAATATTGATGCAAAAACAGCCTGTTTAATGCATATATGTTGCAAAATCCATTAAACTAGTATGCTGGGGCTGTATATCCCATTAATTTCAAAATGATTATTCAGTTGTCTCTGGGCCTTAAAAATTAAATAAATATTTTGACAGACCCTTCCAAAGCAAACAAAAAAAATCTATAATAAATGTTGGCTCTATGGACTTGTAGAAATTCATTTTTTATACTACTTTTTTACTGAATCTTCTCAAAGAAAAAAAAAATTAACCTGAGCAAGTTGTAAAAAAAACATTCTGCTACTTACACAAATACAAAAATATATACAGTTTGTAGTTCAGTACCACAAGGCAGCCAGTGCTAAGGAAGATTAAAAAAATAAATCTGCTACATATCTTCAGATGGTGCTTAATTAAAAAATAAATGCCCTAAACGTTAATGAGATAATCTAGCCCATCCTTCATGGTTTAATAAAAAAAAACAGTCTTTAATTTATTTAATTGATTTCCAGATGAAAGCATCACTGTAACAGTATGATATAACATTCTTTCCAATATTTTAGAGAGGAATTTCATAATTTAGAAAGCTTTATATATATATATATATATATATATATATATATATATATGGCAAATGCGGAACACTGCATATTTGTTTATTCTTAATAGCGTTACATTTCTTCCATTTCTGAATTAAAAAAAAAAAAATAGATTTATCAATTTGATTGTTAAAAAAAAAATGAAGTGCCACCAAAGCGAAAATTCTTCTTTCAAGATAAGGCAAGTCATTAAAAAAAAAAAAAAAATACAACAGCCACAGCGTTTTATATGCACACTTTGAAGGTACCAGCTCTTACTGAACGTGGTTGGCTGATAGCTGTCACATGAAAACAGGGGCAGGGAAATGGAAGAAATTTCAAAATTTGTCAGAAAAATAAAATCTACTGCTCTATTGAAATTCAGAGCAAGAGTTATTGCTTTCACTTTTATAATGCATTTGCTGATTAGGCAATGATACTGTATTTAATGGTCCTTTAATAATAAAACAATTAAGAAACTAGAAAAATATTTAGTATTTAAAGTTGCGAGAAATGCTTGGGGATAGAAACTTAAAAAAAAAAAAAAGAAAGAAAAAAAGAAGAGAGTAGGAGAAGGAAGGATTGTTGTTTCCTAATACTATTTCTTTTTCATTTAGGTGTGTAATAATTCTTCAAAATATATTTTGCCATCTGTATCCACTAAAACTCTAGATAAAAACAGTTAATTAGGAATACATTATTCTGAATTTCTATGAGCAACATCACGACGATACCGCATATAGGGTATCACCTATTCTGTAAAATTACTGTCAACTGTAAATTTTAGACGCATACAAGAATTCCTTTTGTATTTTTTTCAAACGGCAGTGATACAAACATTCTTTATTGTGAAGGCCATAACTGGCATCTTCTCTACAACTAACTTATTAAAGTTTTTTATGTACTCTAAAATGTAAAGAACTTAAGAACATTCTACAGTGTTTTATCATTATTTTATCAGCACAATGCCGGGAAATCTGTGCATTTGATGCAGGTTTATTTTGACTGTATGGCCATTTGGTTTATAACAGCTTTAGCTGATCAAATATTGCAGGTTCCTCCCCTTAAATGCCATGTTTGGTGAGCTTTCTTCTTTCATAGCCAGTTAACAATTGTAATCACACTGGTAGAATGTTTCTTCTACAACTATAGCCAGTGATGCTACCAGCAGTGCTAAATACAAGAGTTCATGAGTGCAGTTATACTTTAGTGTTTGTTTTAAAAAAACCTCTGGGACATTCAAGTGTTTTTCAGACAAAGGCAACTTATGCCACTTCATTAAAATATAAAAAGAAAATCACTATCTCACTGGGATATACATATCTACATAACATACACAAACGTTTCTTTCTGCAGTTTGAATTTATTTTTATATATATATATATATATATATATATATATATACATACATACATATATATATATATATATATCTCAAACACAGAAGGAACATAAGATATTCACTTATTTAGAGATGACTGTGTATTGCCACAGGTTGGATTCCATTATTTGCAAAACCATAGTGTGTAGCATTCATCCAGTAGATCAAAACCTTATCAGAAGAAGCATATTTTCCATTACAATAATTGCAGTGAATAAATGTTAGTACAAGGACCAATTCCCATTTAAATTTAGGACAATTTACATTCAGCTTCTTTGCGTGGCAGGATTGGCAAGAATCAAAGCAGTTTTTTTGTTCACTGGCCCTTTAATACTTGTGTGCACATCGTCAAAAGGCCGGGAAGAAAATTATGTTTCACAGTGCAAAGTTCAGTTTCTTCACTTTAAAATTATATTGTATCCAGAATTATTTTCTGCTGCAACGATAAGAAACAAAGAAACAAAAAAAAAAGTTTACAAAACAGAAGGTTGAAAAAGGTTAACGTTAACAATTGAGAACAAAGAGGCTAGACAAAGTATTCATACTTCAAAACAGGGGCCTATGTAGAGGTAGATTTGTGAGCCAGACAGAGTATTCTAAGAATAATCCTTTCATGACAATTTAAAAAGGATGTACCTTTAAGAGCGTTGATTATAAAACAGGATTCATCCTGGAAATTCTGCACCATCTGGAAAGAAAAATCACATCAAATTTAACAAAACCATATAACTAAAATTGCTAACCACTAACTCAATCGATCATTATTGCAAATTAAAAGCTGTATGAAACCAAATCATACCCGAGAAGCATTTTGCAACTAAGAAAGCAGCTTTGTTTTTCTCAAATATATTAAGGCTTTTTTTCCCACTTATTTCCCTGTCTTCAGGGGAAAATACAAACAAAAAACTGCCCTTGTTAAAGGGACATTGTACACTAGATTTTTCTTTGCATAAATGTTTAGTAGATGATCCGTTTATATAGCCCATCTGGGAGTGTTTTTGTAAAAATGTATAGATTTGCTCATTTTTAAACAACATTGGGGCTTGGTTAGGAATCTGAAAATCAGCACAAAGTTTTTGATGTATACTGATGTCTACAGACGCCTGATTGTGTAATTGGTCTTTTCATATGCATATGAGGGGGGCTTTCCATGCCCCTTTCAGTGGGTGTCCCAACCTAACCTCATCAAGAGTGCTAAACTGGGAGCCTCTGAGTAAGTTTTTAAAACGTTTTATACTGGATTTTTATATCAGTATCTGTGCATATTCTTCTTTATAGTAGTGTCTATTACCTGCAGTTATATGAAAATTGGCGTATACTGTCCCTTTAACCAATTAAAACACTATACAAGTATATTGTGAATGAAAGGGCATTGCTGCTCACACATGAGAAAGGTGGTTTAGCACAGATCCTGCTCTGCTAATTCATTTTTTTTAAAGAGGTTAATTAAAACAAAAAAAAGATGCTACATTTCTCCATCTAGAACTAAACTATAAATATATACACATACATACGCATAGGCTCAGTCCATAGGTGGTTAAAGACAGCCTACTACCAATAAATGATTGTGCCAAGCCATTTTGGTGATTTCTACTCAATAAGAATATCTGCACCTAAACCATACCCTTTTAAGATTGGTGAGGGAATAATTATATGCACTCATGCGTCTCTGGAGGAGGAGAACAAGCAAACTGTTCCAACAGATTTTACAGAAAAAGCAAGGAAAAAAATGTGTAGATTACAATAGTTTTATATTTTCATTAAAATGCGTTATAGGGATTTTAAAAAAAAACAAAAAACACACATACACAAAACTCTAGTCAATCTAAATCCAATAAAACTTCTCAAGACTCAAATATCCTGAATCCTTTTGCTAGCATGGCTGATGTGCTGTCTCAGACACACTAGCATTAGAAAGTTACCTCCAATTTTAGCATCTTTTCAAAACTCTGTTACTGTTAAATTTACTATCTACAACAAACAACTATACAGACTTTAAAGTGGATCATAGTTACTACCAGGTAGAAAGGTTTATATAAGCAATAGAATTTAGTACTTAGAATTGTGCCTTGTGTACAATAATTGCATGGTTTTAGTAGATTAAAAACAGAAATTAACAAGCTGTAAAATCATTGCAAAGTTGTCTAAAATTTGGTGGTTGTGTTTTATTTTTACATATTTGTTTTTAAAATTAATTTAGTTAAAGGGACATGAAAGCCAAAAAAAATCTTTCATGATTCAGATAGAGAAAACAATTTTAAACACTATTATCTAAATTGCTTCTTTCTTTTGATATTCTTTGTTGAAGAAATAGCAATGCACATGGGTGAGCCAATTACACGAGGCATCTATGTGCAGCCACCAATCAGCAGCTACTGAGCCTCGTTAGGTATGCTTTTCAACAAATATCAAGAGAAGGAAGCAAATTAGATAGAAGTAAATTGTAAGTTGTTTAAAAATTCATGCTCTTTCTAAATCATGTAAGGAAAAAAAGTGTTTCTGTCCCTTTAATTAATTCTGCATTTATTTAAGTTATTGTGGCTAAACACTTTTTTTAAAATGAAAAAAAGGGACCATATATTGTTAGCTCTTCACTAAATAATGAAGTTCTCACTCAAAACTCAAATGAAAACAAAAAACAAACAATCAATAACAATTCTTTTTCTCTCAAAGCCTGATAATCAAAAACACTCAGGCATGGAGAAAAATCACAAAATCAATCAGGCCCTTAATGCTTGAACAATAGCAAACTCAAGCGTTCGTTATATTGCCCTGGAAGTATCACATAAAGCCAGGGATTCTCTCTTTATTATTTTTAAAAGAAAGAAGTAGGGATGATTCAACCCTGAAGGCAGATTTTAGGACTACTCTACACCTTGTACACAGAGTGGTGACTAGCTAAGCAGAATATGGTCATATAGTGTGACTAAAGTATCAATTTTATGCAGGCAATTTCTGCAGCGCCTTTTCTACATATGGGAATACTAACTATATTATTTTTTTCTTTTAGGTGTTCTAGGTACGTATTATAAAATGAAACTTTTATGATTCAGATAGAGCATGCAATTTTAAACTATTTTCCAAATAACTTCCATTATATTTACACATTTTGAGTCACCAGCTCCTCCTTTCGTGATTGGCTGATTTCTGTCACATGATGCAGTGGGAGTAGAAATAGGCATAACAGATTTTTTTTTAGCAAAAACAAAATCTACTCCTTTGAAGTTAAGAATTAGTGCTATTGCACTGTCTTTTTATCATGCTTTTGCTGATTATGCAAATCTACTGTATTTACAAGTCCATTAAAAGGACCACTCAAGTCAAAATAAACTTTCATGATTCTGATAGAGCATGCGGTTTTATGACACTTTCCAATTTACTTCCATTATCAAATTTTGCAGTCTTTTTATATTCACTTTCTGGGTAACAAGATCGTACTGAGCATGTGCACAAGCTCACAAGGAATACGTATACTAGTCTGTGATTGGCTGATGTCTGTCACATGATGCAGGGGGGCGAAAAAAAGGGGGAAAATAAATTTGACAGAATATAAATCTGAATTTCATATAAGCAGTAGAGTAAGTGTTATTGCGTTGTCTTTAATTATGCCCTTGTTAAAGTGCCATAAAACATGATGAGATCTGTGCATATCCTAAAAGGGCTAATTAAAGTGAATGTCAACTTTCAAGAATAAGTGCCCGATTTTTAGAAATACTATTAAAAACAGGGGCACTTTCATTCATGAAAGTTTACATTTCCCACATTTTGTTAAAATACTTACCTTTTCTTCTTGAAGCCGGAGAAGCGGTTCCTCCTCCTGCCGCTCGTCACTTTATACATCAGCAATGACGAATCCGGATTCCCCCTGGGGGGGAAGCCGTGATTGGAGGATGTCGTATTAGTAATTGCTAACGTAAGAAGAGACTAGCGGCAAGAGGGGGAATCGCTTCTCCGGCTTCAAGAAGAAAAGGTAAATATTTTAATAAAACTGGTGAAATGTAATTGCATAAGTCATGGTAGTCAAGTTATATTACTGGATAAGTGAAAAAACTGCATTCACTAATATTTAATTAATCATATTTTGCCTCAGCTTTGATCACATTCTGTCAATTTGTTTCTTTGAAAACTGCAGCAAACTTCCTTGAAAAGTCTGTAAAAGTTTGTGCATAACCAAATTCTTTTTTTTGCAAACTTTATTGGAGCAGTTTTACTCATTTGCTCAGCAGTTCTTTTAAAACAGAGTTTGCTGGTTCTCCTAAGCATTTTCAAATCGCCAAATTTGCATACCATGGTTTTGCATGACACTCTTCATGGATCGGATGCCATTGGTTTCACAAGAAATATGAAATGAAAATAGACAACTTTATACAGCATTTTGCAGCCACAAACCATTCACCCTTTCAACCCTCCAGCTATATACTTTTCAAAAGAAACATTTAACCTAAATGTAAAACAATTCATATTCAGCATATTACATTTCTAGAAGAGAAATGTAATAATGTTAAAAAGACATAAATCATCTTGCTATCACACCCATTACTGTAGGGGAATTCTTGAGATAGTATCACAACTTTAAACATGTGATAAAGTCTTTGGAAATATGGCAGCAAGATCTGGAAGTATAAATAAGTGCATAGTCATATAGGTATTTTATTATTATTTTTTATGGTTGACAAGAGTGAATGGCTTCATCAATGACTAGAGCTGCCAATGTTGTCCCTGTTGGCTAAATGAATGGCAATAAAAAAAACCTCTATTGAGATGTTTGTCAGTGAATACTTACACTTCCTACATCATTTCTACTTAAAACAAACAAATGTGCATTTTTAGTAAAAGGTGATTTACTTTTGAACAACTTGAAAAGTGATTCAGCATATCTGTAAAAAGGTGACTTATTGCAAATCAGCACGCTAGTACTGGGATTTACATGGTATCATGCATCTTGCATGTACACACTTAGTCACATTATTTCCCTCCTCAGTTTAAAGGGACAGTCTATTACAAATTTTTTATTGTTAAAAAATATATATAATCACTTTATTACCCATCCCTAAGTTTTGCACAGCCAACATTGTTACATTAATATACTTTTTACCTCGTATCTAAGCCTCTGCAGACTGCCCCCTTATCTCAGGGCTATTTACAGACTTGTATTTTAGTCAGTTAGTGCTGGTTTCTGCACAACTCGACGGGAGTGAGCACAATGTTATCTATACGGCACACATAAATTAGCAGGCAGAAATGTAGAGGTTTACATGTTATAAAGTATGATATTTTAACAATGTTGGTTGTGCAAAGCTGAGCAATGGGTAATAAAGGCGTTATCTATCTTTTTAAACAATAACAATTTTGGTGTAGACTGTCCCTTTAAGGAAGCTCACACGAAAATAGAGAGATTATGAAAAAATCCCACAAGATCCCAGTAACTATGCTCGTTGGCTGTTTTCCCCCCCACTATGCCGCTGAAGGTTAACTGCTCACTGAGCACTTCCTCTGGTTAGCTGAACACATTTTGAGGTAAAATAGCTTCCATTTTTACATAGGTGTTTGTGATATTTTCTAGTCAGCTTTTTACAGATATACTGCATCACTTTTAGGTCATTTAGTACATGGATAACATGTCCCTTTTAAGTTTGATTTTTGTAATACACTTCAAATGGAAAGAAAAAAAACACAGAGCTAAATATGTAAACAAGTTTCAGGGAAACAATCCTACACTTTTTTTCTTGTGGGGAAAAAAGGTAACATTTTTAAGTTAGTCCAGTCTTATAGGATATTCAGAAAGAGCTTCACAGTGGTAAGAATATTTAAGCAAGTACTTTGCAATAATACGCACCTCTGTGCTCACCACCACATGGATCCCAGTTGGACCTTGCCTATAAATCTG
Source organism: Bombina bombina (assembly GCF_027579735.1). Lineage (NCBI taxonomy): Eukaryota > Metazoa > Chordata > Amphibia > Anura > Bombinatoridae > Bombina > Bombina bombina. The sequence goes on along the minus strand of NC_069499.1, from coordinate 305,949,310 downwards.
ATTTATTTGCTGAGGTGCCACAGAATACAAGTTGGCAATCTTCTCTATCAGCTCCAGGGAAGTCAGCTCTTCCAAGAAAATTGCATGGTACACTGCAATGGAAGACCATGCCGTGAGTTAATAGGAAGTGGTGCCTAGAATTTTTGATGTCTGTGGTGTTTGTGTTGGGGGAATGAATGTGCGGTTATTGTTTTTTCCAGTTTCATATAGAAAGCAGATGCAGTTTAATAATGAAGTGAATTTTGTTTGATAAATGTTTGATATAAGCAATGTAAAACAGCAACTATGAGGTTTTTCAAAAAGTGTAGGAGTTGCCTCCATCAAAATGTTCTATATTTTTATTTTTACACCTCCACCTACTTTGGTCACAGAGGACTAACATTGTTATGCATAAATTACAGTCCTTTCTGGCAGTGAAAATGTTAATGCGTACCTGTAATTCCTTTCACAAGCATCAGATGACACATTTGTTACTGTGCTGTCAAGATACCTCTGTGCTGGAGGGGGGGGAAGGGGTGTGAATAACCCATGAATTTAATGAGCTGTGCTGTTCTGCCTCAGCCACGTACAAGATGTACATAGATACAGCCCTCAAAACTATTTGATCATCCATGTGAACAGTTCATCTAAACAGCTGTCACTTTACATCTCTCTTCTGAAGCTGCACTAAATGACCGCAGTAACTCAGCAAAAAGAAAAAAAAAACCCGTCTGGCAGGAAATCTAGACCATAAAATAATATCCACAGAAGGTGCAAACCTGGTGGATCTAGTTTTCATTCCAAAGTGATGAAATCTTTTCATGAACCAGTTTGACATTTGACTTATTGGATTGGCAGCAGACAGTCTAACATGCCCATTTTTATGCTTTGCAAGGAGATTTAGTCAAGAGTGACCAGTTTCCTCGGGACAAGATTATGTTGGATTTTTTTCATTTCCATGGTATCAAATCTAGAGAACACAAGGTTTTGTACACAGGTTGTAGCCTATCCTCATGGGCTGACTGAACATTCTGTGAAAACATGCAACAGATGCATCGCATAGTCTGTATGTTGTATTAAAGCGACAGTCTAATCAAAATTAAACTTTCATGATATTTTAAACAACTTTCCAATTTAGTTTTATAATCAAATTTGCTTTGTTCTTTGGTGTTCTTAGTTGAAAGCTAAACCTAGGTACGCTCATATGCTAAATTCTAAGCCCTTGAAGGCCACCTCTTATCTGAATGCATTTGACAGTTTTCCACAGGTAGAGGGCATTAATTAATGTGTGTCATATAGATAATATTGTGCTCACGCACATGGAGTTACCTAGGACTCAGCACTGATTGGCTAAAATGCAAGCCTGTCAAAAGAACTCAAATAAGGGGGTAGTCTGCAGAGGCGTAGATACAAGGTAATCACAGAGGTAAAATGTATATTAATATAACCGTGATGGTTATGCAAAACTGGGTAATAGGTAATAAAAGGGATTATCTATCTTTTAAAACAAAAAATCTGGAGTAGACTGCCCCTTTAAGATAGATTCAAAAACTGAACTCTAGGAGAGCATTTTAAAAACAGAATTTATGTTTACCTGATAAATTACTTTCTCCAACGGTGTGTCCGGTCCACGGCGTCATCCTTACTTGTGGGATATTCTCTTCCCCAACAGGAAATGGCAAAGAGCCCAGCAAAGCTGGTCACATGATCCCTCCTAGGCTCCGCCTTCCCCAGTCATTCGACCGACGTAAAGGAGGAATATTTGCATAGGAGAAACCATATGATACCGTGGTGACTGTAGTTAAAGAAAATAAATTATCAGACCTGATTAAAAAACCAGGGCGGGCCGTGGGCCGGACACACCCTTGGAGAAAGTAATTTATCAGGTAAACATAAATTCTGTTTTCTCCAACATAGGTGTGTCCGGTCCACGGCGTCATCCTTACTTGTGGGAACCAATACCAAAGCTTTAGGACACGGATGAAGGGAGGGAGCAAATCAGGTCACCTAAATGGAAGGCACCACGGCTTGCAAAACCTTTCTCCCAAAAATAGCCTCAGAAGAAGCAAAAGTATCAAACTTGTAAAATTTGGTAAAAGTGTGCAGTGAAGACCAAGTCGCTGCCTTACATATCTGATCAACAGAAGCCTCGTTCTTGAAGGCCCATGTGGAAGCCACAGCCCTAGTGGAATGAGCTGTGATTCTTTCAAGAGGCTGCCGTCCGGCAGTCTCATAAGCCAATCTGATGATGCTTTTAATCCAAAAAAGAGAGAGAGGTAGAAATTGCTTTTTGACCTCTCCTTTTACCAGAATAAACAACAAACAAGGAAGATGTTTGTCTAAAATCCTTTGTAGCATCTAAATAGAATTTTAGAGCGCGAACAACATCCAAATTGTGCAACAAACGTTCCTTCTTTGAAACTGGATTCGGACACAAAGAAGGCACGACTATCTCCTGGTTAATGTTTTTGTTAGAAACAACTTTCGGAAGAAAACCAGGTTTAGTACGTAAAACCACCTTATCTGCATGGAACACCAGATAAGGAGGAGAACACTGCAGAGCAGATAATTCTGAAACTCTTCTAGCAGAAGAAATTGCAACCAAAAACAAAACTTTCCAAGATAATAACTTAATATCAACGGAATGTAAGGGTTCAAACGGAACCCCCTGAAGAACTGAAAGAACTAAATTGAGACTCCAAGGAGGAGTCAAAGGTTTGTAAACAGGCTTGATTCTAACCAGAGCCTGAACAAAGGCGCAGATAATCCTTTCTCCAATCCTTCTTGAAGAAAGGATAGAATCTTAGGAATTTTTACCTTGTCCCAAGGGAATCCTTTAGATTCACACCAACAGATATATTTTTTCCATATTTTGTGGTAAATTTTTCTAGTTACAGGCTTTCTGGCCTGAACAAGAGTATCAATAACAGAATCTGAGAACCCTCGCTTTGATAAGATCAAGCGTTCAATCTCCAAGCAGTCAGTTGGAGTGAGACCAGATTCGGATGTTCGAACGGACCTTGAACAAGAAGGTCTCGTCTCAAAGGTAGCTTCCATGGTGGAGCCGATGACATATTCACCAGGTCTGCATACCAAGTCCTGCGTGGCCACGCAGGAGCTATCAAGATCACCGATGCCCTCTCCTGATTGATCCTGGCTACCAGCCTGGGGATGAGAGGAAACGGCGGGAATACATAAGCTAGTTTGAAGGTCCAAGGTGCTACTAGTGCATCTACTAGAGTCGCCTTGGGATCCCTGGATCTGGACCCGTAGCAAGGAACCTTGAAGTTCTGACGAGAGGCCATCAGATCCATGTCTGGAATGCCCCATAATTGAGTAATTTGGGCAAAGATTTCCGGATGGAGTTCCCACTCCCCCGGATGTAATGTCTGACGACTCAGAAAATCCGCTTCCCAATTTTCCACTCCTGGGATGTGGATTGCAGACAAGTGGCAGGAGTGAGTCTCCGCCCATTGAATGATTTTGGTCACTTCTTCCATCGCCAGGGAACTCCTTGTTCCCCCCTGATGGTTGATGTACGCAACAGTCGTCATGTTGTCTGATTGAAACCGTATGAACTTGGCCTTTGCTAGCTGAGGCCAAGCCTTGAGAGCATTGAGTATCGCTCTCAGTTCCAGAATATTTATCGGTAGAAGAGATTCTTCCCGAGACCAAAGACCCTGAGCTTTCAGGGGTCCCCAGACCGCGCCCCAGCCCATCAGACTGGCGTCGGTCGTGACAATGACCCACTCTGGTCTGCGGAAGCTCATCCCCTGTGACAGGTTGTCCAGGGACAGCCACCAACGGAGTGAATCTCTGGTCCTCTGATTTACTTGTATCGTCGGAGACAAGTCTGTATAGTCCCCATTCCACTGACTGAGCATGCACAGTTGTAATGGTCTTAGATGAATGCGCGCAAAAGGAACTATGTCCATTGCCGCTACCATCAAACCTATTACTTCCATGCACTGCGCTATGGAAGGAAGAGGAACGGAATGAAGTATTTGACAAGAGTTTAGAAGTTTTGTTTTTCTGGCCTCTGTCAGAAAAATCCTCATTTCTAAGGAGTCTATTATTGTTCCCAAGAAGGGAACCCTCGTTGACGGAGATAGAGAACTCTTTTCTACGTTCACTTTCCATCCGTGAGATCTGAGAAAGGCCAGGACAATGTCCGTGTGAGCCTTTGCTAGAGGAAGGGACGACGCTTGAATCAGAATGTCGTCCAAGTAAGGTACTACTGCAATGCCCCTTGGTCTTAGCACCGCTAGAAGGGACCCTAGTACCTTTGTGAAAATCCTTGGAGCAGTGGCTAATCCGAACGGAAGTGCCACGAACTGGTAATGCTTGTCCAGGAATGCGAACCTTAGGAACCGATGATGTTCCTTGTGGATAGGAATATGTAGATACGCATCCTTTAAATCCACCGTGGTCATGAATTGACCTTCCTGGATGGAAGGAAGAATTGTTCGAATGGTTTCCATTTTGAACGATGGAACCTTGAGAAACTTGTTTAGGATCTTGAGATCTAAGATTGGTCTGAACGTTCCCTCTTTTTTGGGAACTACGAACAGATTGGAGTAGAACCCCATCCCTTGTTCTCCTAATGGAACAGGATGAATCACTCCCATTTTTAACAGGTCTTCTACACAATGTAAGAATGCCTGTTTTTTTATGTGGTCTGAAGACAATTGAGACCTGTGGAACCTCCCCCTTGGGGGAAGCCCCTTGAATTCCAGAAGATAACCTTGGGAGACTATTTCTAGCGCCCAAGGATCCAGAACATCTCTTGCCCAAGCCTGAGCGAAGAGAGAGAGTCTGCCCCCCACCAGATCCGGTCCCGGATCGGGGGCCAACATCTCATGCTGTCTTGGTAGCAGTGGCAGGTTTCTTGGCCTGCTTTCCCTTGTTCCAGCCTTGCATTGGTCTCCAGGCTGGCTTGGCTTGAGAAGTATTACCCTCTTGCTTAGAGGACGTAGCACTTGGGGCTGGTCCGTTTCTACGAAAGGGACGAAAATTAGGTTTATTTTTGGCCTTGAAAGACCTATCCTGAGGAAGGGCGTGGCCCTTGCCCCCAGTGATATCAGAGATAATCTCTTTCAAGTCAGGGCCAAACAGCGTTTTCCCCTTGAAAGGAATGTTAAGCAATTTGTTCTTGGAAGACGCATCCGCTGACCAAGATTTTAACCAAAGCGCTCTGCGCGCCACAATAGCAAACCCAGAATTTTTCGCCGCTAACCTAGCCAATTGCAAAGTGGCGTCTAGGGTGAAAGAATTAGCCAATTTGAGAGCACGGATTCTGTCCATAATCTCCTCATAAGAAGGAGAATTACTAGTGATCGCCTTTTCTAGCTCATCGAACCAGAAACACGCGGCTGTAGTGACAGGGACAATGCATGAAATTGGTTGTAGAAGGTAACCTTGCTGAACAAACATCTTTTTAAGCAAACCTTCTAATTTTTTATCCATAGGATCTTTGAAAGCACAACTATCTTCTATGGGTATAGTGGTGCGTTTGTTTAGAGTAGAAACCGCCCCCTCGACCTTGGGGACTGTCTGCCATAAGTCCTTTCTGGGGTCGACCATAGGAAACAATTTTTTAAATATGGGGGGAGGGACGAAAGGTATACCGGGCCTTTCCCATTCTTTATTTACAATGTCCGCCACCCGCTTGGGTATAGGAAAAGCTTCGGGGGGCCCCGGGACCTCTAGGAACTTGTCCATTTTACATAGTTTCTCTGGGATGACCAAATTCTCACAATCATCCAGAGTGGATAACACCTCCTTAAGCAGAGCGCGGAGATGTTCCAACTTAAATTTAAATGTAATCACATCAGGTTCAGCTTGTTGAGAAATTTTCCCTGAATCTGAAATTTCTCCCTCAGACAAAACCTCCCTGGCCCCCTCAGACTGGTGTAGGGGCCCTTCAGAAACAATATCATCAGCGTCCTCATGCTCTTCAGTATTTTCTAAAACAGAGCAGTCGCGCTTTCGCTGATAAGTGGGCATTTTGGCTAAAATGTTTTTGATAGAATTATCCATTACAGCCGTTAATTGTTGCATAGTAAGGAGTATTGGCGCGCTAGATGTACTAGGGGCCTCCTGTGTGGGCAAGACTGGTGTAGACGAAGGAGGGGATGATGCAGTACCATGCTTACTCCCCTCACTTGAGGAATCATCTTGGGCATCATTTTCTCTAAATTTTGTGTCACATAAATCACATCTATTTAAATGAGAAGGAACCTTGGCTTCCCCACATTCAGAACACAGTCTATCTGGCAGTTCAGACATGTTAAACAGGCATAAACTTGATAACAAAGTACAAAAAACGTTTTAAAATAAAACTGTTACTGTCACTTTAAATTTTAAACTGAACACACTTTATTACTGCAATTGCGAAAAAGTATGAAGGAATTGTTAAAAATTCACCAAAATTTCACCACAGTGTCTTAAAGCCTTAAAAGTATTGCACACCAAATTTGGAAGCTTTAACCCTTAAAATAACGGAACCGGAGCCGTTTTTATATTTAACCCCTTTACAGTCCCTGGTATCTGCTTTGCTGAGACCCAACCAAGCCCAAAGGGGAATACGATACCAAATGACGCCTTCAGAAAGTCTTTTCTATGTATCAGAGCTCCTCACACATGCATCTGCATGTCATGCTTCTCAAAAACAAGTGCGCAATACAGGCGCGAAAATGAGACTCTGCCTATGATTTGGGAAAGCCCCTAGAGAATAAGGTGTCCAATACAGTGCCTGCCGGTTATTTTACAAAATTCCCAAGATTAAAATAATTCCTCAAGGCTATGGAGTATAAAATATGTTTATATATAAATCGATTTAGCCCAGAAAATGTCTACAGTCTTAAAAAGCCCTTGTGAAGCCCTTATTTACTGTCTGTAATAAAAATGGCTTACCGGATCCCATAGGGAAAATGACAGCTTCCAGCATTACATCGTCTTGTTAGAATGTGTCATACCTCAAGCAGCAAAAGTCTGCTCACTGTTCCCCCAACTGAAGTTAATTCCTCTCAACAGTCCTGTGTGGAACAGCCATCGATTTTAGTAACGGTTGCTAAAATCATTTTCCTCTTACAAACAGAAATCTTCATCTCTTTTCTGTTTCAGAGTAAATAGTACATACCAGCACTATTTTAAAATAACAAACTCTTGATTGAATAATAAAAACTACAGTTAAACACTAAAAAACTCTAAGCCATCTCCGTGGAGATGTTGCCTGTACAACGGCAAAGAGAATGACTGGGGAAGGCGGAGCCTAGGAGGGATCATGTGACCAGCTTTGCTGGGCTCTTTGCCATTTCCTGTTGGGGAAGAGAATATCCCACAAGTAAGGATGACGCCGTGGACCGGACACACCTATGTTAGAGAAATGTGTACTTTTAATTAATTCCTTCCTTGCACCTTTTTTGACATACATCTGCACTTTGCCCAGCGTACTGTGTTGACGTATTACCTACGTCCCTCACAGAGGTGCTGGTACCAGGGGGCAGAAGGCACCTGCCTTCAAATGATAAGGGAGCACTTGTCACTCTACCTTACCATATGAAACTAGATCGCCAATCCTTACAGACAGTGACACTATCTGTATTAATCTTGCAGTAGTGGTGGTTGGAGTAGGGGGAAGGGAGGCAGGTGGGTGGCCCATTGTGGGAGGGAGAGGCAGGTCCCAACACTACATAAAAAATAATACATAAATCACACAGCACAGCTGCACTTGGTGGCCTTCTAATTACCAAAAACAATGGCAAAGCCATGCATGTCTGCCATTTCTGAATGAAGGCGATCCTATAGAAGCTTTTATAACCATTTGTCTTGTGACTGCAGTAGTTGCGTGTAAAAACTTTCAGTGAGAAACTCAAAGCTTGTGATAAAGTTTACTTTTTTTTTTTATAGGATTGCATTTCACGGGCAAATTGTGGCATAACTTGAGCTGTCTACCTTAAAAAATTATATATAGATTTTGGGACCAATTTAGAGAATTTGGGTAGTTCTGTTATACCAAATGAGAGATATCCAACTACATCATTTTAGTTATAGCTGCAGATAAAAACCTGAAAATGATCAAAAATATTAATAAATACATTTAGCTTTCATGGGTAAATAAAAAACAAAAAAAACAATGGCTCTTTTCTGTCATTGCAAACATGCGGCTAGATTACGAGTTTTGCGTTATGAGTAAAAAAGCAGCATTAAAGGCTCATAACGCTGCTTTTTCACTACCGCTGCTATTATGAGTCTTGTAGGTACAGCTGTACCGCACACTTTTTTGGCAAATTAACTTTTTTCTTTTTTCAATGGGACTTCCATAGCGCCGGTATTACAAGCTTTTTTTTGGAGGCCAAAAAGTGAGCGGTACAGCCTATCCCGCAAGATTCGTAACGCATTCTAAAGTCAGTAGTTATGAGTTTTACGCTACAAAGCTGTAGCATAAAACTCATAACTAAAGTGCTAAAAAGTACACTAACACCCATAAACTACCTATTAACCCCTAAACCGCTGCACTCCCGCCTCGCAAACAATAGTTAAATATCATTAACCCCTAATCTGCCGCAACCTACATTACAGTTATTAACCCCTAATCTGCCGCCCCAACGTTGCCGCCACTATACTAAAGTTATTAACCCCTAAACCTAAGTCTAACCCTAACCCCCACTAACTTAAATATAATTAAAAGAAGTCTAAAGAAAACCTACTATTAATAACTAAATAATTCCTATTTAAAACTAAATACTTACCTGTAAAATAAACCCTAAGCTAGCTACAATATAACTAATAGTTACATTGTATCTAGCTTAGGGTTTATTTTTATTTTACAGGCAAGTTTGTATTTATTTTAACTAGGTAGAATAGTTACTAAATAGTTATTAACTATTTACTAACTACCTAGCTAAAATAAATACAAATTTACATGTAAAATAAAACCTAACCTGAGTTACACTAACATCTAGCCTTACACTACAATTAAATAAATAACCTAAATTAAATACAATTAACTAAATTAAATACAAATACTTAAATTACAAAAAAATAAACACTTAATTACACAAAATAAAAAACAAATTACAAGATATTTAAACTAATTACACCTAATCTAATAGCCCTATCAAAATAAAAAAGCCCCCCCCCCCAAATAAAAAATCCCCTAGCCTAAACTAAACTACCAATAGCCCTTAAAACACCTCCCAACAGTAAAACCCACCCAACCCCCCAAATAAAACCCTAACTAAAAAAACCTAAGCTCCCCTTTGCCCTGAAAAGGGCATTTGGATGGCCATTTAGCTCTATTGCTGCCCAAACCCTAATCTAAAACTAAAACCGACCCAATATACCCTTAAAAAAACCAAACACTAACCCCGAAGATCCACTTACAGTTTTGAAGACTGGAAATCCATCCTCAACGAAGCCGGGAGAAGTCTTCATTCATCGAAGCCGGGAGAAGTCTTCATCAAAGCCGGGAGAAGTCTTCATCAAAGCCGGGAGAAGTCTTCATCAAAGCCGGGAGAAGTCTTCATCCAAGCCGGGAGAAGTCTTCATCCAAGCCGGGAGAAGTCTTCATCCAAGCCGGGAGAAGTCTTCATCCAAGCCGGGAGAAGTCTTCATCCAAGCCGGGAGAAGTCTTCATCCAAGCCGGGAGAAGTCTTCATCCAAGCCGGGAGAAGTCTTCATCCAAGCCGGGAGAAGTCTTCATCCAACCCGGGAGAAGTCTTCATCCAAGCCGGGAGAAGTCTTCATCCAAGCCGGGAGAAGTCTTCATCCAAGCCGGGAGAAGTCTTCATCCAAGCCGGGAGAAGTCTTCATCCAAGCCGGGAGAAGTCTTCATACAAGCCGGGAGAAATCTTCATCCAAGCCTGGAGAAGTGGTCCTCCAGACGGGCAGAAGTCTTCATCCAGACGTCATCTTCTATCTTCATCCATCCGGTGCGGGTCCATCTTCAAGACATTCGGCACGGAGCACCCTCTTCTTACGACGACTCCCGACGAATGAAGGTTCCTTTAAGTGACGTCATCCAAGATGGTGTCTCTTAGAATAGGAATTAAGGTTGAAAAAAATCCTATCAGCCAATCGAAATCTAAGGGACGCCATCTTGGATGACGTCACTTAAAAGAACCTTCATTCGCCGGGAGTCGTTTAGTTTTAGATTATGGTTTGGGCAGCAATAGAGCTAAATGCCCTTTTAAGGGTAATGCCCATTCAAATGCCCTTTTCAGGGCAATGGGGAGCTTAGGTTTTTTTAGTTAGGGTTTTATTTGGGTTGGTTGTGTGGGTGGTGGGTTTTACTGTTGGGGGGTTGTTTGTATTTTTTTTTTCAGGTAAAAGAGCTGATTTCTTTGGGGCAATGCCCCGCAAAAGGCCCTTTTAAGGGCTATTGGTAGTTTAGTTTAGGCTAGGGTTTTTTTTTTTATTTTGGGGGGGCTTTTTTAAATTTGATAGGGCTATTAGATTAGGTGTAATTAGTTTAAATATCTTGTAATTTGTTTTTTATTTTGTGTAATTTAGTGTCTGTTTTTTTTGTAATTTAGGTATTTGTATTTAATTTAGGTAATTTATTTAATTGTAGTGTAAGGTTAGGTGTTAGTGTAACTCAGGTTAGGTTTTATTTTACAGGTAAATTTGTATTTATTTTAGCTAGGTAGTTAGTAAATAGTTAATAACTATTTAGTAAATATTCAACCTAGTTAAAATAAATATAAACTTGCCTGTAAAATAAAAATAAACCCTAAGCTAGATACAATGTAACTATTAGTTATATTGTAGCTAGCTTAGGGTTTATTTTACAGGTAAGTATTTAGTTTTAAATAGGAATTATTTAGTTATTGATAGTAGGTTTTCTTTAGATTTATTTTAATTATATTTAAGTTAGTGGGTGTTAGGGTTAGACTTAGGTTTAGGGGTTAATAACTTTAGTATAGTGGCGTCGACGTTGGTGCTGCAGATTAGGGGTTAATAACTGTAATGTAGGTTGCGGCGATGTTAGGGGCGCCAGATTAGGGGTTAATAATATTTAACTATTGTTTGTGAGGCAGGAGTACGGCGGTTTAGGGGTTAACATGTTTATTATAGTGGTGGTGACGTTGGGGCGGCAGATTAGGGGTTAATAAATGTAGGTGTCGGCGATGTTGGAGGCAGCAGATTAGGGGTTAATAAGTATAATGTAGGTGTCGGCGATGTCCGGAGCGGCAGATTAGAGGTTAATAAGTGTAAGATTAGGGGTGTTTAGACTCCGGGTTTATGTTAGGGTGTTAGGTGTAAACATATATTTTGTTTCCCCATAGGAATCAATGGGGCTGCGTTACTGAGCTTTACGCTGCTTTTTTACATGTGTTAGGCTTTTTTTCAGCCGGCTCTCCCCATTGATGTCTATGGGGAAATCGTGCACGAGCACGTACAACCAGCTCACCGCTGACTTAAGCAGCGCTGGTATTGGAGTGCGGTATGGAGCACAATTTTGCTCTACGCTCACTTCTTGCCTTTTAACGCCGGGTTTAGAAAAACCTGTAATACCAGCGCTGTAGGTAAGTGAGCAGTGACAACGTGCAAATTAGCACCGCACCCCTCATAACGCAAAACTCGTAATCTAGCCGATGGTTAATAATTCTCTGGTACTTTGGCCAACTTGTTCTCTGAAATTCTTAGTAGAAAAGGGGTTATTTAAAAGGGCCACTATATTAAAAATTAAGTTTCATGATTCAGATAAAGCATACAATTTAAAAAAAAAAAAAAAAAAACACATTTTGAAGCTCAGCTTCTACTGAGCAGGTGCACAGTACATACATATATGCATTTTTTTTGATTGGCTGATGACCGTCACATGATACTGAGGGGGGCGGATTGGATTTACTTTAAATAATTGACAGAAAATATTCTGCTGCTCATTTCAAATTTAAAAGTAAGTGAAATTGCATGGTCTTTTTACTGTGTATTTGTCAGTTATTGAATTCCACTGTATTTAGTGGTCCTTTAAATAATGTCCCTGTGCCTTAAATCTCAAAAAGGAGACATACCACATATTGTAGGGTCACCATGCTCCCTTTTCTGCTGCAGGAGGGACCTATTCTGTTCTTGTTCATGAGATACATAAATAGTCAGTCGAGGTCGCACATTCCTGTGTAAACACAAAAAAAAACATAATTTATGCTTACCAGATCAATTCCTTTCCTTCCGGATAGGAAGAGTCCACGGCTTAATTCCTTAATGTTGGGAAATACAACACCTGGCCACCAAGAGGAGGCAAAGACACCCCAGCCAAAGGCTTAAATATCCCTCCCACTTCCTCTTTAGCCTAGTCATTCTGCTGAGGGAACAAGGAAAGGTAGGAGAAACATTAGGGTATAAATGGTGCCAGAAGAATAAAATAAATAATAGGGGACCACCCATAGACAAGAAAAAACATGTGGGGGCCGTGGACTCTCCCTATCCAGAAGGAAAGGAATTTATCTGGTAAGCATAAATTATGTTTTCCTTCCTAAGATAGGGAGAGTCCACGGCTTCATTCCTTACTGTTGGGAAAACTATACCCAAGCTCCAGAGGACACTGAATGAATAACGGGAGGGAACAAAAGGGAAGAGGCGGGCCCTATTCTGAGGGCACCACAGCCTGCAAAACTTTTCTCTTGAAAGCTGCTTCAGCCGAAGCAAAAACATCAAACTTGTAAAATTTTGAAAAAGTATGTAAGGAGGACCAGTTAGCCGCCTTACAAATCTGATCCAGAGAGGCCTCGTTCTTAAAGGCCCAAGAGGAAGCCACTGCTCTAGTGGAATGAGCCGTTATCCTCTCAGGAGGATGATGTCCCGCTGTTTTGTAAGCTAAGCGGATGACACTCCTCAACCAAAAAGATAGGGAAGTCGAAGTAGCCTTCTGCCCCTTACACTTCCCCGAATAGACAACAAAGAGGAAGATAAAACTTCAAGGTTCGAACCACATCCAAATTGTGAAGTAAGCGTTCCTTCGATGAAGAAGGATTAGGACACAAGGAAGGAACCACAATCTCCTGATTGATTTTGCGATCTGACACAACCTTAGGAAGAAAACCTAAATTAGTACGTAAAACTGCCTTATCTGCATAAAAAAAAAATCAGATAAGGGGGCTCACATTGCAAAGCAGAGATCTCAGAGAACATTCCAAGATAACAATTTAATGTCAACAGAATGCAGAGGCTCAAACGGAACCTGTTGCAAAACCCAAAGAACAAGATTTAGGCTCCAAGGAGGAGCCCCAGATCTAAACGCTGGTCTGATCCTAATCAGAGCCTTAAGAAAGGACTGCACGTCTGGAAACTCAGCCAAAAAAAACGACAGGGACGAAATCTGTCCCCTCAGGGAACTAGCAGAAAGGCCCTTCTCCAGCCCATCCTGGAGAAAAGATAAGAACCTGTGCCAGGAAAAACCACACCAGAATAAGTAGGTCCTCCACACCTTTTGGTAGATACGCTGAGTAACTGGTTTATGAGCTTGAATAAGAGTATCAATAACACTCTCAGAGAAATCTCTCTTGGCTGAGACTAAGCGTTCAATCTCCACGCAGTCAGCCTAAGAGAATCTAGATTTTGATGAACAAATGGACCTTGTATCAGCAGGTCTCTGCAACAAGGTAACTTCCATGGAGGAGATGAGGACATCCCCACTAGATTTGTGAACCACGTCCTTTGCAGCCACAATAGAGCAATCAGGATTACTGATACCCACTCCTGCTTGATGCGGGTCACCACTCGAGGAAGAAGTGGTAATGGAGGGAAAAACAAAATATATGCTTACCTGATAAATTTATTTATTTCTAGACATGGTGAGTCCACGGAATCATCAATTACTATTGGAAATATCACTCCTGGCCAGCAGGAGGAGGCACAGAGTACCACAGCAAAGCTGTTAAGTATCACTTCCCTTCCCACAATCCCCAGTCATTCGACCGAAGGAAAAGGAGAGAAAGGAAATAACACAAGTTGTAGAGGTGCCTGAGATTTAGATAAAAAAAAAAAAACTCTGAAAAAAGTGGTGTGCCATGGACTCACCCTGTCTAGAAATAAATGAACGACTTGGAAAAACCAAGCTTAGCTAAAATCAAGCGTTCAATCTCCAAGCAGTCAGCTTCACAGAAACGAGATTTGGATGAAGGGCCCCTGAAGAAGTAGGTCCTTCCTCAGAGGAAGTCTCCACGGGGGTAGAGACGACAATTCTACTAGATCTGCATATCAAATCCTGCGAGGCCCCGCAGGAGGTATTGGATCAAGCAGGAGAGAGCGTTGGTGAGTCTGAGCAATGACACGTGGAAGGAGAGCAAACGGAGGAAACAGATATGCCAACCTGAAGTTCCAAGGAACTGCCAGAGCATCTATCAGAAAGGCCTGAGGATCTCTCGACCTTGAACCGTATTTTGGGAGCATGGCATTCTGACGAGACGCCATCAGATCCAATTTCCGGTAACCCCCATTTGGTTGTTAACCTGGAGAACACTTCCGGATGGAGTTCCCACTCCATGGGATGGAAAGTCTGTCTGCTCAGGAAATCCGCTTCCCAATTGTCCACTCCTGGAATGTGGATGGCAGATAGACAGCAATTGTGAGCCTCTGCCCACTGAATGATTCGAGCCACCTCCTTCATGGCTCAAGAACTCTGAGTGTCCTCCCCCCCATGGTGGTGGATGTAAGCCACTGAGGTTATGTTGTCCGACTGGTACCTGATAAACCGGGCTAAAGCCAGTTGAGGCCAAGCCATCAAGGCATTGAAGATCGCTTTCAATTCCAGTATGTTTATGGGGATAGCAGATTCCTCCTGAGACCAAAGTCCCTGCGCCTTCAATAAAGTCCCAGACTGCTCTCCAACCCATCAGGCTGGCGTCCGTGGTCACAATTACCCATGAGCGTCTCCGAAAACATGTCTCATGGGACAGATGCTCTTTAGACAGCCACCACAGCAGAGAGTCTCTTGTTGATTGATCCAGAACTATCTTCTGAGACAGGTATGCATAATCCCCGTTCCATTGACCAAGCATGCATAGCTGTAGGGCTCTAAAAAAGAATTGTGCAAAGGGAACTGTGGCGAGGCCAAATAGAAGCGCTACAAATTGAAAGTGTTTGTCCAGATAGGCAAATCTCTGAAACCTGTGATGGTCCCTGTGAATGGGAACATGCAGATACGCATTCTTCAAGTCTATCGTCGTCATGAACTGACCTTCCTGAACCAGAGGAAGAATGGAACGGATAGTCTCCATCTTGAAGGACGGCACCAGGAACAGGCTGGAATAGAACCCTAGACCCTGTTCCTGTATTGGGACTGGAACTATCACTCCCAAGAGAGAAAGATCCTGTACAAATTTCAAGAACACCTCTCTTTTTATCTGGTCTATAGATAATCTTGAGATGAAACCTGCCCCTGGGAGGAAAGGTCTTGAACTCTAACTTGTAAACCTGGGATACTATGTCCACGGACCACGGGTCTGGGACATCTTGTTCCCAAACGTGAAAGAGTCTGCCCCCCACTTGATCCGATTCCGGGCAGAAACTTCATGCTGACTTAAATTCAGCTGCAGGCTTTTTAGATTGCTTCCCCTTATTCCAAGACTGATTGGGCTTCCATGCAGGCTTGGACTGCTTGGTAGAGGAGGGGGAAGACTTACCTCTGAAATTTCGAAAGGAACTAAAATTACTCTGACGTCCTTTTGATTTGTTCTTCTTGTCTTGAGGCAGAAAAGAACCCTTACCACCTGTGATATCAGAAATAATTTCTACCAACCCTGGCCTAAACAAGGTCTTTCCCTTGTAAGGAATTGCCAAAAGCTAAGATTTAGAAGAAACATCAGCTGGCCAAGATTTCAGCAATAGCGCCCTACGTGCTAAAATTGCAAAGCCAGATATCTTGGCTCCCAATTTAATGGCCTGCAAAGAGGCGTCAATGATAAAGGAATTGGCTAACCCGAGAGCCTTTATCCTGTCCTGAATCTCCTCCAAAGGAGTCTCAGCTTGGAGAGACTCAGACAACGCATCAAACCAGTAGGCTCCCACACTTTTTACTGTAGAAATACACACCGCCGGCTGCCATTGTAAACCCTGGTGAATATACATCTTCTTTAAGAAAGCTTCCAGCTTCTTATCCATAGGGTTCTTAAAAGAGCAACTATCCTCAATAGGAATAGTTGTCCTCTTAGCCTAGAAATCGCCCCTTCCACCTTGGGGGCCATCTGCCATGACTCCTTGATGGAATCAGCCACCGGAAACATCTTCTTAAAGACTGGAGAGAGGGAAAAAGGAATTCCTGGCCTCTCCCATTCCTGGGCAATAATCTCTGTAGCACGGTCTGGCACTGGAAACACCTCCCCTGGGGAGGGAACATCAAAGTATATATTCAAATTTGCTAGATTTCTTAGAGTTGACAATGACAGGAGAATTGGAGTCGTCCAAAGTAGCCAAAACCTCCTTTAATAAAACACGAAGGTGTTCAGGCTTAAATCTGAAGGAAACCACTTCAGCATCAGAAGAAGGAATTACACTATCCAAATCTGAGATTTCACCCTCAGAGGCTACCGAAGTATCCTCGTCTTCCAACTTATGGGAAAGAGCAACTTGGTTAGCCTGTACAGGATCTGATACCTTACTATCTGATTATCCAATTGTCCCCTTACGTTTCCCCTGCAGCATGGGGATGGCAGCTAGCGCCTCAGATACAGCAGAGGATACCTGGGCAGCAATTTCGGCCTTCAAATACACTCCATCAGGAGTTTGCCAGGAACCGCAGGGCTCTGCATGTGACATTAATACGGGTTGGGGTGCTTGAGGAAGAGACTGTGGCATTGCCTGAACAGTATCAACCTAAGAGAATGGTGGCTCAGAAACAGTCTGCCTTTGTACATCAGAGTTCTTTCAATACAAGAACTACAAAAAGGCAAAGAGGGTTCAACTTGTGCATTCAAACAAAGCTTGCACTCAATAGCAGGCATAGACTCTATGTCCATCTTGCAAATGATATCACAAATTTAGAAGAGAAACAAAAAAAAAACAAAAAAAATGTGTTTTTTTTTGTATTATAACAAATACGTAGACCGTTGCTAACTTTATTGCAAATTATTCAACCCCCACAGAGAAAAATATCTTGGCTCCCAATTTCGCTATAAAAATTCAGGAGAACCTTACTGGCACTGATACACCTCAGCGCTAAGCTGAGGTGCCTACCTGTTTCTCTCTGACATGGAGCGGAGTACCAACGAATCAGCCCCTGAATGAGGGAAGGAGCCACCGAAGCCAACAAACTCTCAATAAGGAGAAAAAAAAAAAAAAAAAGACGCCAAGCAACAGCACGCTGCATCTAGAGGGAGAAGCTCTGCCCCTCTTGACGTCACAGCCGGCTCCGTATACGGACCGCAAGTGCAAAAAAAAACGGCACAAAATAGCTCCCAAAAGTTAACGACTGCAAAAATAAGCAGTCTAACCAACTGAGCCACCAATAAGGTTAACACTCTATAAGCGTCACAAACTGTCTCTCTTTTAAGGACTCTGACGTCCTGCTACCGCCACACAGTGGCCTGCATCCTGTCAAATTAATCCTGACTCTCAGGAATTACGTAGCCCCATATAAGGTGCAGCCTATCAGATTTAGTGCCAGGGTCTTCTTATAAGAAATAAAATGGCACTTACCTGCAACCTGTGACTGTCTGACAGGAGGACAGTTCACCTGGTATAAGGGGAAGCCACTCCTCACAGAGACCTGTGGATAGAAGAAGGAACAGAGAGTAAGCCTACTGTATGAGGGCAGCAATCTTGTCAGGAAAAAGCAGTGAGGCCCACCCTAAAAGTTCCTGACTGCTTGAAAGCTACCACAGCCCTACTGAAGTGACTATTGTGGAGTACAGCTAAACCCAGCTTGTCAGGGAAGATCAGAGCAAGCCTGCTCAGGCTTCCAAAATAAAACAATGACCTGGACAGAGCCACCAAGAAAGCGAATCTCTCGACTAGCTGTCTAATATAATCTGTTGAGACAGATCTGAATGATCGCCGTTCTACTGCCTCAGTATGCACAGTTGTAAAGGTCTGAGACAGAACCTGGCAAAAGGAATGATGTCCATGCAGGACACCCTGAGACCAATCACCTCCATACACTGAGCCACAGAGGGACTCAAGGAGGTCCGGAGGGCAAGACATGCCAAAGTTAGCTTGCAACGTCTCTGGTCTGTTAGAAATATCCTCATGGATATGGAGTCTATTACAGTACCCAGGAATTCCACCCTGGTACCTGGGATAAGAGAACTCTTTTCTAAGTTTATCTTCCATCCATGTGATCGAAGAAGACTGAGAAGGGACCCAGAATTCTTCCACAAGACGAAAGGATGGTGCTTGCACCAGAATATCATCCAAGTATGGGGCTACTGCAATACCCTGATTTCTGGTAACGGCTAGAAGAGCCCCCAGAACCTTTGTAAAGATTCTTGGAGCAGTAGTTAGGCCAAAAAGAAGGGCAATGAACTGGAAGTGCTGGTCCAGGAATAAAAACCTCAGAAACTGAAAGTGTTCCCTGTGGATTGGAACATGAAGGTAAGCGTCATTCAGATCTATAGTGGTCATAAACTGGCCCTCCTGAATTAAAGGAAGGGTGGACCTTATCGTCTCCATCCTGAAGGAAGGGACACTGAGAAATTTGTTTAAGCACTTTAGGTCCAGAATTGAGCGGAAAGTTCCCTCCTTTGGGACCCCGAAAAGGTTTGAATAAAATTCCAAACCTCTTTCTTTGATAGGCACCGGGACAACTCCTAAGGAGGATAGATCACAAATGCACCCTAGAAAGGCATCCCTCTTTTTTGGTCTGGTAGACAGATTCGAGAGAAGGAATCTGCCCTTTGGCGGATGAGATTTGAAGCCTATCTTGAATCCCTGAGATACCACCTCCAGGACCCACGGATCCTGTACTTTCTTGAACCAGGCATCTGAAAAAAGAGACAGTCTGCCCCCTACACGATCCGATCCCGGATCGGGGGCCACGCCTTCATGCCAATTTGTTTTTGGCGGACTTCTCATTCTACTTTGATTTATTCCAGGACTGAGCCAGCTTCCAAGTACTCTTGGATTGCTAGGGCTTAGAGGAGGATTGTTGTCATTGGGATTTGTCAGAACATAAATTAGAAGATTGTCGTTCCTTAGACTTGTTCCTCTTATCTTGCGGTAGAAAGACATCCTTGCCTCTGGTAACTGTAGAAATAATGGAGTCCAGGCCTGGACCAAATAAAATGTTTCCCTTGAAGGGAAGAGAAAGGAGTCTGGACTTTGAAGTCTTGGTCTGCGGATATGACTTCTACCAGAGCGCCCGCTGGGCTAAGACCGCAAAGCCAGAGGCCTTTGCATTTAGGCGAATAACTTGAATTTTCGCATCACAGATAAAATTAACAATTCTCAGAGCTTTAATTCTGTCTTGAATATCCTCCACTCCACCTCAATGAGTTTCGACAAAGTCGCATCAGTAGGTAGCCGCTCCGGCAACTGCAGCCACCGGTTAAAACAAAAAACCTGTATGTTGAAACATCTATCTCAGTAAGGTTTCCATTTTCTTATCCATCGGCTCTCTGAATGAAGAACTATCCTCAAGAGGTATAGTAGTACGTTTAGCAAGCGTAGAGATAGCACCATCCACCTTAGGAATGGAGCCCCACAAATCCAGATCAGAGCCTGGAACCGGGAACAACTTTTTAAAAGTAGACGAGGGGGAAAAGGAAGAATCAATTATTTCCCATTAATTCTTAATAATGTTCGCCATCTTAACCGGCACAGGAAAAGTCAAAGGAACTTTCCTGTCTTCGTAAACTCTAATTTAGGTATTATAGGTTCTTCAGGCAGCGCGGCCTCTGGAACCTCTAACGTAGACAGAACCTCCTTTAATAAAAAGCACAAGTGCTCAATTTTAAATCTTAAGGATGGTTGCTCCGCAGCAGGATGCTTAGACGCTTAGGACTCCGACCCAGAAAATTCACCCTCTGAAGCTACAGAGGTTAACTCATCATCGAATGACTGGGAAATAATAGCTAAATACGATAAATATTTACATGACTCTAGGTCAGGAGAGCTATGTTTAACCTTTCTCTTGCGTTTGTTAGAGCGGACCGCAGACACCGCTGTTTGTAACTGCGCGGCAAAGTCCGCAGGAAGAAGGCGCCCTCCGGATGGAGGATTAGATGTGCTATGGGGAACTGCATGTGGAGTGGATAATGTAGCAAGGGTAGTAATCTCACGGGAGTCCTGAGAGGTAGACGGCTCAGAGGCCCTAAGAGCCTTAGCAGGCTTGTTTCCCTTCTTAGACTTTATAACAGTGTTAAGGCATGTGGAACATAATTGAGTGGGCGGGAAAACCACGGCCTCCACACAATAAAAACAGATATGATTCAGTACAGAAGGAGTACCTTCTAACATGTCAGAATCCTCCATAGCTCAGGTTATACCCACAGAAAGACGCAAATAAAAACGTTTTTTATTATAGAAAACTACACCTTTATACTCCCAATGGCTGGGGCACTCACCACCTCCTAGACCCAGACAGTTAACAGAGGAAACGCTCTCCTCAGGTTCAAGTCTCAGCTGGAATGGAGGAAATGAACATAGACCACACCCGGTCACATGGAGTGCAAGACAGTACTTCTCCTGTTATTACAAGTACAGCAAGTAATAGAAGCTGTGCAACACTTTCAAAAACGAAAGTGAAACTTAAAAGTGAAACCTGTTTGTTCCAGCCAAAAAATGCACCCAGGAAAAAAAAAAAAATCACACAAAGCAGCATGTAAATAATGAATACACTGATTAAATTAACCCCAACTATTCAATAAACCCCTTCAAAGGATATTAACCTTGGATCCTATCAAGGTATAAAAGAGCCACAATGTGACCCAGTTATAGCGTTTTATGTGTAAAAATTTAAACGGTCTTACATCCATGCTGTGAAACAGAACACAGCCTATCAAGAGTGACAGTCTTATAGCAGCGCTCCTGACATGGACATCAGTGAAAAAAAGCAGGCAGTGAAACTCGTCAACACTGATTGCTTAGGAGCTGTTAGCAGTAGTCTGGATGGTTTTGCAGGAAAACTTTCCGTACATCTCTAGACTCCAACTATCAACAATACTCTCACTGAGAGGTTGACATGACTACTTAAAACTCCAGTCCTATCTCAAAGGGCAGATACCCTTTTTCAGGACTCTCAGAATCTTCTGACACTTCTCTGCCACCTCCTAACGTGACGAAAGGCAAAGAATAACTGGGGTAATGAGGAAGTTGGAGGGATATTTAAGCCTTTGGCTGGGGTGTCTGCCTCCTCCTGGTGGCCAGGTGTTGTATTTCCCAACAGTAAGGACTGAAGCCGTGGACTCTCCCTAGAAGAATAGGTAAATCAATCGCTTTACTGTACAGGCTGAGGAAATCATTACATTATAAAAATGAATAGAGACCTTGCTTTAACTGCATTCCAGAGTCTAATTCCATCTGCAGCTCCACAAACTTGCACAAAGTCTTCTTTTGACATCTTTAATAAGTCTGCACCTAGAAACAAACAATTTAATATGTAAAAAAAAACCTGTACATAAGAAGCAGCACAAAAAATAAATGCTTTACAATTAAAGTAATTCTTCTAGCACTCTAAAATACAAAATTCCAAGTGTGTCATCATTAAACCCCATTCTCAATCTGACTGAAAAAGAATGCCTTCAACATATTTGTATTTGAGAAGAGGAGCCACCTCTTATCACAGGGAGCAGCTTGGGTGAAATCTAATCAGAACACCTAGATCACTCCATCTTTCCTATTTGGATGAATGTAGACTCTGCATGAGTATTGTGGACTTTTATAAGTTATTTATTAGACTTTGATCAATTGATCGAGGAGGGTGCCCCCTCTTTGACTAGTTTGAATCATACCATATTTTGAAGATATACAAACACCCACACCAACGTTAAAATGTCATTCTTAAAGTATATATATATATATATATATTATTATTATTATCGGTTATTTGTAGAGCGCCAACAGATTCCGCCGTGCTAGTATATATACACATACACAAACACACACACACACACACACATACATATACACACACACAACTGAAAAGCTGAATCCTCAAATTGGTGGTATTTGATCATTTTTAATCTCAAATATACTACATCAATATATGACAGCTTCGTATTGCCATTAATAGTAACAAGCAGCGTGACAAGTTAAGGTGTTGGCTAAACTAGTGCATCGGATTACACCCTAATAACAAAATTGTCTAGGTAATAAATCATTATCTTTATTTGTAATGCACCAACAGATTCCATGGCGCAACTCAAGACAATAAAGAAGGACAAGACAGGGAAGGCAGAATAGGACATAAAGACTACAGAACCCTTCTATCTAGACAAATTACAAACTAAATGAGATTAAAGGGACAGTAAATTAAAAATTTAAATGTTTAAGATTAAGATAGAGCATACAATTTTAAAAAGCTTTCCATTATCAGATTTGCTTTGTTCTCTTCAGAACCTTTGTTGAGGAGTAAATCTAGGTAGGCTGACAGGAGCTAAGAGCGTGCACATCTTTAGTATTCTATGAGCAAGATTACAAGTAGCGCGTTATGAGTTTTCTGCACACAATGTGGTCTTTTCGCAATCAATTCCCATTGCGCAGCTATTACAAGTTTTGAAAAATCGCAATTGCGCATTCTCCTTTTACGCAACAATCCTTTCCACGCTTGAAGAGCTGTAGTTATAAATTTTGCACAACATTAAAGTTTCACAAAACACTTCCAAAATACATTACAAAGTACACTTAAACTCATTAACACAGTATAATAAAACTTATTTCCAAAAAATATTGCACACAAAACTTATAATGGCTCAAAGATACAAGATCTTGGGTGTTAAAAAAAAAAAAAAAAAAAAAGCAGATGCAAGGATTTTACATTGACATACATAGAGAAACATGGATTTATATGTATAGAGATATGTTTAACTAAGGAGAAATGAAAAGATTTTACATTACAATCTTATGCACATTAAACAATATCTCAGAGGGATTTTCAAAGCGATATTTACATATAGATCTTGAGATATCTAGACATAAATATATATATTCATATACATATCTCACAATAAATAGAGAGAAATGTTTATTAAGAAATACACAGCATATAGTCTGTTATGAAGACATTTTCGCAAAATGAAATATTCACATTTTCATGTACACTTTTCAAGGACAATACGTCATGGGTTTTGCGTAACATATTGGGGTTTTTGTGTGTCGTCTCCATTGACTTATATGGGGAATACGTGAACTTGCACGCAATTTGGCTGTTTAGATTATGCGGCATTAACGTGCATTAAAAACATAATTTATGCTTACCTGATAAATGTATTTCTCTTTTAGTGTATCCAGTCCACGGATCATCCATTACTTGTGGGATATTCTCCTTCCCAACAGGAAGTTGCAAGAGGATCACCCACAGCAGAGCTGCTATATAGCTCCTCCCCTCACTGCCATATCCAGTCATTCGACCGAAACAAGCCGAGAAAAGGAGAAACCATAGGGTGCAGTGGTGACTGTAGTTTAATTAAAAATTTAGACCTGCCTGAAAAGGACAGGGCGGGCCGTAGACTGGATACACTACAAGAGAAATAAATTTATCAGGTAAGCATAAATTATGTTTTCTCTTGTTAAGTGTATCCAGTCCACGGATCATCCATTACTTGTGGGATACCAATACCAAAGCTAAAGTACACGGATGATGGCAGGGACAAGGCAGGAACCACTGCCTGTAGAACCTTTCTCCCAAAAACAGCCTCCGAAGAAGCAAAAGTATCAAATTTGTAAAATTTGGAAAAAGTATGAAGGGAAGACCAAGTTGCAGCCTTGCAAATCTGTTCAACAGAGGCCTCATTTTTAAAGGCCCAGGTGGAAGCCACAGCTCTAGTAGAATGAGCTGTAATCCTTTCAGGAGGCTGCAGTCCAGCAGTCTCATAGGCTAAACGGATTATACTCCGAAGCCAAAAAGAAAGAGAGGTTGCCGAGGCCTTCTGACCTCTCCTCTGTCCAGAGTAAACAACAAACAGGTTAGATGTTTGGCGAAAATCTTTAGTAGCCTGTAAGTAAAACTTCAAGGCACGGACTACGTCTAGATTATGCAAAAGACGTTCCTTCTTTGAAGAAGGATTAGGACATAATGATGGAACAACAATCTCTTGATTGATATTCTTGTTAGAAACCACCTTAGGTAAAAACCCAGGTTTTGTACGCAGAACAACTTTATCTGAATGAAAGATCAGATAAGGAGAATCACAATGTAAGGCAGATAACTCCGAGACTCTTCGAGCCGAGGAAATAGCCATCAGAAAAAGAACTTTCCATGAAAGAAGTTTAAGCTCCATGGAGGAGAAACAGGTTTAAACACAGGCTTAATTCTAACTAAAGCCTGACAAAATGCCTGAACGTCTGGAACTTCTGCCAGACTATGTGTAAAAGAATAGACAGAGCAGAAATCTGTCCCTTTAAAGAACCAGCTGATAATCCTTTGTCCAAACCCTCTTGGAGGAAGGACAATATCCTAGGAATCCTAACCCTTACTCCATGAGTAAATTCTTGGATTCACACCAATGAAGATATTTACGTCATATCTTGTGGTAAATTTTCCTGGTGACAGGCTTTCGTGCCTGTATTAAGGTATCAATTACTGACTCGGAGAAGCCACGCTTTGATAGGATCAAGCGTTCAATCTCCATGCAGTCAGTCTCAGAGAAAGTAGATTTGGATGATTGAAAGGACCTTGTATTAGAAGGTCTTGTCTCAGAGGCAGAGTCCATGGTGGAAAGGATGACATGTCCACTAGGTCTGCATACCAGGTCCTGCGTGGCCACGCAGGCGCTATCAATATTACTGATGCTCTTTCCTGTATGTATTTTGGCAATCAGACGAGGGAGCAGAGGAAACGGTGGAAACACATAAGCCAGGTTGAAGAACCAAGGCGCTGCTAGAGCATCTATCAGTGCCGCTTCTGGGTCCCTGGACCTGGATCCGTAACAAGGAAGCTTGGCGTTCTGGTGAGACGCCATGAGATCCAATTCTGGTTTGCCCCAACGGAGAACCAATTGAGCAAACACCTCCGGATGGAGTTCCCATTCCCCCGGATGAAAAGTCTGACGACTTAGAAAATCTGCCTCCCAGTTCTCTACACCTGGGATATGGATCGCTGACAGGTGGCAAGAGTGAGTCTCTGCCCAGCAAATTATCTTGGAGACTTCTGACATCGCTAGGGAACTCCTGGTTCCCCCTTGATGGTTGATGTAAACCACAGTCGTGATGTTGTCCGACTGAAATCTGATGAACCTCAGTGTTGCTAGCTGAGGCCAAGCCAGAAGAGCATTGAATATTGCTCTTAACTCCAGAATATTTATTGGGAGGAGTTTCTCCTCCTGAGTCCATGAACCCTGAGCCTTCAGGGAGTTCCAGACTGCACCCCAACCTAGAAGGCTTGCATCTGTTGTTACAATTGTCCAATCTGGTCTGCGAAAGGTCATACCCTTGGACAGATGGGCCCGAGATAACCACCAGAGAAGAGAATCTCTGGTTTCCTGATCCAGATTTAGTAGAGGGGACAAATCTGTGTAATCCCCATTCCACTGACTGAGCATGCATAATTGCAGCGGTCTGAGATGCAGGCGCGCGAATGGCACTATGTCCATCGCCGCTACCATTAAGCCGATTACTTCCATGCACTGAGCCACCGTGGGGCGCGGAATGGAGTGAAGAACACGGCAAGCATTTAGAAGTTTTGATAACCTGGACTCCGTCAGGTAAATTTTCATTTCTACAGAATCTATTAGAGTCCCTAGGAAGGAAACCCTCGTGAGAGGAGATAGAGAACTCTTTTCTTCGTTCACTTTCCACCCATGCGACCTCAGGAATGCCAGAACTATCTTTGTATGAGATTTGGCAATTTGAAAGCTTGACGCCTGTATCAGGATATCGTCCAGGTAAGGAGCCACCGCTATGCCTCGCGGTCTTAGGACCGCCAGAAGTGAGCCCAGAACCTTTGTAAAAATTCTTGGGGCTGTAGTCAACCCGAATGGAAGAGCTACAAATTGGTAATGCCTGTCTAGAAAGGCAAACCTCAGGAACTGATGATGATTCTTGTGAATCGGAATGTGAAGGTAGGCATCCTTTAAGTCCACTGTGGCCATGTACTGACCCTCTTGGATCATGGGTAAAATGGTTTGAATAGTTTCCATCTTGAATGACAGAACTCTGAGGAATTCATTACAAGGAGATCTTGTACGCAGCTTAGGAATGCCTCTTTCTTTATCTGGTTTGCAGATAATCTTGAAAGGTGAAATCTCCCTTGTGGAGGAGAAGCTTTGAAGTCCAAAAGATATCCCTGAGATATGATCTCCAACGCCCAGGGATCCTGAACATCTCGTGCCCACGCCTGGGCAAAGAGAGAGAGTCTGCCCCCTACTAGATCCGTTGTCGGATAGGGGGCCGCTCCTTCATGCTGTCTTAGAGGCAGCAGCAGGCTTTCTGGCCTGCTTGCCCTTGTTCCAGGACTGGTTAGGTTTCCAGGCCTGCTTGGATTGAGCAAAAGTTCCCTCTTGTTTTGAAGCAGAGGAAGTTGATGCTGCACCTGCCTTGAAATTTCGAAAGGCACGAAAATTAGACTGTTTGGCCTTTGATTTGGCCCTGTCCTGAGGAAGGGTATGACCCTTACCTCCAGTAATGTCAGCAATAGTTTCTTTCAAACCAGGCCCGAGTAAGGTCTGCCCCTTGAAAGGAATGTTGAGTAATTTAGACTTTGAAGTCACATCAGCTGACCAGGATTTGAGCCATAGTGCCCTACGCGCCTGGATAGCGAATCCGGAATTCTTAGCCGTTAGTTTAGTCAAATGAACAATGGCATCAGAAACAAATTAGTTTGCTAGCTTAAGAGTTCTAAGCTTGTCAACAATTTCAGTCAATGGAGCTGTATGGATGGCCTCTTCCAGGGCCTCAAACCAGAATGCCGCCGCAGCAGTGACAGGCGCAATGCATGCAAGGGGCTGTAAAATAAAACCTTGTTGAATAAACATTTTCTTAAGGTAACCCTCTAATTTTTTATCCATTGGATCTGAAAAAGCACAACTGTCCTCAACCGGGATAGTGGTACACTTTGCTAAAGTAGAAACTGCTCCCTCCACCTTAGGGACAGTCTGCCATAAGTCCCGTGTAGTGGCATCTATTGGAAACATTTTTCTAAATATAGGAGGTGGGGAAAAGGGCACACCGGGCCTATCCCACTCCTTACTAATAATTTCTGTAAGCCTTTTAGGTATTGGAAAAACATCAGTACTCACCGGCACTGCATAGTATTTATCCAGCCTACACAATTTCTCTGGCACTGCAATTGTGTCACAGTCATTCAGAGCAGCTAATACCCCCCCAAGCAATACACGGAAGTTCTCAAGCTTAAATTTAAAATTAGAAATCTCTGAATCAGGTCTCCCCGATTCAGAGACGTCACCCACAGACTGAAGCTCTCCGTCCTCAGGTTCTGCATATTGTGACGCAGTATCAGACATGGCTCTTACAGCATCTACGCGCTCTGTATCTCGTCTAACCCCAGAGCTATCGCGCTTGCCTCTCAATTCAGGCAATCCGGATAATACCTCTGACAGGGTATTATTCATGATTGCAGCCATGTCCTGCAAAGTAATCGCTATGGGCATCCCTGATGTACTTGGCGCCATATTAGCGTGTGTCCCTTGAGCGGGAGGCGAAGGGTCCGACACGTGGGGAGAGTTAGTCGGCATAACTTCCCCCTCGACAGACCCCTCTGGTGACAATTCTTTTATAGATAAAGACTGATCTTTACTGTTTAAGGTGAAATCAATACATTTAGTACACATTCTCCTATGGGGCTCCACCATGGCTTTTAAACATAATGAACAAGTATCCTCTGTTTCAGACATGTTTGTACAGACTAGCAATGAGACTAGCAAGCTTGGAAAACACTTTAAAACAAGTTAACAAGCAATATAAAAAACGTTACTGTGCCTTTAAGAGAAACAAATTTTGACAAAATTTGAAATAACAGTGAAAAAAGGCAGTTACACTAACGAAATTTTTACAGTGTATGTAACTAGTTAGCAGAGCATTGCACCCACTTGCAAATGGATGATTAACCCCTTAACAAAAACAGAATAATAAATGACAAAAACGTTTTTTAAACACAGTCACAACAACTGCCACAGTCTACTGTGATTGTTACCCTCCTCAAACACGACTTTTGAAGCCTTTAGAGCCCTTCAGAGATGTCCTGTATCAAGCAGAGGGAAGCTGAATGTCTGTCAGTATTTTTATCTGCACAGAAAAGCACTAAAATAGGCCCTTCCCACTCATATTGCAACAGTGGAAAGCTTCAGGAAACTGTTTCTAGGCAAAAATCAAGCCAGCCATGTGGAGAAAAAACTAGACCCCAATAAGTTTTGTCACCAAACATATATAAAAACGATTAACATGCCAGCAAACGTTTTATATAACACTTTTAAAAGAGTATGTATCTCTGTTAATAAGCCTGATACCAGTCGCTATTAAATCACTGCATTTAGGCTTAACTTACATTAATCAGGTATCAGCAGCATTTTTCTAGCAAGTTCCATCCTTAGAAATATATTAACTGCACATACCTTTTTGCAGGAAAACCTGCACGCCATTCCCTCTCTGAAGTTACCTCACTCCTCAGAACATGTGAGAACAGCAATGGATCTTAGTTACTTCTGCTAAGATCATAGAAATCACAGGCAGATTCTTCTTCTAATGCTGCCTGAGATGAAACAGTACACTCCGGTACCATTTAAAAATAACAAACTTTTGATTGAAGTTAAAAAACTAACTATAATACACCACACTCCTCTTACTACGTCCATCTTTGTTGAGAGTTGCAAGAGAATGACTGGATATGGCAGTGAGGGGAGGAGCTATATAGCAGCTCTGCTGTGGGTGATCCTCTTGCAACTTCCTGTTGGGAAGGAGAATATCCCACAAGTAATGGATGATCCGTGGACTGGATACACTTAACAAGAGAAAATAAGTTATTTTGCAACTTGTAATAGCTGTGCAACACCGAATGTGAAAAAGCCATAATTTTCGCAACTGATTTGCCACACGACTTCTGATCTTGCCCTATGAGAGCAGCATTTGCAACAATGTATACCTTTGCAATAAACACTGTTGCAAACGCTGCTGGCAGATGGCTAAAAAAAAAAAAACAACATGTGCATGCTCCTGAGCTGAGCAAGAATTACTCTTTAAAAAAATATAACCAAGAGAACTAAGCAAAATTGATAACATCAATAAACTGGACTTTCAATAAACTGGACTTTAAATTCCTTGTAGGCCATAAAAGAAGAACGAAAACAGAGCTCCAAAAATCTTAAGAAAAAACGGATACCAGATATATGATTGTGCCCGGTTTATGAAGTGCTCTTTGGGCTAGGAGATATAAAGCAAGATCCTGGCCCACTTGTCTAAAATTTACAAATGAAAGCGCCTTCTAGTCAAACTGGTCCAAGGCATAAGCATAGCTTGACTAGTGTTTAATGATGATGAAGACTAACTTACCAGAGAAATTAGAGAAAAGTCTGCAATACTGAGGGAATCTATTGCGCTGCAACCACTGCTGAACTTCTTGAATGGATGCGTTAGGAAGAAGAGGCTGCAATGAACAAAAAAACATTTATTTATTTTTACTTTAGAATCAGCAGACTAAAGCCAACATAAAATAAAAATATAATAAAAGCTTTACTTTTTTTTCATCCCGATTCCAAACTTCATTTTGTACTCCAAGAGCAGTTTTCTATTTGGGGAGAATGATGCAATATATTAGTTCCTAAGAACTTCTTACCAATTACTACTCCCACAAGAGAGCTGCCAACTGTATTAGTAAACAAAGACTGACACATAGCAATCGTTTCTAGTCCTGTGCTTACATAAAAAAAACCCAATAACAGTATTTGGAATGTTTACACAGACTTTCAAGAGCATTTATTTTACCGTTAGCAAAATTGTATTTTTCTTGTACCCTTTAAGATGGTTATGTGAGAAATACGACAACTGTGTATCAATGATTGAAGAATAAAATGAAGGTTTACTGGTATAAGCATAAGTTATTGTTTATGTGACATTAATGAGGATTTTACAATAGACAGCGAGATACCAGGTATCAGACAGTATAAATGACTGTGCAAGCTAAAATAATGCTCGCTATGAATCAAACTTCAAGTTTTGTCATAGGATTGGAAATATATCTACTAATGTAGTGGATATTCATCTATTTCTAAAGAAGTGCAAACAAGCTGCTTAAGGGGTATCAAAGAAACCTTTTTGATAGGTGTGCTTCAGAAAAAAATAATCAGATTTGTGGAAGTTTCCTTATTAGCCAGTAAGATTATATCACATGATCCAGTTGTGCATTGCCTGTCAGTTTTAAAAACGGCATGAAGAGATTGTTTGGATTTGTAAAAGAATGCCCTTACATATGAATTCTAGACTTTTTTGTCTCTAATATGAGGACATGTAAATCATAAGGCTGCACATGTCAAGCATACTTACATCATTTCTCAGTGGAGGAGGCTCTACTTGTGGGGTTGGGGAACAATTCCTAAAACGGAAAAGATGAGCAAAGCATTAGAAAGACCTCATATAAATAAAGGGAACATAAAATAACATGTAACAACATCTGAGTTGTGCAACTAGTGCTGCTGTTTGGAACATGTGGTGTTTTCTTCTTGGGACCAGAAGTGCTTTGCAAGTCCCGAGCAGTATTTCTACTGTGCGTTTAACCCCGTGGGGGGGTTAAACGCCCCCATAGTTTTCTCGGATCGATAGTCTTAAAATTACATGCTCTAAAGGATCTGATGACAACATATTTAATTTTGTACAATTTTCAAAGTTTAAAAGTGTGATTTTAAAGGGACAGTACACAATATCATATCAGCCAAGTCAAAATGTTTTTACAACAAAACATCCTTTTACAGCAGTTATTTTTCGATAGTCAAAGTTCATCCACTATTGGCCTTATTTGGAGCAGCCAATCTGGGCTGATAACAAAGCTAGCCACAGTTATAACGTTAGCATAAAAAATTAATTTATTTTGCAGTTATCAGTTAATGCCAATAAGGGAAACATTTTACAGGTTTAGCCTTGAGAAGTCAGCGGGGTGCATTTCAAGTTCTGAGAATAAGACATTTTTCAGAGCTAATATACATGAATATGAGGAAAATAAATCAAATATAAACTTTGCAATGTATTGTCATTGACTACACATAAGCATTGTATATACAAATATCAACGTGTTTACTGTCCCTTTAAAGGTACATTTAAAATGGGGTTTTCACATGGTCAAGGTTGTTGAATAAGATAACTAATTTCTGACTGAGTGGCATAACATTTATGAGGTCCTTAATGCAAAATATCTCACTGGTTTACAAACAAACAGAACACATTTGAAAACAGTTTCCTTATGTACTGGAATTGCTTAATTTGAAAACCCCACAAAAGTCTGTATAAACCACTTAACGCAGCTCTTCTAAAGGATTATATATAGTAAGTGTTCTACAGCAGGACCCTTCTCCTTTATTGCATTCTTTTGATTAGTCCGTTTATGTAGCTATAGTTTTACAAATAATTAGTATCAGTGTGTGGCCCTACTCATGAACTCAGCACAAATACATGACAATAACAACTGGAATAGAACCCCAAGTTTGTAGAGGGTTAAATTAAATTACAATTAGGGTCGCTGCCCATGGCAGTAGTGCTGAACATGCTGAACCTATTTTAAGGCTGACCACACCTGCAAATGTATTTTTAATGACAAAAATAAATTATCTACATTAAAAATTGACATTCAGACAATTAAAAAGACAGTTTTCATTTTGATAAAATACTCATAACTTCTGTTAGCTGGAAAACTCCTCCTTGCATAGTATATACACAATTATGATAGAGCTATTATTGCAACATAACTGAAACTGGCAGCCAACACAACATTTTGTTTAACCCATTTAACCCACTTTTAGCAGCTAAACATTCAAAAAAAGGTACGTAAGCATAGAAGAGAAGGTCTCATCTGTGTTTGGAGAAAGAGCACACAAGTTAGTCTCTATAGGTAGTGGATTCCCATTAGCTGTTTTGGATTTTTTTTGTTCAGGATTCAGGTAAAATGCAAGAATTAAAAAATACACTGCTTATTATATGTGCTCCATTTTCTTTTAACTATAAATGGCAAAGAACACCTAGTTAATATAACAGCTTCACTAATAGAGTAAGATCAAGCAGCCGTAGTGAATATTCAGAGACAGAATCTATGCATAGAACATATTAGCTGGGATCTATTATACACAGTCTGAGGCATGCAAAAACATACCCATCTCCAATGCTGAAACTGTTTGGAGAACTGTTGTATCCTGGGGATGAGGATTGATTGCTTTGATATGGCAAATCTGGCCACGGCGAACACTGTATAAGCAATGAGAAGAGTTACAATGTGTCACTGCTGTGATGTGATATCCCCATCCACTCGATTAAGTATTTTTTCTTCTTCCCCACAAGATCTGTAAACATGTAACTTACCTCTGTCAATATTGTAGTGTCAAAGGATGGCTGGTATTTCTCCTTTTCTTGAGCAGTTCTCTTTTCCATCTTCTCACGGTCAGTCTTTTGTTTCCGATCAGCACCCTTAGGCTACAAACAGATTAAAAGATAAAAAAAACCTTGATGGACACTGCTGATTCCACTTAGTAGGAACATTAAAAACAGAAAAGACCAATACCTTAAACACTTTGATCTGACAGCTGGCAGAGTGCAGGTGCTCTGTGTATTCCCCATTTTCATTTTGTTTAAAAGTGTCAATCTGAATCCGAAAAGGGACGCCCTTCTCACCTCCATGTTTTCTGGGAGTAAATTCTGTACTGATACAATGTACCTGGGAAAGGTAGCACAACATAGTTACTAAAACCTATTTCACAGGATTAAATATTATAATATATTATTTCACTATGTGATATTAGAGTGTATATTAATATCATTTTTATTTTAAAGATAAATACCTGAATAGAAGCTGAAGATCGCTTGGATGGATCCCACAGGAATTCTACAGTGTTGAGCTGTGTTGGGCTAGCTCTGGGATCCAATATACCAACTGACAATGGGATATCTGAAGAAAAAAAAAATATTAAGAGAGGTTACAATGAACAGAGAACACACATTTGCCTAGATTGAATTTCCTGTTGGTTACAGCCAGACAACCATCATACAAATCCAACAAAATGGTTTAATTCTACATGTAAACCTGAATACCAAGACTTGGAGGCCGAATTATCAAGGGTGAATGGCCCCGAATACCCCTAATTCCGTGCAAGCCTTCATTGCTTGTGCAATGTTTAATGCCGACAGCGTATGCGGTCGGTATTCAGCGATGTCTGGCGGACATGATCCACTACAGTGGATCATGCCCGCCAAACATTGATAAATGGCCCCATTGTGTGAAGATGTTTTCCATCTGCAGAAAAGAATATTGAATGGCATCAAGAAGACTGGAGCTAACATAATAAAAGGTTAGAGCTACTAATTCACAGCAACCAGGTAATTTTACTTGAAGGAACGGCCGATATAGAAATAATAGTAATTGCAAGACTGTTTTTTTCTTAAAGAATTAAAACACATATTGCAATACTTTTCTAATTAACTGACAACATGTTTATTTTCTGCTGGATTAGACAAACATACTTTGTATACTGTAATATAGATTCCAGACAGAGTCTGTTGCATCTTCTAATCTAGTGAAGACCACACACCTTCCAAACTCCTATTGATTATTTTAGATATTGACACTGACCTATATCCAAGATGCGGTCTCCTGGTCTACTCCACCGCCAGCCTTCCAACTGCTGATGCTCTGTGTACTGCAACCGCCGGTCATGGAAAACAACCCGAATGATACTCTAAAAGAGTAAACAAAAATAAAAGTGTAAATAAAAAAAAATGTCTGGCATGTGTTTTAGGACATTCCTGTCAATAGAACTTCAAGCATTGCCATTAGATAGACACTATACCTTAACATATCTGGTATTTAGTTCTTGGAAGTCTCCCAATTTTCTGTTGTCAAGGAGCCGGATTTCATAAGATTGTCCTGGAATGAATGAGACATACAACAGCGCTCAGAACACATTATTTAGATTGTGGTTACTGATCTACTAAGTGGTATATAAACAAATAAAGATTCCAGGCTAGACAATTTTATGGAAAGTAATAGGAACAACAATGTATGAAGTGGCTGCTATTTGTAATGGGGTGTGAGGGAACTAGTGTGCAAACGCAAACACAAACAGGATTCACAACACAAACTCACAAAGTGTTTGCTCCTTTTGCAGGAAATTCTTAACCTCTAAGACAAGAATATCATGCCAACTTACCATTTGAAAATTGTAGTAGCTTTTCTGGAAATTAAACCGGAGAACTAGTTAGGG
Organism: Bombina bombina; assembly: GCF_027579735.1. NCBI lineage: Eukaryota > Metazoa > Chordata > Amphibia > Anura > Bombinatoridae > Bombina > Bombina bombina. Next base: position 305,914,829 of record NC_069499.1, on the reverse strand, counting down.
CAGGAGCTGACATTCCAGTAATGGCTGGACACAAAAATGCAGAATTTCAAGCTCACTAGTAAGAGTGAAGGCAGTTTAAATTTTAAATTGAAGAAAAAAAAAATTGTTCACTCCCAGTACTCAAGGGACATTAGCAGCCTGTTCTACTATATGATAAGAAGTTTGTCACAAGAGTATTTCAGGGGAATCCAATAAAGGGATATGAAACCCAATTTTTTTTTATTTCATGATTCAGATAGAGCATGCAATTTTAAGTAACTTTCTCATTTACTCCTATTAATTTATGAAAGGAAAAAATATTTGAGTTTCATATCCCTTTAATTTGGAATTGCATTTTTTTAATGTGCTTAAAATGACATAGAAGCTAGTTAAAGTGACTATAAATTGCTAAATGGAGTATAATAGCACACAGATTTTGTTTAAATAATTTTGGGCACATATGCATTTTAAGGGGCAGATACAGACATTTTGTTATGTAAATAAATTAAAAGGATACTAAACCCAAATTAGTTTTTTTCATGATTCAGATAGAGCATACAATTTTAAGCAACTTTCCAATTTACTCCTATTATCAATTTTTCTTTGTTCTCTTGCCATCTAAATTTGAAAAGCAGGAATGTAAAATTTAGGAGCCGGACCATTTTTGGTTCAGCACCTGGGCAGCGCTTACTGATTGGTGGCTAAAATGCAGCCACCAAAAAGCATGCGCTATCCAGGGTGCTGAACCTAAAATGGGCCTAAGCTTTATATTCCTGCTTTTTAAATAAAGATAGCAAGAGAAAGAAGAAAAATTGATAACAGGAGTAAAATTAAAAACTTGCTTAAAATTGAATCATGAAAGAAAAAAATGTGGGTTCTTGAAAAGATAAAAAAATCAAATCAAAGTCCCATAATTGGCCAGATTACAAGTGGAGCACTAATTAACGCTCCAGCATTAATTGCGCTATAAGTAAGCTTTTTGCGCAAAAAGCCAAACTTCTAGATTGCGTGTGCGTTCACTCTATGTGCAGAACATTGGATTAACAAATATACACTATAATATTGCATAAATAGGTATTTTTTACTTATCTACTTAAAGTGAATGTAAATTTTGATGCTAAAGTGCCGGTTTTTTAAAAAAAATTGATTAAAAACAGGGGCACTTTAATTCATCAAAATTTACATTTCACTTGTGTTGTGAAAAAATACCTTTTAAACTTGACAGCCGCTCCAGCTTCCTCCACCCGTCGCAAAGCCTCTTCCTGGGTCTAAAATGAGGAATCCGGCTTCCTCCAATCACGACATTGAATCAGACACTGATTCCCCCGGGGGGGGGGGAGCCATGATTGGAGGATGACCTATCCATAATTTCTGACGTCAGAAATGGCTTTGCGACGACCAGGGGAAGCTGAAGCGGCTGTCAAGTTTAAAAGGTAAGTATTTTTTCACAACACGAGTAAAATGTAAATTTTGATGAATTAAAGTGCCCCTGCTTTTAATCCAATTTTTAAAAACCGGGCACTTTAGCATCAAAATTTACATTCACTTTAACTGCAAAGGGCTCCAATGAACATATACATATATATATATACACACACACACACCTTTGAGAGTTTATAACTTTTGTGTGCTATATTTTTTTTTTTTATGTTTATTAGATGGTGTTATTATGAGTAACTATAGTTTGTAATGTATTTTTGATGTGTTTTGTGCAACTTTTTATTTTAGCAAAACAGTTAACCAGAGCTCTGAAGTCGCAGTAATCATTCTAGCGTAAATTGTTATTGTGCTCAAGTGATCGGGTTTACTTTGAACTTGCAATATCAGCGGTAAGCCCGACGAGCGCAAACAACCGCAATAAACCCCTTATCACTCTGGCGCAAACAATTGTGCTCCACTGGTAATCTGGCCCTATATGGGCTAACAGCTGAACTGCAGTTTTAGCTTGGATATACTTTTTATTATTATTGTGATTTTTTATATCTTTTGGGGTGGCTTTGAGTAATACCAGCGCACGCTAATATCCGCTGGTATTACAAGTTAAGCACAACGCGAACGCGAGATTCCATAGGCTCCAATGGGAGCCTTGTTCTGATGCCTAAGAGCGAAGGGGGCAAGTATATATGTATTATATACATATATATTTATGTGTTAATATGTGTATATACATATTAACACACACACACACACACACATATATATATATATATACACCCTGTTCCAAATTATTATGCCAATGATATCTTTCTCATTTACCTAAATAATTGATGTAAACAACAGTCATGTTATCAACTATTAAGAGTACAATTCAAATTTTATTGAACAAACCTCCTAATGATAACAGTATTTTTTTTTAAATAAAAAACTTACAATGCACTGTTCCGAATTATTACGCACAGTAAGTTTCAAAACACTTTATAGCTTGTAAAGAACTGATCATTGTTATTTGTTGTGTTTGCAGCATATTTACTGAAATCAAAAGCTATTTCAATCAAACTTTGAACAACATTTTAACTTTTTAAACATTTTAACAGGTCACATTACATTTTAACATAGGACCCCTTATTTAATAGCAGCTTCACAAGTCTTGCATCCATTGAACTTGTGAGTTTTTGGACAGTTTCTGCTTGAATTTGTTTGCAAGATGTCAGAATAGCCATCCAGAGCTGCTGTTTGGATGTAAACTGCCTCCCACCCTCATAGATCTTTTGCTTGAGAATGCTCCAAAGGTTCTCAATAGGATTGAGGTCAGGGGAGGATGGAGGCCACACCATGACTTTCTCTCATGTTATCCCCATAGCAGCCATTGATGCAGAAGTATTATTTGCAGCATGAGATGGTGCATTGTCATGCATGAAGATGATTTTATTACTGAAAGTATAGTTCTTCCTTCTGTACCAGGGAAGGAAGTGGTCAGTCAGGAACTCCACATACTTTGCAGAGGTCATCTTTACACCTTCGGGGACCCTAAAGGGGCCGACCAGCTCTCCTGCCATGATTCCAGCCCAAAACATGACTCCACCAACGCCTTGCTGATGTCACAGCCTTGTTGGAACAGGGTGGCCATCCACCAATCATCCACTACTCCATTCATCTGGACCATCCAGGGTTGCACGGCACTCATCAGTGAACAGGACTGTTTGAAAATTAGTCTTCATGTATTTTTCTGCCCAATGCAGCCGTTTCTGCTTGTGAGCATTGGTTAGTGGTGGCCGAATGGAAGGTTTATGCACAGTTGCAAGACTCTGGAGTAATCTACACCTTGATGTCCGGGGGACTCCAGAGGCACCAGCAGCTTCAAATATCTGTTTTCTGCTATGTAATGGTATTTTAGCAGCTGCTCTCTTGATCCGATGCATGGATCTGGCAGAAATCTTCCTCAATGTGCCTTTATCTGCACGAACCTGTCTGAGCTCTGAATCAGCCACAAATCTATTAATAGTGCGATGATCACGCTTAAGTTTTCGTGAAATATCAAATGTTTTCATACCTCGTCCAAGGCATTGAACTATTTCACTCTTTTCGGCAGCAGAGAGATCCTTTTTCTTCCCCATATTGCTTGAAAATGGTGCTCTGCTTAATAATGTGGAACACCCTCGTTTAATAGTTTTTTCTTTAATTGGGCTCACCTGGCAATCTAATTTTCACAGGTGTCCGAGATTGTTTTCAGTGATCAAAAGAGCCCTGAGACACAATGCCATCCATGAGTTAAACGGAAAAAAAATATTTAATCTTTGTGACACTGAAATAGAATTTGCATAATAATTTGGAACAGGGTGTGTATATGTATATATATATATATATATATATATATATATATATATATATATATATATGTTTGTGTGTATGTATATGTGTGTATATATATATATATATGTATATGTGTGTGTATATATATATATACATACATAAACACACACACATATATATATATATACACATACATATACACATACATACATACACACACACACACAGGGAACACGCAGTTCCCTTAGAACGCAATGTAAAGGCACTTTTCAATGCCCCACTCCTGCCAACTTTAGTTGGTACAATTTGTATTTTTTGTAAGATACACTACACTGTATTTTGGGGGCATATTTATAAAATTAAACAGAGATCTGATCTCTGGTTAATTTTATAAGCGCTAATTTCTACCGCAACCTTGCGGTAGCAATAACCAGCCACTTGTAATGGCCGATTATCGCATTCCGGCGAGGGCAAATTCAAATGCACAGTAAACAACAATTAACTTCCCAAACCCAAGAAGAGCTTTCTGCTAAAAAGCTGAAGTGCACATAAATTACCTTTAGTGTTGTTTTTTTTAAGGATATTTATGTATTATGCTTACGTGGGTCATGTCTAAGAAAGGTAATGAAATTCCTGCCTATGACTAGAAGCCAAGTAAAGGCAAATCTAAGAGGCAGAGCTGTTACCAGCTCATGCAAACAGTGCCTGGGGGTCAGAGTGTTCTAGGTTACTAGCTATTCCTCCCATCTGACAAACAGCGGTTGGCTATAAACATTACAGTTCCCAGTAATTAACCTGATAGTATGCAATTAAAATTCATCAAGGTTTCCAAATCAGCAACTAGATGTCATGCCAACTGCTGTAAAAATTTTGTGAGAAAACTCAATACAGAAAAGTCAAACAGCCCAACCTGGTAGGCATGGCTGTTTAGGAAGAAGCAATTAGAAATCAGCAAGGTAGTGCATAGCTGCAACTAGACTAAGACTAACATTTCTGCAAAATTAAGAATGTGCATTTTTATTTTTTTCACGTATCTTGCATTTAGGGAGAAAACAAACAAACAAACTATATACAGCTTCAAGGAATAGTCAGTCTTAATTCTTTAGGGTTGACATAGATCACACTGTGTGAGGGATAGATTTCGCAGTTCTATGTGACACTTCAAATTTACCCATGGCAGGACCAGTAGCTACCAAGCTGCTAAATGTTACCATTAAATAGGAGCCATCATCAATGTTAGGTATTTTTCTTCTGCACTTTAAGAAAAAATAGCTCAGAACACCAATGGCTGGGTAGACTTAAAGGGACACTGAACCCAATTTTTTCTTTCGTGATTCAGATAGAGCATGCAATTTTAAGCAACTTTCTAATTTACTCCTATTATCAATTTTTCTTCGTTCTCTTGCTATCTTTATTTGAAAAAGAAGGCATCTAAGCTTTTTTTTGGTTCATCACTCTGGACAGCACTTTTTTTTATTGATGGATGAATTTATCCACCAATCAGCAAGAACAACCCAGGTTGTTCACCAAAAATGGGCCGGCATCTAAACTTACTTTATTGCATTTCAAATAAAGATACCAAGAGAATGAAGAAAATGTGATAATAGGAGTAAATTAGAAAGTTGCTTAAAATGTCACGCTCTATCTGAATCACGAAAGAAAAAATTTGAGTTCAGTGTCCCTTTAAAATAGTAACCCTTTTCATTAGGTGCCACAATATAATATTGGCATAGAATGTGTAAACTCTGGGATAACACAGGGGTGGATCATTTTGACTCACAATGCATACTAAGGAAGCAATAATCAAAAACTTGCCAGCATGGAGAGAAAAAGTACAATTGTTTTTTGTTTTTTTTATTTAGTATTAGTGTAATGTATGAATTTCTCCTTCAGATCCAGAACCGCAGAGCAAGATAAACAGCTCTCAAATGAAAATCTGCTTTTATACTATTATTTTAGGGACCTCCTAGTACTGACAAGACTTCTTAGATAATCTTGCCAGACCAGTGAGCTTTAGAGAATCATACCCCAAGACTCCAATAAGAATGATTTAGCTAAATAGCTAGTAATATGACCATTGCATACTCATGGCAACTGGAATTGTCAAGCTCTTGCTCAAGGTTACAGCTGGTGTTTACAGGTTAGTTCCCTTGTCTGTGCTAATACATAAAGCATTTTGTCCCATCCACTAAACTCATAACACAAGAGCTCTCTGGGAAGGGCTAGAGCTTCTGGTTTTAAATTGTGATTAATGCCAGGACCGAATGTTTGAGTGCCTTAGCTACTACATTTGTCACATTAACAAAGGGCTTTTGCGGCTACACGCGCACACACACACATCTAATCATGCAAATCATCTGTAGCCCATGCAACACATAACAAAATATCTACATACAGACACACTATCTGCCCAGGTGTCTGGTAACATTAGCCAATACTATTCCTCCACATCAGCTGTATTCTGTGAACATACAGACAGCACAGGTAATCCCTCTAAAAGCAGATTTTAATGTTTATTTTTTTTTAACCAAACTTAAAACAGTTTTTAAACAAAGTTTTATAAATATACCTGGCACTTTGTATACAGGATGTATGACGAGCCCCTTTTAGATAAAAAATTGAAATGGAAGATGAAGAAAAGTGATATAGATACCTGTGAGAAGGGAGTGATTTTAAATCACAGCCACTTGGTGTACATCAGGATATTCCTCTACCCCCCCACCTACAAAAGGCAGCAGGGTGCAGGTTTCAGAGCAGGGGTCCTAGCATCACCCAAGCTGGCCAATTCTCAAGAACAAGACTTTCTCCACAGGGAAACAGGTGAAAGAAAACAGGTGAGAACTGGGAAAACAAAACACTCCCTCAGATTTGAAAAAAAAAAAAAAAAAAGCCAAAATCATAATACAGTGATGCAGACCTGCGAAAAGATGGTAATTACAACATTTCAGGTCTTCGCACAAACCTGTTCAGTTCGCCACTGAAGTCCATCCTGCAAAAGTTGACTGTTTACAGAATTACTAGAAACACACTGGTGAAGAGTCACTAAGTTACAGAGCTGTGGTAAAATGCACGAGGGAGCCGTAGAGCTGTGGCTGTGAGATCACGCTAAAAACAGCATTCATCTTACAGAAGGCTCAGTTGTTGGCTATAAAGGTGTATAAAGAGATCAACATTTAACTATTTCAGTAAGAACAAAACAGTCATTTAAATTGTGCAAAGTCTGTTTGTTTTTTTCTTCTGCAACAGACTAAGTGGGTAGAAATCTTGGCAAAATAATTAGGTGCTTGACCAGTAAATCTGAAGAGTGGTTCTCACTTCACCATGCAAGTCACCTTACCACAACTTCATAAGTTAGTCAATCAGTAAAACAACCTCCCTAACTGCACAGTTGTAGAGGCTTTGTTTAGATTTTTTCCACACTATGAAGAAGTTACCAGTTTCGCTATCAATTTGAATATATTTAGTACAAATCACACCTTACACAAACACTCAGTAATACCAAATAAAAAATAAAAAAAAAGTTCTCCTAGTCAGATTTCCATGCTCTATTATATCTAGGTTAGCTTTTGAATATAACATTTGAATAATTATACTGAATTCTACAAAACTGAAACCTGAACGTTTGTATGAATGTTCAAACACATGTGATCCTTTACAGTGTTCTCCCCAGGACCTTTTTAGCGGGTGCACCACCCAGCTGATTTTACGGACTACCTGGCTAAAGTTTTAGCCAATATTAAAAGCGAGTGTCAACTTGAGCATAACTAAAGAATTTTAAAAATGAATGAGTTTCATTCATCAATTGTGTAGTATATACTTATCTTCTGCAATTTGTACCTTGCAACGATAGAAGAATAAGCACCGTTCCTCCGCCCGCCATATTCATCAATTGATTATCCACCAATCGTTGTTTCCCGCTGCGGGCCATGACGTCTGTGCAAAGGGGCCGAACCTCCTGGAGGGAAACAACGATTAGTTGATTGCAGATTGGTCATCTGTCAATCAATTGATGAATATGGCGGGCGGAGGAACAGCGCTTATCCTTCTATCATTACAAAGTACAAATCGCAGAAGATAAGTATATACTACACAATTGATGAATGAAACTCATCCATTTTTAAAATTCTTTCCTATGACTTGAGCGACTATGCTCAAGTTGAAAATGTAACATTTTTATTGCACAAATTATCATTAAATACATTTATGTTAACTTATACAATTCATTTGTGCTTTGGATAGCAGAAAATTATATATATTTTACTTCAAAATGCCACCTGGCTGGCAAAATGTTCTGTGGAGAACACTGCTTTCCCTTGTGGATAACTGATCTTATGTTAAAGCCACAAAAGCGAACTGTGAGCGCTGCTTCATCTGATAAGGAAAAGTCTTCCATGAACAGCATTGTGCACATGCATGCACACTGGCTTTATTAAGTCTGATACGTTCTTGTACACATCAAGCAGTTTTGACCCCCCCAAACAAATTAACTTCACAGATGTATGTTAATCAGTGGATACTCTTGCAGCTGCAGCCACTGCTTTCGATTTGAGCACTGCCAGTGAACAGCACGGATTTCAGTGCCTATTATTCATGATATCACAAGCACTTTATGGACATAGAAATACGCTCTTCAACAAGTTAGGAAATTGCAGAATGTTTGCTGCTGAAATTGTGAAGGAGGAACTCATTTAAGATTTTTAAAAGAATATCCACATTTGTGCATGCTACAAAAACATGAGTAATTAATTTACATTTCAAAGATGACAGTCATTTTTGTTGAATCTAAAAGAGGGTTTAATAAAAAAAAAAAAAAAAAAACATAATTTATGTAAGAACTTACCTGATAAATTCATTTCTTTCATATTAGCAAGAGTCCATGAGCTAGTGACGTATGGGATATACATTCCTACCAGGAGGGGCAAAGTTTCCCAAACCTCAAAATGCCTATAAATACACCCCTCACCACACCCACAATTCAGTTTAACGAATAGCCAAGAAGTGGGGTGATAAGAAAGGAGCGAAAGCATCAAACAAGGAATTGGAATAACTGTGCTTTATACAAAAAAATCATAACCACCACAAAAAGGGTGGGCCTCATGGACTCTTGCCAATATGAAAGAAATGAATTTATCAGGTAAGTTCTTACATAAATTATGTTTTCTTTCATGTAATTGGCAAGAGTCCATGAGCTAGTGACGTATGGGATAGCAGATACCCAAGATGTGGAACTTCCACGCAAGAGACACTAGAGAGGGAGGAATAAAATAAAGACCGCCAATTCCGCTGAAAAAATAATCCACAACCCAAATCAAAAAGTTTTAATCACATAATGAAAAAAACAGAAATTATAAGCAGAAGAATCAAACTGAAACAGCTGCCTGAAGTACTTTTCTACCAAAAACTGCTTCAGAAGAAGAAAAAACATCAAAATGGTAGAATTTAGTAAACGTATGCAAAGAAGACCAAGTTGCTGCTTTGCAAATCTGATCAACAGAAGCTTCATTCCTAAAAGCCCAGGAAGTAGAAACTAACCTAGTAGAATGAGCCGTGATCCTTTGAGGCGGGGTTGTACCCGACTCCACATAAGCATGATGAATCAAAGACTTTAACCAAGACGCCAAAGAAATGGCAGAAGCCTTCTGACCTTTCCTAGAACCAGAAAAGATAACAAATAGACTAGAAGTCTTTCTGAAATCTTTAGTAGCTTCAATATAATATTTCAAAGCTCTTACTACATCCAAAGAATGTAAAGATCTCTCCAGAGAATTCTTAGGATTAGGACACAAAGAAGGGACAACAATTTCTCTACTAATGTTGTTAGAATTCATAACTTTAGGTAAAAAATTAAATGAAGTCTGCAACACCGCCTTATCCTGATGAAAAATCAGAAAAGGAGATTCACAAGAAAGAGCAGATAACTCAGAAACTCTTCTAGCAGAAGAGATGGCCAAAAGGAACAAAAAAAGTTCCAAGAAAGTAATTTAATATCCAGAGAATGCATAGGTTCAAACGGAGGAGCCTGTAAAGCCCTCAGAACCAAATTAAGACTCCAAGGAGGAGAAATTGACTTAATGACAGGCTTAATACGAACCAAAGCTTGTACAAAACAATGAATATCAGGATGATTAGCAATCTTTCTGTGAAAAATAACAGAAAGAGCAGAGATTTGTCCTTTCAAGGAACTTGCAGACAAACCTTTTTCCAAACCATCCTGAAGGAATTGTAAAATTCTAGGAATTCTAAAAGAATGCCAAGAGAATTTATGAGAAGAACATCAAGAAATGTAAGACTTCCAAACTCGGTAATAAATCTTTCTAGATACAGATTTACAAGCCTGTAACATAGTATTAATCACTGAGTCAGAGAAACCTCTATGACTAAGTATTAAGCATTCAATCTCCATACCTTCAAATTTAAGGATTTGAGATCCTGATGGAAAAATGGGCCTTGAGATAGAAGGTCTGGCCTTAACGGAAGTGCCCAAGGCTGGCAACTGGCCATCCGAACGAGATCCGCATACCAAAACCTGTGTGGCCATGCTGGAGCCACCAGCAGTACAAACGAACGCTCCATTAAGATTTTGGAAATCACTCTTGGAAGAAGAACTAGAGGCGGAAAGATATAAGCAGGTTGATAATTCCAAGGGAGTGACAACGCGTCCACCGCTTGCGCCTGAGGATCCCTGGATCTGGACAGATACCTGGGAAGATCCTTGTTTAGATGAGAAGCCATCAGATCTATTTCTGGAAGTCCCCAGATTTGAACAATCTGAAGAAATACCTCTGGGTGAAGAGACCATTCGCCCGGATGTAACGTCTGGCGACTGAGATAATCCGCTTCCCAATTGTCTATACCTGGGATGTGAACCGCAGAAATTAGACAGGAGCTGGATTCCGCCCATACAAGTATCCGAGATACTTCTTTCATAGCCTGAGGACTGTGAGTCCCACCTTGATGATTGACATACGCCACGGTTGTGACATTGTCTGTCTGAAAACAAATAAACGATTCTCTCTTCAGAAGAGGCCAGAACTGAAGAGCTCTGAAAATTGCACGGAGTTCCAAAATGTTGATTGGTAATCTCGCCTCCTGAGATTCCCAAACCCCCTGCGCTGTCAGAGATCCCCATACAGCTCCCCAACCTGAAAGACTGGCATCTGTTGAGATCACAGTCCAGGTTGGACGAACAAAAGAGGCCCCTTGAATTAAACAATGGTGATCCAACCACCAAGTCAGAGAAGAACGAACATTGGGATTTAAGGATATTAATTGTGATATCTTTGTATAATCCCTGCACCATTGGTTCAGCATACAAAGCTGGAGAGGTCTCATGTGAAAACGAGCAAAAGGGATCGCGTCCGATGCAGCAGTCATGAGACCTAGAATTTCCATGCACAAAGCTACCAAAGGGAATGATTGAGACTGAAGGTTTCAACAAGCTGAAACCAATTTCAGACGTCTCTTTTCTGTTAGAGACAAAGTCATGGACACTGAATCTATTTGGAAACCCAAAAAGGTTACCCTTGTCTGAGGAATCAAGGAACTCTTTGGTAAATTGATCCTCCAACCATGTCTTTGAAGAAACACCACAAGTTGATTCGTATGAGATTCTGCAGAATGTAAAGACTGAGCAAGTACCAAGATATCATCCAAATAAGGAAATACCGCAATACCCTGTTCTCTGATTACAGAGAGAAGGGCACCGAGAACCTTTGAAAAGATCCTTGGAGCTGTTGCTAGGCCAAACGGAAGAGCAACAAACTGGTAATGCTTGTCTAGAAAAGAGAATCTCAGGAACTGATAGTGATCTGGATGAATTGGAATATGAAGATATGCATCCTGTAAGTCTATTGTAGACATATAATGCCCTTGCTGAACAAAATACAGAATAGTTCTTATAGTCACCATTTTGAATGTTGGTATCCTTACATAACGATTCAATATTTTTAGATCCAAAACTGGTCTGAAGGAATTCTCCTTCTTTGGTACAATGAACAGATTTGAGTAAAACCCCAGACCCCGTTCCAGAACTGGAACTGGCACAATTACCCCAGCCGACTCTAGATCTGAAACACATTTCAGAAATGCCTGAGCCTTTACTGGGTTTACTGGAATACATGAGAGAAAAAATCTCACAGGCGGTCTTACCTTGAAACCTATCCTGTACCCTTGTGAAACAATGTTCTGAATCCAAAGACTTTGAATCGAATTGATCCAAATATCTTTGAAAAATCGTAACCTGCCCCCTACCAGCTGTGCTGGAATGAGGGCCGCACCTTCATGCGGATTTAGGAGCTGGTTTTGACTTTCTAAAAGGCTTGGATTTATTCCAGACTGGAGAAGGTTTCCAAACGGAAACTGTTCCTTTAGGGGAAGGGTCAGGCTTCTGTTCCTTACTCTGACGAAAGGAACGAAAACGATTAGCAGCCCTATATTTACCTTTAGATTTTTTTGTCCTGAGGCAAAAAGGCTCCCTTCCCCCCAGTAACAGTTGAAATTATAGAATCCAACTGAGAACCAAATAATTTATTACCTTGGAAAGAAAGAGAAAGCAACGTTGACTTAGAAGTCATATCTGCATTCCAAGACTTAAGCCATAAAGCTCTTCTAGCTAAAATAGCTAAAGACATATACCTGACATCAATTCTAATTATATAAAAAATGGCATCGCAACAAAGTTATTAGCATGTTGAAGAAGTTTAACAATGCTATAAGCATTATGGTCTGACACTTGTTGCGCTAAAGCCTCCAACCAGAAGGTGGAAGCTGCAGCAACATCAGCCAAAGAAATAGCAGGTCTAAGAAGATTACCTGAACATAAATAAGCCTTCCTTAGAAAGGATTGAAGCTTCCTATCTAAAGGATCTTTAAAAGAAGTACTATCTGCCGTAGGAATAGTAGTACGTTTAGTAAGAGTAGAGATAGCCCCATCAACTTTGGGGATTTTTTCCCAAAACTCTAATCTATCAGATGGCAAAGGGTACAATTTCTTAAACCTTGGAGAAGGAGTAAATGAAATACCCAGACTATTCCATTCCCTAGAAATTACTTCTGAAATAGCATCAGGAACTGGAAATACATCTGGAATAACTACATGAGGTTTAAAAACTGAATTTAAACGCTTATTAGTTTTAATATCAAGAGGACTAGACTCCTCCATATCTAATGCAATCAACACTTCTTTAAGTAAAGAACGAATAAACTCCATCTTAAACAAATATGAAGATTTATCAGTGTCAATATCTGAGGCAGAATCTTCTGAACCAGATAGATCCTCATCAGAGATAGATAAGTCAGAATGATGGCGGTCATTTAAAAATTCATCTGAAATATGAGAAGTTTTAAAAGACCTTTTCCGTTTACTAGAAGGAGGAATAACAGACAGAGCCTTCCGAATAGAATTAGAAACAAATTCTCTTACATTAACAGTAACATCCTGAACATTAGATGTTGAAGGAACAACAACAGGTAATGAATTATTACTAATGAAAATATTATCTGCGTTAGATAGTTTATCATGACAACTAACACAAACTACAGCTGGAGGAACAGTTACCAAAAGTTTACAACAAATGCACTTAGCTTTGGTAGAACCAACATCAGGCAGCGACTTTCCAGAAGTAGATTCTGATCCAGGGTCAGGTAGTGACATCTTGCAATATGTAATAGAAAAAACAACATATAAAGCAAAATTATCAAATTCCTTAAAGGGACAGTCAAGGCCAAAAAAAACTTTCATGTTTCAAATAGGGCATGTAATTTTAAGCAACATTCCAATTTACTTTTATCACCAATTTTGCTTTGTTCTTTTGGTATTCTTAGTTGAAAGCTAGACCTAGGAAGGCTCATATGATAATTTCTAAGCCCTTGAAGGCCGCCTCTAATCACATGCTTTGTATTTGCTTTTCACAGCAGGGGAGAGCTAGTTCAGGTAAACCCTATAGATAACATTTTGAGCATGCCCGTGGATTGTGGCAGACACTGCACTAATTGGCAAAAATGAAAGTCAATAGATAATAAATAAAATGTCATGTGATCAGGGGTTTGTCAGAAGATGCTTAGATACAAGTTAATCACAAAGGTAAAAAGTGTATTATTATAACTGTTGGTTTTGCAAAACTGGTGAATGGGTAATAAAGGGATTATCTTTCTTTAAAAACAACAAAAATTCTGGTGTTGATTGTCCCTTTAAATGACAGTTTCAGGAATGGGAAAAAATGCAAAACAGAACAAGCCTCTAGAAACCAGAAGCAACTGAAAAGTGAGACTGAAATAATGTGAAAAAAACTGGCGCCAAGTATGACGCCCACATTTTGGCGCCAAGTATAACGCCCATATTTTTTGGCGCCAAGAATGACGCCCACATTTTTTGGCGCCAAAAACGTCCGCAACACACATACATCAAAAATGACGCAATCACGTGAAAACTTCCGAAAATGACAAAATGTTTGCGCCAAAAAAAAGTCTTGCGCCAAGAATGACGCAATAAATTGAAGCATTTTCTGCACCCGCGAGCCTAACAGCCCGCAATTTAGAAAAAAAGTCAATTGAAAATTTTAAGGTAAGAAAAATATAAATTCATATGAATTTTCCCAAAAAATAAAACTGACAGTCTGAAAGAAGGAATACTGATTATTCTGAATCATGGCAAAACAGAATTTATGTTTACCTGATAAATTACTTTCTCCAACGGTGTGTCCGGTCCACGGCGTCATCCTTACTTGTGGGATATTCTCTTCCCCAACAGGAAATGGCAAAGAGCCCAGCAAAGCTGGTCACATGATCCCTCCTAGGCTCCGCCTACCCCAGTCATTCGACCGACGTTAAGGAGGAATATTTGCATAGGAGAAACCATATGATACCGTGGTGACTGTAGTTAAAGAAAATAAATTATCAGACCTGATTAAAAAACCAGGGCGGGCCGTGGACCGGACACACCGTTGGAGAAAGTAATTTATCAGGTAAACATAAATTCTGTTTTCTCCAACATAGGTGTGTCCGGTCCACGGCGTCATCCTTACTTGTGGGAACCAATACCAAAGCTTTAGGACACGGATGATGGGAGGGAGCAAATCAAGTCACCTAGATGGAAGGCACCACGGCTTGCAAAACCTTTCTCCCAAAAATAGCCTCATAAGAAGCAAAAGTATCAAACTTGTAAAATTTGGTAAAAGTGTGCAGTGAAGACCAAGTCGCTGCCCTACATATCTGATCAACAGAAGCCTCGTTCTTGAAGGCCCATGTGGAAGCCACAGCCCTAGTGGAATGAGCTGTGATTCTTTCGGGAGGCTGCCGTCCGGCAGTCTCGTAAGCCAATCTGATGATGCTTTTAATCCAAAAAGAGAGAGAGGTAGAAGTTGCTTTTTGACCTCTCCTTTTACCGGAATAAACAACAAACAAGGAAGATGTTTGTCTAAAATCCTTTGTAGCATCTAAATAGAATTTTAGAGCGCGAACAACATCCAAATTGTGCAACAAACGTTCCTTCTTCGAAACTGGTTTCGGACACAGAGAAGGTACGATAATCTCCTGGTTAATGTTTTTGTTAGAAACAACTTTTGGAAGAAAACCAGGTTTAGTACGTAAAACCACCTTATCTGCATGGAACACCAGATAAGGAGGAGAACACTGCAGAGCAGATAATTCTGAAACTCTTCTAGCAGAAGAAATTGCAACCAAAAACAAAACTTTCCAAGATAATAACTTAATATCAACGGAATGTAAGGGTTCAAACGGAACCCCCTGAAGAACTGAAAGAACTAAGTTGAGACTCCAAGGAGGAGTCAAAGGTTTGTAAACAGGCTTGATTCTAACCAGAGCCTGAACAAAGGCTTGAACATCTGGCACAGCTGCCAGCTTTTTGTGAAGTAACACAGACAAGGCAGAAATCTGTCCCTTCAGGGAACTTGCAGATAATCCTTTTTCCAATCCTTCTTGAAGGAAGGATAGAATCTTAGGAATCTTAACCTTGTCCCAAGGGAATCCTTTAGATTCACACCAACAGATATATTTTTTCCAAATTTTGTGGTAAATCTTTCTAGTTACAGGCTTTCTGGCCTGAACAAGAGTATCGATAACAGAATCTGAGAACCCTCGCTTCGATAAGATCAAGCGTTCAATCTCCAAGCAGTCAGCTGGAGTGAGACCAGATTCGGATGTTCGAACGGACCTTGAACAAGAAGGTCTCGTCTCAAAGGTAGCTTCCATGGTGGAGCCGATGACATATTCCCCAGATCTGCATACCAAGTCCTGCGTGGCCACGCAGGAGCTATCAAGATCACCGACGCCCTTTCCTGATTGATCCTGGCTACCAGCCTGGGGATGAGAGGAAACGGCGGGAATACATAAGCTAGTTTGAAGGTCCAAGGTGCTACTAGTGCATCCACTAGAGCCGCCTTGGGATCCCTGGATCTGGACCCGTAGCAAGGAACTTTGAAGTTCTGACGAGAGGCCATCAGATCCATGTCTGGAATGCCCCACAGTTGAGTGACTTGGGCAAAGATTTCCGGATGGAGTTCCCACTCCCCCGGATGCAATGTCTGACGACTCAGAAAATCCGCTTCCCAATTTTCCACTCCTGGGATGTGGATAGCAGACAGGTGGCAGGAGTGAGACTCCGCCCATAGAATGATTTTGGTCACTTCTTCCATCGCCAGGGAACTCCTTGTTCCCCCCTGATGGTTGATGTACGCAACAGTTGTCATGTTGTCTGATTGAAACCGTATGAACTTGGCCCTCGCTAGCTGAGGCCAAGCCTTGAGAGCATTGAATATCGCTCTCAGTTCCAGAATATTTATCGGTAAAAGAGATTCTTCCCGAGACCAAAGACCCTGAGCTTTCAGGGATCCCCAGACCGCGCCCCAGCCCATCAGACTGGCGTCGGTCGTGACAATGACCCACTCTGGTCTGCGGAAGGTCATCCCTTGTGACAGGTTGTCCAGGGACAGCCACCAACGGAGTGAGTCTCTGGTCCTCTGATTTACTTGTATCCTCGGAGACAAGTTTGTATAGTCCCCATTCCACTGACTGAGCATGCACAGTTGTAATGGTCTTAGATGAATGCGCGCAAAAGGAACTATGTCCATTGCCGCTACCATCAAACCTATCACTTCCATGCACTGCGCTATGGAAGGAAGAGGAACGGAATGAAGTATCCGACAAGAGTCTAGAAGTTTTGTTTTTCTGGCCTCTGTCAGAAAAATCCTCATTTCTAAGGAGTCTATTATTGTCCCCAAGAAGGGAACCCTTGTTGACGGAGATAGAGAACTCTTTTCCACGTTCACTTTCCATCCGTGAGATCTGAGAAAGGCCAGGACAATGTCCGTGTGAGCCTTTGCTTGAGGAAGGGACGACGCTTGAATCAGAATGTCGTCCAAGTAAGGTACTACAGCAATGCCCCTTGGTCTTAGCACAGCTAGAAGGGACCCTAGTACCTTTGTGAAAATCCTTGGAGCAGTGGCTAATCCGAAAGGAAGCGCCACGAACTGGTAATGCTTGTCCAGGAATGCGAACCTTAGGAACCGATGATGTTCCTTGTGGATAGGAATATGTAGATACGCATCCTTTAAATCCACCGTGGTCATGAATTGACCTTCCTGGATGGAAGGAAGAATTGTTCGAATGGTTTCCATTTTGAACGATGGAACCTTGAGAAACTTGTTTAAGATCTTGAGATCTAAGATTGGTCTGAACGTTCCCTCTTTTTTGGGAACTATGAACAGATTGGAGTAGAACCCCATCCCTTGTTCTCCTAATGGAACAGGATGAATCACTCCCATTTTTAACAGGTCTTCTACACAACGTAAGAATGCCTGTCTTTTTATGTGGTCTGAAGACAACTGAGACCTGTGGAACCTCCCCCTTGGGGGAAGCCCCTTGAATTCCAGAAGATAACCTTGGGAGACTATTTCTAGCGCCCAAGGATCCAGAACATCTCTTGCCCAAGCCCGAGCGAAGAGAGAGAGTCTGCCCCCCACCAGATCCGGTCCCGGATCGGGGGCCAACATTTCATGCTGTCTTGGTAGCAGTGGCAGGTTTCTTGGCCTGCTTTCCCTTGTTCCAGCCTTGCATTGGTCTCCAAGCTGGCTTGGCTTGAGAAGTATTACCCTCTTGCTTAGAGGACGTAGCACTTTGGGCTGGTCCGTTTCTACGAAAGGGACGAAAATTAGGTTTATTTTTGGCCTTGAAAGGCCGATCCTGAGGAAGGGCATGGCCCTTACCCCCAGTGATATCAGAGATAATCTCTTTCAAGTCAGGGCCAAACAGCGTTTTCCCCTTGAAAGGAATGTTAAGTAGCTTGTTCTTGGAAGACGCATCAGCTGACCAAGATTTCAACCAAAGCGCTCTGCGCGCCACAATAGCAAACCCAGAATTCTTAGCCGCTAACCTAGCCAATTGCAAAGTGGCGTCTAGGGTGAAAGAATAAGCCAATTTGAGAGCATTGATTCTGTCCATAATCTCCTCATAAGGAGGAGAATCACTATCGACCGCCTTTACCAGCTCATCGAACCAGAAACACGCGGCTGTAGCGACAGGGACAATGCATGAAATTGGTTGTAGAAGGTAACCCTGCTGAACAAACATCTTTTTAAGTAAACCTTCTAATTTTTTATCCATAGGATCTTTGAAAGCACAACTATCTTCTATGGGTATAGTGGTGCGTTTGTTTAAAGTGGAAACCGCTCCCTCGACCTTGGGGACTGTCTGCCATAAGTCCTTTCTGGGGTCGACCATAGGAAACAATTTTTTAAATATGGGGGGAGGGACGAAAGGAATACCGGGCCTTTCCCATTCTTTATTTACAATGTCCGCCACCCGCTTGGGTATAGGAAAAGCTTCTGGGAGCCCCGGGACCTCTAGGAACTTGTCCATTTTACATAGTTTCTCTGGGATGACCAACTTGTCACAATCATCCAGAGTGGATAATACCTCCTTAAGCAGAATGCGGAGATGTTCCAACTTAAATTTAAACGTAATCACATCAGGTTCAGCTTGTTGAGAAATGTTCCCTGAATCAGTAATTTCTCCCTCAGACAAAACCTCCCTGGCCCCATCAGACTGGTTTAGGGGCCCTTCAGAACCATTATTATCAGCGTCGTCATGCTCTTCAGTATCTAAAACAGAGCAGTCGCGCTTACGCTGATAAGTGTGCATTTTGGCTAAAATGTTTTTGACAGAATTATCCATTACAGCCGTTAATTGTTGCATAGTAAGGAGTATTGGCGCGCTAGATGTACTAGGGGCCTCCTGAGTGGGCAAGACTTGTGTAGACGAAGGAGGGAATGATGCAGTACCATGCTTACTCCCCTCACTTGAGGAATCATCTTGGGCATCATTGTCATTGTCACATAAATCACATTTATTTAAATGAGAAGGAACTCTGGCTTCCCCACATTCAGAACACAGTCTATCTGGTAGTTCAGACATGTTAAACAGGCTTAAACTTGATAACAAAGTACAAAAAACGTTTTAAAATAAAACCGTTACTGTCACTTTAAATTTTAAACTGAACACACTTTTTTACTGCAATTGCGAAAAAATATGAAGGAATTGTTCAAAATTCACCAAAATTTCACCACAGTGTCTTAAAGCCTTAAAAGTATTGCACACCAAATTTGGAAGCTTTAACCCTTAAAATAACGGAACCGGAGCCGTTTTTAACTTTAACCCCTTTACAGTCCCTGGTATCTGCTTTGCTGAGACCCAACCAAGCCCAAAGGGGAATACGATACCAAATGACGCCTTCAGAAAGTCTTTTCTATGTATCAGAGCTCCTCACACATGCGACTGCATGTCATGCCTCTCAAAAACAAGTGCGCAACACCGGCGCGAAAATGAGGCTCTGCCTATGATTTGGGAAAGCCCCTAAAGAGAAAGGTGTCTAAAAAAGTGCCTGCCGATATAATCTTATCAAAATACCCAGATTAAATGATTCCTCAAGGCTAAATATGTGTTAATAATGAATCGATTTAGCCCAGAAAAAGTCTACAGTCTTAATAAGCCCTTGTGAAGCCCTTATTTACAATCTTAATAAACATGGCTTACCGGATCCCATAGGGAAAATGACAGCTTCCAGCATTACATCGTCTTGTTAGAATGTGTCATACCTCAAGCAGCAAGAGACTGCTCACTGTTCCCCCAACTGAAGTTAATTCCTCTCAACAGTCCTGTGTGGAACAGCCATGGATTTTAGTAACGGTTGCTAAAATCATTTTCCTCATACAAACAGAAATCTTCATCTCTTTTCTGTTTCTGAGTAAATAGTACATACCAGCACTATTTTAAAATAACAAACTCTTGATTGAATAATAAAAACTACAGTTAAACACTAAAAAACTCTAAGCCATCTCCGTGGAGATGTTGCCTGTACAACGGCAAAGAGAATGACTGGGGTAGGCGGAGCCTAGGAGGGATCATGTGACCAGCTTTGCTGGGCTCTTTGCCATTTCCTGTTGGGGAAGAGAATATCCCACAAGTAAGGATGACGCCGTGGACCGGACACACCTATGTTGGAGAAATATAAGTTTAAAACATATATTTAGAACTTTACATATAAAGTGCCCAACCATAGCTTAGAGTGTCATGAATAAAATA
The DNA here is from genome assembly GCF_027579735.1 of Bombina bombina. Taxonomy (NCBI): domain Eukaryota; kingdom Metazoa; phylum Chordata; class Amphibia; order Anura; family Bombinatoridae; genus Bombina; species Bombina bombina. The sequence goes on along the minus strand of NC_069499.1, from coordinate 305,894,507 downwards.
AGACTTACTTACCCTAAGACACTCATCTACATATAGTAGATAGCCAAACCAGTACGGAAACGAGAATCAGTAGAGGTAATGGTATATAAGAGTATATCGTCGATCTGAAAAGGGAGGTAGGAGAAGAAATCTCTACGACCGATAACAGAGAACCTATGAAATAGATCCCCTAGAGGAAGACCATGGCATTCAAATAGGCAATACTCTCTTCACATCCCTCTGACATTCACTGAACTCTGAGAGGAAAACCGGGCTTCAGCCTGCTGCGAAGCGCATATCAACGTAGAAATCTAGCACAAACTTACTTCACCACCTCCATGGGAGGCAAAGTTTGTAAAACTGAATTGTGGGTGTGGTGAGGGGTGTATTTATAGGCATTTTGAGGTTTGGGAAACTTTGCCCCTCCTGGTAGGAATGTATATCCCATACGTCACTAGCTCATGGACTCTTGCAAATTACAGAAAGAAATGATATGTCCCTTCCGTCAGCTCTTTTGAAGGTCAGTATTTAAATGGTTCCATTATGCTTTACATTATTGTAATGAAAACTTTGGCATACAGATATCAGGAGCTTTTCTACTGTGCCAATTAGTGTATAGACTAGTTTGTTTGTGATTTAATGTCAATCACTTTAACGTAAATCCTGGAGTAAACTGCAAAACCACTTATTTACAAAAACTGCAGCAGATATATGAAACAGCCTCCAAGTAGAAGAGGTGGAATAAGTACCGTGCATGCCTTAGGCACTCTAAAGCGGACAAAGAGCAGGTTTCAACCAACTCCTATTTAAGATCAGGCACTTTCTCTGTTCAGATGTGTGCAGAGGCTTTAACCAAGAGAGCGTTTCTTGACAAATTTAGCTCTTCTCTCTTGCTCAAACAGACTACAGTCATTACTGCCTTAGGGATTGTCAGAATTTAATTTGCTTAATTTTAAAGCAAATAAATAAATCACAGCACAAATCAAAATTAACTTTGTTCCATGACCTATAGTCATTTTGGCTTCAAAATGCAGATATCACTTTAAAGAGAGCACTTTACTAGGTCTAATGCTTCGTTTATCAGTTTACTAAAAAAGGGTGATAAAATTGTTTCATACAGCGGGAAACTACTTAATGAACTGTGTTTATACTCAGTATCTGTTAAAAGCTTTGGAATATAGGTAGCATCACCTATAGGATGCGTGTGATTACAATGGAGTATTTAGTACAACATATGTATGGCAATATATTTATGTGACGCTTAAGAAAGTTTCTGTGTAAAGATGTGAGGGTGCAGGCGATTAGCGATATTGGCTTATTAGAAATACGCTGATTCTTTGTTAATTGATGCCAGCTACAAACAAGGACAGATGTTATGCAGGCAGCCCAAATGAATATTAATACACTGGTTTATGATGAGGTACCTAGTGTCTGAAGGCTGTTTAGTAAACATAGCCCAGTTGCTGGTAGCATTATGGGAAGTAAGCTGTCAGTAACAGGAGAGTTCATGTTTTCACAACTAGAAAGATTCTATACAGTAAATAGAACAGAGAGAGAGGAAGGGCTTATACTGTATGTCTGATCTCACTAAGTTATAGGTTACATAAACATGTTGGGTCTATAAAGTAAAATGTAGCAAAGTAAAAAAAAAGTTACTGATAAGTAATGGGTTACTGATAAGTAATCTTTTTCATTGTTACACTGAGGTCATCTAGATTTGTAAAAGTTTTGTTCTAACAGAAAGGAAGATTGTATGAAAACTGTATTAATAATGTTATATGTACAGCCACTAATCAGCAAATAGCACCAGGTGCTGAGCCACCTAGCTATGCATTTCAACAAAGGATACCTAAATAATTAAGCTAATTACATAATAGAAGTTAATTGGAAAGTTGTTTAAAATTGTATGCTCTATCTAAATCAAGAAAGAAAAAAAAAATGTGTGTTTCCTGTCGCTTTAAATCAACAATGAAATTATTTTCTCATGAAAAAATGTATTTTTGTGGTTCATTTTATACCTTTGGAGGAACTTAAACAGAATTATTGTCCAGATACCAACATCTTCCCACCCTTTCCTCCTGTTATTCTTGAGGGACACTAAAGTCAAAATTAAAAACTTTGGTAATTCAGATAGATCATGCAGTTATAAAATACTTTTCTATCTTCTGATATTATCAAATTGTGCACAGTATTTGTATATGCACTCTAAGGCACTAGCTACTACTAAGTATGTGCAAGAGTTCACAGTGTATAGAAGTCTGTGATTGATGGCTGGCAAACATGAAATAAACTTTACTGCTCAGTGCTATGGCATTGTCTTTATATTATGCAATTCTGTGTTTAATGGTCCCTTTAAAATGTTTGCAACAGAGATGCCCAAACCTTTTATGTGTAAAGCCGATCACTGGTGAGACTGGCTATGGGCCAAGTTACATTAAGGGGACAGTGTACTGTGATTTTTTTTTCTCTCTCCTTTAACATGTTTCCAATGATCCATTTTACCTTCTGGATTGAATGAAATTGTTTACAGATTTACCTTCATTTTGTCATTTGAAATAATAGGATTTTGCGTGTAATATCCTTAACTATATTGAAACTTTCAATACTTAAGTAATAATTATATAAAAGCTATGTAAACAAGGAGATTTATAAATAAATCACTCTCCCAGTGGTGGCTGGACAGAGATAACATTTTATTTTTCTATTGTTCTCTCTAAATATTGATCTCACTGTGTAAAATCAAAATTTATGCTTACCTGATAAAAAAAAAATTATTGCCAGACATGGAGAGTCCACAATGTCATTCCAATTACTAGTGGGATATTCAACTCCTGACCAGCAGGAGGAGGCAAAGATCACCCCAGCAAAGCTGTTAAGTGTAACTTCCCTTACCTATAATCCCTATGCATTCAGCTGAAGGAAAATGGAAAAAGAACACAAGGGTGCCCGAGGTTTACTAAAAAAAAAAAAGCTGAATTATAATTAAAAAGAGGGCGGGGTCATGGACTATCCAGGTCCGGAAAGAAAGAAATTTATCAGGCAAGCATAAATTTTGTTTTCTTTCCTATGACATGGAGAGTCCACAACGTCATTCCAATTACTAGTGGGAACCAATACCTAAGCTGGAGGATACGGAATGAACAGGGAAGGAGAAAAAAGGCAGGAGGACCTAAACAGAAGGCCCACCACTTGAAGAACCTGTCTTCCAAAAAGAAGTCTTAGCCGAGGCAAAAGTATCAAATTTGTAGAATTTGGAAAAAGTAAGCAGATATGACCATGTGGCTGCCTTGGAAATCTGTTCCACAGAAGCTTCATTTTTGAAAGCCCAAGAAGAGGAGACAGCCCTAGTGGAATAAGTTGTAATTCTCTCAGGAGGCTGCTGTCCTGCAGTCTCATAAGCCAAACAAATCTTACTACTTAACCAGAGGGAAAGAGTAGTAGAAGTGGCCTTCTAACCTATACGCTTTCCATAGAAAACAACAAAAAGGGCAGAAGATTGCCTAAAATCTTTAGTAGCATGAAGGTAAAAAAAAAACAAAAAAACAAAAAAAAAAAACTTTAGAGCACTCACAACATCCAAGTTATGCAAGAGACGTTCCTTATGAGAAGAAGGATTAGGACAAAAAGAAGGAACCACAAATTCCTGATTAATGTTTCGATCCAACACAATCTTAGGGAGAAAACCCAATTTAGTACAAAGGACCGCCTTATCTGCATACAAAATAAGGTACGGGGAAGGACACCACAGAGCTGAAAGCTCAGAAACTCTGCGAGGGAAGAAATAGCGAGTAGAAACAAAACTTTCCAAGATAACAAATTAATATCAACAACATGCATCAGCTCAAACGGAGCCTGCTGCAAAACTTTAAGAACAAGATTGAGATTCCAAGGAGAAGTAACAGGTTTAAACACAGACCTGATTCTGACCAGAGCCTGAACAAAAACATCTGGCAAATCAGCCAGAGGTTAGTGTAAAAGAATAGATAATGCAGAAATCTGACCCTTCAGAGTACTGACTGACAAATCTTTCTCCAGGCCATCCTGAAGAAAAGAAAAAACACAGGGAATCCTCAACCGGCTCCAGGAGAAACTCTTAGATTCACACCAATAAAGATATTTATGCCATACCTTATGAAAATCTAGCGAGTAACAGGTTTGCGAGCCTGAAGCATAGTATCAACGACCGCTTCAGAAAAACCACGTCCAGACAGAAACTAGGCGTTCAATCTGTAAGCAGCCAGCTTCAGAGAATCCAGGTTTGGATGGAGAAATGGAGCCTGAATTAGAAGGTCCTTCCTCAGAGGTAACCCTAAAGGGGGTAGAGAAGTCATCCATACCAGATCCGCGAACCAGATCCTGCAAGACCATGCAGGAGCTATTAGAATTACCAAGGCTCTCTCCAGTTTTATACGAGCAAAGACTCGAGGAAGGAGAGCAAACGGAGGAAACCGGCATGCCAGAGAGAAGATCCAAGGAACCGCTAGAGCATCTATCAGAGCGGCTTCAGGATCTCTTGACCTTGAACTGTACTTTGGAACCTTGGCGTTTTAACGAGACGCCATTAGATCCAACTCTGAACGCCCCACCTGAGGGTTATCTGAGAGAAAACTTCCTGATGGAGAGCCCACTCCCCGGATGAAAAGTCTGTCTGCTCAGAAAATCTGCCTCCCAATTCTCCACTCCTGGAATGTGGATGGCTGTTAGACAATCGAGAGCTTCCGCCCACTGCAGAATGCGAGTCACCTCCTTCATAGCCAAGGAACTCTGAGTTCCTCCCTGGTGGTTGATATAAACCACTGAGGAAATGTTGTCCAATTGAAATCTGATAAACCAGACTAAAGATAATTGAGGCCAAGCTACCAAAGCATTGAAGGTTGCTCTCAACTCCAAGATGTTTTTGGGGAGAAAATACTCCTGAGTCCACAGGCCCTGAGCTCTAGAGAGCCCCAAACTGCTCCACAGTCTAATAGGCTGGCGTTCGTAGTCACAATCACCCAGGAAGGTCTCAGGAAGCAAGTCCCCAGAGCCAGATCTTCATGAAAAATCCACCACAAGAGAGAATCTCTTGTTACAGGATCCAGATCTATCCTCTGAGATAAACCTGGATGGTCTCCATTCAACCGACTGACCATGTATAGCTGCAGAGGTCTCAGATGGAACCGAACAAAAAGAATGATGTCCATGGAAGCAACAATCAGACCAATCACCTCCATGCATTGAGCCACTGATGGACAAATATCAGACTGGAGATAAAGGCACAAATTAAGAAGTTTGGATTTCCTAACATCCGTCAGATAAATTTTCATGGACAGGGAATCTATGATTATCCCTAAGAAACACACTCTTGTAGCTGGAACAAGGGAACTCTTTTCCAGATTCACTTTCCATCCATGGGAATGTAGAAAAGACAACAACATCTCTGTAAGAGATCTTTCAAAATGAAAAGAGGACGCCTGAACCAAGATGTCGTTTAGGTAAGGCGCCACCACAATTCCCAGGGATCTGATCACTGCCAAAAGAGCCCACAGAACCTTTGAGAATATTCTGGCGGCTGTGGCAAGACCAAACAGAAGTGCAAGAAACTGAAAATGCTTGTCCAGAAAGGCAAACCTTAGAAAACTGATGATCATTTCAGCGAATGGGAACATGTAGAGACCAGTCCTTCAGGTCTATGGTCGTCATGAACTGACCTTCTAGAATGGGATGGAAATTCCCTCATTTTTGGGAACCACAAGAGATTTGAATAGAAAACTTGTCCCTGTTCCTCTACAGGAACTGGAACAATTACTCCCAGGGAGTATAGGTCTCCCTCTTTACTTGGCTTGAGGATAGTCTAGACAGAATAAATCTGCATAAATGCCCAAAATGAAATCCCTGCATAAAGGGATATTAAGTCCCAAAATAACCACTAAGAATTAACTCTTTAAGTGCTGCCTGTCAAACCTAGAAGGAAATAGCACTTACCTGTGGTCACACTACCAGGCAGGAACAGTTTCTAGGTGTGTCAGAATCATCCACATCTGACAGGGATCTGTAGAAAAAGAAAGAACAGAGTAACCAGCCCTGGCTTTCTATAATAGGGGTAGCAATAATGTTAGAAGTAAAGCAAAGACAACCTCGCCGCCTTCTAACTGCTAAAAGTAACCATTACTCTTACTAAAGAGATTTACAAGGACACAGCGTAGCCCCTAATCCTTGCTTGCAGGGAAAAGTACCCATAAAAGTACCCATATCTCCTCCATCCCTCATCCGAACCAAACTAATACATGAACTGCCTGACTCACTACTGCAACAAGCTACCCCAACCTTATGTCTCTGCACCCTAAACCTGTGTACTGTGAGCTCTCCGGAGCAGGGCCCTCTTGCTCCTGTACTAGATTTGTTTAGTTTTTGTATTTTTAGCAAAAATGTTGTCATTTTATACCCTTATCACTGTACCCAGTGCTACGGAATTTGGCGGCGCTATACAAATAAATGATAATAATAATAATAATAATAAAAGGATCAATATCTTCCGACACCAACTTCGCACATCCTCCATTGACAAAGGCAAAGAGAATGGCTGGGGATTATGGGTAAGGGAAGTTACACTTAACAGCTTTGCTGGGGTGCTCTTTGCCTCCTCCTGCTGACCAGGAGTTGAATATTCCACTAGTAATTGGAATAACGTTGTGGACTATCCATGTCATATTAAAGAAATTATGATTTTGAGTAAATAGACAATAGCTAAAGAGGTCTGCGCTCCCTGGAAGCTTAGCCCATTTCATTGGGTTGTGGTTTCAACTAAAAAGAAACAACTATTTCATATACAAAAATATGCCTAAAGGAATAATTTCCCATAGTTTATGACCTGCAACAAGTAATTGGAAGCGCATAAAAAAAAAAAAAAAAAAAGTACATTGTCCCTTTAAACTTGCACATATGCTAAAGACATCACCTCAGAATAATGAGAAAAAACAAAATTTATGCTTACCTGATAAATGTCTTTCTTTTGCGATGTACCGAGTCCACGGATTCATCCTTACTTGTGGGATATTGTCCTTCCTAACAGGAAGTAGCAAAGAGAGCACCACAGCAGAGCTGTCTATATAGCTCCCCCCTTAACTCCACCCCCCAGTCATTCGACCGAAGGCCAAGGAAGAAAAGGAGAAACTATAAGGTTCAGAGGTGACTGAAGTTTTCAATAAAAAATACTATCTGTCTTGATAGACAGGGCGGGCCGTGGACTCGGTACATCGCAAAAGAAAGAAATTTATCAGGTAAGCATAAATTTTGTTTTCTTTTGCAAGATGTACCGAGTCCACGGATTCATCCTTACTTGTGGGAAACCAATACCAAAGCTTTAGGACACGGATGAAGGGAGGGACAAGACAGGAACCTAAACGGAAGGCACCACTGCTTGCAAAACCTTTCTCCAAAAAATAGCCTCCGAAGAAGCAAAAGTATCAAATTTGGAAAATTTGGAAAAGGTATGAAGCGAAGACCAAGTCGCAGCCTTACAAATCTGTTCAACAGAAGCATCATTTTTAAAAGCCCATGTGGAAGCCACCGCTCTAGTGGAGTGAGCTGTAATTCTTTCAGGAGGCTGCTGTCCAGCAGTCTCATAAGCCAAACGGATGATGCTTTTCCGCCAAAAGGAAAGAGAGGTAGCCGTAGCCTTTTGACCTCTGTGCTTTCCAGCATAGACAACAAACAAAGAAGATGATTGGCGAAAATCCTTGGTTGCCTGCAAATAAAACTTCAAAGCACAAACCACGTCCAAGTTGTGCAACAGACGTTCCTTCTTAGAAGGAGGATTAGGACACAGAGAAGGAACAACAATTTCCTGATTGATATTCCTGTTAGAAACAACCTTAGGGAGGAACCCAGGTTTGGTACGCAAAACCACCTTATCAGCATGGAAAACAAGATAAGGCGAGTCGCATTGTAATGCAGATAGTTCAGAAACCCTTCGAGCTGAAGAGATAGCAACTAGAAACAGAACTTTCCAAGATAGAAGCTTAATATCTATGGAATGCATGGGTTCAAACGGAACCCCCTGAAAAACATTAAGAACTAAATATAGACTCCATGGCGGAGCAACAGGTTTAAACACAGGCTTGATTCTAACTAAAGCCTGACAAAAAGCCCGAACGTCTGGGACATCAGCCAGACGCTTGTGCAGTAGGATAGACAAAGCAGATATCTGTCCCTTTAAGGAACTAGCTGACAATCCTTTCTCCAATCCTTCTTGAAGAAAGGACAAAATCCTAGGAATCCTGATCTTACTCCATGAGTAGCCTTTGGATTCGCACCAAAAAAGATATTTACGCCATATCTTATGATAGATTTTCCTGGTGACAGGCTTTCGAGCCTGAATCAAGGTATTTATGACCGACTCAGAGAAACCCCGCTTTGATAAAATCAAGCGTTCAATCTCCAAGCAGTCAGTTGCAGAGAAATTAGATTTGGATGCTTGAACGGACCTTGAAATAGGAGGTCCCGTCGCAGTGGCAGAGTCCATGGTGGTAGAGATGACATGTCCACCAGGTCTGCATACCAAGACCTGCGTGGCCACGCAGGTGCTATCAAAATCACTGAAGCTCTCTCCTGTTTGATTCTTGCAATCAAATGGGGAAGGAGAGGAAATGGAGGAAACACATAAGCCAGGTTGAACGACCAGGGTACTGCTAGAGCATCTATCAGTACTGCCTGAGGATCCCTGGACCTGGATCCGTAACAAGGAAGTTTGGGGTTCTGACGAGACGCCATCAGATCCAATTCTGGTGTGCCCCATAGCTGAACCAGTTGAGCAAACACCTCCGGATGGAGCTCCCACTCCCCCGGATGAAAAGTCTGACGACTTAGAAAATCGGCCTCCCAGTTCTCTACCCCTGGGATGTAGATCGCTGATAGATGGCAAGAGTGAGTTTCTGCCCATCGGATTATCCTGGAAACTTCTATCATCGCCAAGGAACTCCTTGTTCCCCCCTGATGATTGATATAAGCTACAGTCGTGATGTTGTCCGACTGAAACCTGATGAATCCGGCCGAAGCCAGCTGAGGCCACGCCTGAAGAGCATTGAATATCGCTCTTAATTCCAGAATATTTATCGGTAGGAGGGCCTCCTCCTGAGTCCACAAACCCTGTGCTTTCAGGGAGTTGCAGACTGCACCCCAGCCCAGTAGGCTGGCGTCTGTCGTCACTATAACCCACGCTGGCCTGCGGAAACACATTCCCCTGGACAGGTGATCCTGTGACAACCACCAAAGTAGAGAGTCTCTGGTCTCTTGATCCAGATTTATCTGAGGAGATAAATCTGCATAATCCCCATTCCACTGTTTGAGCATGCATAGTTGAAGTGGTCTGAGATGCAAGCGGGCGAACAGAACTATGTCCATTGCCGCTACCATAAGTCCGATTACTTCCATACACTGAGCCACTGACGGCCGAGGAATGGAATGAAGAGCTCGGCAGGTGGTTAAAATCTTTGATTTCCTGACCTCCATCAGAAAAATTTTCATGTCCACCGAATCTATCAGAGTTCCCAGGAATGGGACTCTTGTGAGAGGAATAAGAGAACTCTTTTTCACGTTCACCTTTCACCCATGAGATCTTAGAAAGGCCAACACTAAGTCAGTGTGAGACTTGGCTAGTTGGAAAGTCGACGCTTGAATTAGGATGTCGTCTAGATAAGGCGCCTCTGCAATGCCCCGCGGTCTTAGAACCGCCAGCAGGGACCCTAGCACTTTTGTGAAGATTCTTGGCGCCATGGCCAACCCGAATGGAAGAGACACAAACTGGTAATGCCTGTCCAGAAAGGCAAACCTTAGGAATTGGTGATGATCTTTGTGGATAGGAATGTGTAAATACGCATCCTTTAGATCCACGGTGGTCACATATTGACCCTCCTGGATCATTGGTAAAATAGTCCGAATGGTCTCCATCTTGAAGGATGGAACTCTTAGGAATTGGTTTAGAATTGAGATCTAGAATTGGTCTGAAGGTTCCCTCTTTTTTGGGAACCACAAACAGATTGGAGTAGAAACCTTGTCCCTGTTCTGCTTTCGGAACTGGGCAGATCACTCCCATGGTAAAAAGGTCTTCTACACAGCGTAAGAACGCCTCTCTTTTTGTCTGGTTTACAGACAATTGAGAAAGATGGAATCTCCCCCTTGGAGGAGAATCTTTGAAATCTAAAAGATACCCCTGTGTTACAATTTCTACGGCCCAGGAGTCCTGAACGTCTCTTGCCCAGGCCTGAGCAAAGAGAGAGAGTCTGCCCCCTACTAGATCCGGTCCCGGATCGGGGGCTACCCCTTCATGCTGTCTTAGTGGCAGCAGCAGGCTTTTTGGCCTATTTACCCTTGTTCCAAGCCTGGTTAGGTCTCCAGGTTGGCTTGGATTGAGCAAAGTTCCCCTCTTGCTTTGCAGCAGGGGAAGAGGAAGCGGGACCACCCCTTGAAGTTTCGAAAGGAACGAAAATTATTTTGTTTGGTCCTTGTCTTATTCGACTTATCTTGGGGAAGGGCATGACCTTTCCCCCCAGTGATGTCTGAAATGATCTCTTTCAGAGCAGGCCCGAATAGGGTCTTACCTTTGAAAGGGATGGTCAAAAGCTTAGATTTTGATGACACATCAGCCGACCAGGACTTAAGCCATAACTCTCTACGCGCCAAAATGGCAGAACCTGAATTCTTTGCCGCTAACTTAGCAAGATGAAAAGCGGCGTCTGTAATAAAAGAATTAGCTAGTTTAAGAGCCTTAATTCTGTCCAGAATATCAACTAGTGGGGTCTCCACCTGAAGAGCCTCTTCTAGAGCCTCAAACCAAAAGGCAGCTGCAGTGGTTACAGGAACAATGCACGCTATGGGTTGAAGAAGAAAACCTTGATGAACAAAAATTTTCTTGAGGAGACCCTCTAATTTTTTAAGCATAGGATCAATGAAAGCACAACTGTCTTCAATAGGTATAGTTGTACGCTTAGCTAGAGTAGAGTTTAAATGCCGTCATTTCTGAATCTGTTCGAGGGAGTAACCTTCCTGAATCAGAAATCTCTCCCTCAGATAGCAAATCCCTCATCCCTACCTCAGAACATTGTGAGGGAGTATCGGATACGGCAACTAAAGCGTCAGAAGGCTCAGCATTTGTTCTTAACCCAGAGCTACTGCGCTTCCCTTGCAACCCTGGCAGTTTAGATAAAACCTCTGTGAGGGTAGTATTCATAACTGAGGCCATATCTTGCAAGGTGAAAGAATTAGACGCACTAGAAGTACTTGACGTCGCTTGAGTGGGCGTTACTGGTTGTTAAACATGGGGAGAACTAGATGGCAAAACCTGATTTCCTTCTGTCTGAGAATCATCCAATGCCAAACTCTTATAAGTCAAAATATGCTGTTTGCAATTTATAGACATATCAGTACAAGTGGGACACATTCTAAGAGGGGGTTCCACAATGGCTTCTAAACAAATTGAACAATGAGTGTCCTCAATGTCAGACATGTTGAACAGGCTAGTAATGAGACAAGCAAGCCTTTAAAGGGACAGTATACACTCATTTTCATATAACTGCATGTAATAGACACTACTATAAAGAATAAGATGCACAGATACTGATATAAAAATCCAGTATAAAACTGTTTAAAAACTTACTTAGAAGCTCTCAGTTTAGCTCCATTGAAAAGGCAGCTGGAAAGCCCACTGCAAGTGGGATATAAGACCCTCCCCCCCTCCCCCTTCTTTTGAATATGAAAAGACCATTTACACAAGCAGGAGCAAGCTGGAGAAGGTAGCTGACAGTATTCACATAAAACTTGGGGGCTTGGTTAGGAGTCTGAAAATCAGAGCAATGTTATTAAAAAATAAGCAAAACTATACATTTTTTAAAAAAAAAACCTTTATGGGCTATATAAATAGATCATCTACAAAACATTTATGCAAAGAAAAAATGTGTATAATGTCCCTTTAAGAGAAAAAAAGACATACACAAATTGCAAAAATGCTCAAAATTGCCTCAAATTTTCCGAAATTTTAACAGTACATCCACTAAGTTATAGTAAGATTGCACCACAAATATCTAAGCAATATACCCCCAAAAAAAACAGAATGACATGTCTAAAACCGGTAAAAAAAAACCCTGTCAGCACCTTGCTCTGCTGTGGCCCTACCTGCCCTTAGGGAACGATTATGTGGGAATAAAGCTTTGATTGGGCCCCAGAAGAGTACCAGGACCTCTGGAGACGTTGCTTGCTGCATCAACTAAGTGCGCAACTGAGGCGTGAAAATAGGCCCCGCCCCTCTCACTCGATGTTGCTGGGGCCTACACAAAAACCTTTTTTTGAAAGCCATGTGGGTTATAAAAACCCCTTAAATAAGCCAAGTGAACCCTTCAATATATGTCCCTTAAAAATAAAGACCGTACTCCCAGAAGACACAAACGTTTGTCCAATATATTATACACAAACTGAGTGCCCATAAGATTAGCCCTGTATGTAAACAAGTAATGCCCTTATTAACTAGGATTACTGCTTAACCTTCCCCTAATGGGGAAGCTGTCAGCCTTTCTGAGTTAACACAGTCTCTGCAGAAAAAATGACTGAACATACCTCATTGCTGTATAGCAAGAAACCGTTCCTCACACTGAAGTTTTCCTGTACTCCTCAGCTTCTGTGGGAACAGCAGTAGACCTTAGTTACAAATGCTAAGATCATCATCCTCCAGGCAGAAATCTTCATCTATGTCCTGCCTGAGAGTAAATAGTACAACACCGGTACCATTTAAAAATAACAAACTCTTGATGGAAGATAAAATAAAAACTAACAGTTTAACACCTCTTCTCTTTACCCTTCCAGTTTAGAGCCAGCAAAGAGAATGACTGGTGGTGGAGTTAAGGGGGGAGCTATATAGACAGCTCTGCTGTGGTGCTCTCTTTGCTACTTCCTGTTAGGAAGGACAATATCCCACAAGTAAGGATGAATCCGTGGACTCGGTACATCTTGCAAAAGAAATCACATTTTAGTTAAAAATTATATTACTGCTGCACTACTGATGCATCAGGTACAAGGAACAGGAGACAATATGATTAAATACTATAATTCACTTGTATTATCAGAGGAACTATGATAGCATATATACAAAAAGACTAAATATGAAAATGTTATAAAACAGAGAGCTAGAAAAAAATAAAAAAACAGCCATAAATAGCAGTTAGTAAAGGGGGGGTGCATAGTTTATTCAACAGTTTGTGTTCCCTTTCAAGGGCAGTATTTGTCCTAGAAAATTTTCCAAGATTTAAGAGTATTATCCCTAATGCAATGATGGAAGGACAGTTGTGTGGGTTCTTGGAATCGGATATCTACTTTATTTTAAAAAATATACATATATAAAATCAGAAATATATCACAGCTATCCAAACCAAGCTAAATTATTTTTTTATACAAATGATGTGCAGTGAATCTCCTCTGCACTACTTCCAATTATACGAGTGTATCTTCATTTTCTTTTGATTGTGGAATTAAATTCAAACTACACGAGTTAAGTATGGTTTCAACATGAGTTCATTAAAAATAAAGAAACCTCAAACATGTTAACCTCAGTAGTTACCCTGCCGAACAACTAAGTCTCTGGAAGCTTTACTCACAACAGGCATCTGCTTTCTCATGCTTTTATCAGAAAGCACAAAAGCATCTGTGTAACTCCTGATGGATTAAACAAAACCACTCTCTGAAAGTAAGCGTGAAGCTGTAGATTGTGCTACAAATTCAATTTAAGTTTAATAAACCTCAAAGGTTGTATCAATGCAATGTTTTGTGGACCCAGGACATACTTGAAAATGAGAGAAATCTCAATGTATCCTTCCTGGTAAAATATTTTATAAATAAAGGGATACTAAACCCAATTTTTTTCTTTCATGATTCAGATAGAGCATGCAATTGTAAGCAAACTTCTAAAATACTCCTAATATACATTTTTATTTGTTCTCTTACTATATTTATTTAAAAAGCAGGAATGTAAAGGTTAGGTGCCGCCAATTTTAGTTTCAGCAGCCTGGATGGTGCTTGCTTATTGGTGGCTACATTTATCCACCAATAAGCAAGCCTAACCCAGGTTCTGAACCAAAAATGGGCCAGCTCCTAAGCTTTACATTCCTGCTTTTTAAATAAAGATAGCAAGAGAACGAAGAAAAATTGATAATAGGAGTAAATTAGAAAGTTGTATGCTTTATCTGAATCATAAAAAAAAAAAAAGGTAAATGAATCCAAATGCCATTTAAAAATATATTATCTTCAAAAGACAAAACATGCCAACATGGAAACAAATGAAAGTATTAAAAGATAAATACAATGGAGACTGGGAGAACATGGTAACTATTATAAATGTATAAGTGAAAGGTCAAACATGACTTTTCTTAAAATATAATATGTGCACCAGCTGATGCGGTAATATAAATTTTGGCTTCAAGCAATTTTTTTGACAGGAGAAATTTTGTTGTGATGCACATATTTCTTTTAACCTCTTAAGGACATATGACGGAATTTTTCCGTCATAAAACAATTGAGCAAACTGAAAGCTGTGTCCTTAAAGGGTTAAAATTCCTTTCTTTTTGTCAAAAGGTGTATAAATAGAAGTATAGATAATAACCAACATCTGTCATGTTAGCCTGACCATATTAATATTGTGACCAACAATGGGGAAACTTTATGGCTAGTACAATTTTACACAATCCTTTCTATAGGAGAGTTAATCACACCCCAGTGACTAGTATTACATTTGTTTGTGTTTATCTTAGGAATCTTCCTGCTCAGTGATGTGAGAGGCATGTGTTTCAGATAGCTCTGACTTCTGTGCAGTTAACCCCTTGGCAGCTTAACAGAAGGCTATAACTAACTCTTTGAAATCTTTTCATATACAATATTTATTTGATACACACTACTCTACTCTCTCTCTCCATTTGGAAATATCTCAGTCTGTCCTCTTCATATTCTTATTAAAGACTTGTTTTGATATTAAAACATTCATATAGAATTAAACTTTTCATTTACAAAACCTATAATTGGGTACTGATTGGATTGAGGTTATTTATTATTAGGAAATTACAGTGCAATATTTAAAGGCAATTTATTTGTTGAAAGATCTTTGGATTAGTGTACCAAGATATTCACAACTAGGTTATTAGTAATTTAATATTATTTTATTGTTATTACCGGTAATTAAGGACACAGATCTAATACATTGGTTCAAACATTATAGAATGTAGTAGGATTATATTATAATGCCTGGACTATGTACTTCAACATCTTCAGGGATTTTTCCATTCAATTTCAGGCATAGGGAATCAAAATTGAGTATACCGAATTAAACATTTTATGGGGAATACAAATTTAGTTTTAACCCCTGCAACAATTGCTAAAAATTCTCCAGTATTTTGGGCAAGTTTTTGTCTGAAGTTCTCATTCAAGCAGTTTGTTTTTGTCTCGATACTGGTATTAATACAAAATATAGCTGCACTTTTTGATCTATTTTGACTTTTAACTTAATTACATCTTACACACTTGTCGATGCATCCTAGACTATTTGCTTCCCGATCATTGGATTTACAGGAATTCGCTTTATACAAAGTTCTTAGTTATATTTGAAACACGGAAGTTTATATTAGCCAAAACTCAATGCACTACAGAATCCTGGACCTTTTTATACGCTAAACCAGATATACTAGTTTGCATCTTAAGTGTCAGTTACTGGACAATCTTATCAGGGACTCACTTTTATGTTTTCTAGAATGCCAACTAGACTGGTTCATTTAGAAAGAAAGAAAGGAAGAAAAAAAAAAGAAAAAGAAAAAAAAAGTGTGAATATGCTATTCTGCAGAAGCTAAAAAGTTCCTTCTGTGATTCTCTAAAAACCTAAAATTTATCAGTGTTCTCCCCAGGACCTTTTTAGCAGGTGCACCACTGCTGACCTAGCTAAAATTCTAGCCAATATTAAACTAAAATTAGTAACAAATATGTTCAGTTTTTATTACACAAATTATCATTAAATATATTTATGTTAAATGATGCAATTAATTTCTGCTTTGGATAGCTGAAAATGATATTATAATATTAGAAAATATTACACTGCTCCCACCCGGCTACTTTCTGTGGAGAACACTGAACTTATATCACTAGGCCAAATAAACCCTGCAAACAAAATTTAAAACATTTTTTCTTTTATTGAAGGATTAGATTTCTTAAGTATTTAATGTCATCCCCCACGTTTTGCTTCCTACCTTGATTGAGATAGGTCAAGGTCTCTTCGTGTAACTTAACAGCAGGGGAAGTTGCTGAACACAGGACATACTGGAAAGGAGGCAGCTTGGAATCATTTTCAGGAGAAAGCTGAGGCTCCTCTTGCTTAAATACTGGTAGTGCAAGGATGTCACTAAAATGAAACCACACATAAAAAGGTGAGCATCATCATAGGGCTAACCAATGCTGGCAGCCTTTGTATTCACAAAGGGCAGCAAATCTCTTTACTACATGGGAGAAACAAACATTTAGAGAGAATATTTTTTTTGTCCATTTTATAACGATACTTAAAGGGATACTAAACTCAAAAATTTTCTCTTTCATGATTCAGATAAAGCATACAATTTTAAGCAATTTTCTAATTTACTCCTATTAACAATTTTTCTTTGTTCTCTTGCTATCTTTATTTGAAAAAGAAGGCATCTAAGCTAAGGAGCCAGCCAATTTTTGGTTCTGTACACTGGACAGCACTCGTTTATTGATGCTGTCCAATCAGCAAGGACAACCCAGGTTGTAAACCAAAAATGGTCCAGCTTCTAAACTTACATTCTTGCTTTTCAAATAAAGATAGCAAGAAAATGAAGAAAAAAATGATAATAGGAGTAAATTAGAAAGTTACATGCTCTATCTGAATCATGAAAGAAAAAAAATTGGGTTCAGTGTCCCTTTAGCAAATCCCAGAGACACATGGTTCCCAATATTCTAGTTGTGGCCATTTCCTTTTTGGTTTGTCTACATACATCCTATAGAAACATTTACAGGCTCCTAAGAAATTATGTGGCTGGATTCTAGAATAGTTGGTACCTCAAAATGGACATACAACTTAAAATAAAATAGCACATGAAAGCATTTCAAATTGTAAAGAGCATAGTCCCAATGCACATGTATCAACATTTATTAACCTCCCTCAAAATGTATATACAAATAATTTGACATTCAAATAAGTAAATGCTCACTCTGGGAATTAAGTTTTACAGAATATAAACAAAATAAAGAAAAGCCATAAGTTTACTTTACTTATCACTACAATGAACCACCTAACTTAAAGCTGATTTTCTAAAGTCGACTTAAAGCTCTTTTCAAGGTCAGAAAAAACAAATACTGAGTGACCTATGCCCCCACTCCTTTCAATTGCTCTAATGAAGAAATGTTAATCAATATGGATGCTGCAATCCTGAGGTTTAGTTGGGGCAGCATACAGGTGTATACAAGACAAAATAAGCAGAGTATTGCAGCATGGCTACTCCATGCAACAGACAATACAGCTCTACCCACTTTCTTACCATGGGGGAACATTTTAAACTTAAATTTTAAGCAACATGGAACAACCTGAAAGGCACTGGGTATCAAAGTTTTATGCAGAGCACAGACCTAGTAATATAATAATTCTGTATACATAAACATGTTACAAACCACTTAGGATTGCCACGGGAGGGGTGGCCATTACAATATGCAAAAATGGTCTTGTGGCATAAATCAGAAACTACAATATATTTAAGCTAATAATGAACTTCAATTTAGATCCCCACACGTCAATATTCCGTAGTTTTTATGGCTATAATCACTATTACTTACATTGCCTTGAATGTTAAAATACAATCTACATTAGTAATATATTGATTGGCTAGTTACCCTAAAAAAAAGCCATGCTAGAAACGAATTAGATTAAATATAAAAAAAAAAAAAAAAAAAAAAAAAAAAAAAAAAAAAAAAAAAGGATGCCGCCATGGAATTCATCCCCCCCCCCACCCCCCCCCACACACACACACACACATACACACTTATTAAAAGTTCCCTACTTTGGAGATGGCTGGGAACCACAGCCATAGGCATCAATTTAGGAAATAAAATGTGAATTTGTCTCCAAACTGGCATCCCATATTTTATTTCCCCCCTTCAAAAATGCAGAAAAGGGTAGTAATGGGTAGTGGGTCAACAGGTTCAAGATTTAGAACAGACACATCACTGAATTTTTGTGTGAAGTCTCTTGAACTACTTTTAGAGCCCAGAAGACAGATAGGTGTGTCTAAAGTATGTGTAACAAACTCAAGATCCTGACAAAAATTTAGCAAGTTAATGAGTCAACAAGGTTGCAATAATATAAAATATATACTTCAAACTATACAATTCCAAACTCTGAATTGAGGAGCACTTATTTCCATATTTTGCATATTTGGCATAATACATTATGGAAGGTAATAATGGTTGAACTTCATATTGTGATCAATATATTTATTTTTAAGCCTACTAGAAGCTAGGGGGGCACACTTGTACAAGTATAATCACTTCATCTACCTATGGGTATCCTAACCCACTGACTTGCTTTTCCTCCACAGTGAAAGACATTTTGTGAAACTACAATAAAAGAGGGGGGGGGGGAACAATTAGTTAAAAGGTCAAACAGGATAAAATATGTTCAGGTGCTTCAAGAATGAAATCTCTTTATGTATCACATCCAAAGACTAAATCTCCAAGAATATTTGCACGCTACCAGGAAGCATTTTCTAAAAAGTTTATATAAAATTAAAAGCTACACAAAAGATGACTGTTGGCTGATCATCTGTATATTAAACACCTTTAACAAAATGAGACTACTCATTTCAGGTTAAATCTGGTTCAGGCTAGACTACCAAGTTGGATAAATGTTCACTACCCATCTTGCATTTTGCACTAATATATATATATATAAATTTATAGAAACACACACCTTAAATTTTTATTAAAAATGTGCTTCTATGATAAAAGCCATTTTTGCGGCACTTAATAACTTTATACCCCTACAAATAAGGACATGTGCAGATTAAACAAAACAAACAAAAAAAAAGTGTACAACTCTTATGAAACCAATCCTAAAAGTATAGATCACCAAAAAAAAATTCTCCCCATATCGCCCAGCCCTAACGGACAGTGTCAACATTACAATGGTTTTAACGTAAAAATACAATAATATTAGTCAACCAACAAGATTCCAAATAATTGTCCTACCAGTTTGCTGTGCTGTGTCAATACGATAAAGTTGAGCCTAGATAAGCTAAGGCCAGAAGTTGATGAGCAATTTAGGATTTTTGGAAATGGTAATTGTACATAAAACATGAAATGCAGAATAATCCAAAAGTTAGTAGCCAGAGGTTACATTTTAGAATCCTTCGGTCTGGGATTCTTTAAGCCTTGGTTTATGCCAGTATTAATGTAACTGACACTATTGTTAAAGGGACAGTCAACTCCAAAATTTGTATTGTTAAAAAAAAAAAGCTAACAAAAAAGCATGTGATAAGAGGCCGTCTGTAGTGGTTTACAAACAGGCTGAAAAATATATGAATATAACAATGTTGGTTGTGCAAAGCTGGGGAATGGGTAGTAAAGGAATTATCTATCTTTTTAAACTATAACAATTTTGGTGTTGACTGTCCCTTTAAACCTCTACATTTCTGCCTGTTTTAAGCCACTACAGACAGCCTCTTATCACATCCTTTTTTTATTAGATTTTCACAAGAGACTGTTAATCGTGCTCTCTCCTGTGAAGTTGTGGCTGACTGCATTAAACTGGCTAAATTGCAAGTCAATAGATAATAAATAAAATGTCATGTGATCAGGGGGGCTGTCAAAAGAGGCTTGGATACAAGGTAATCACAGAGGTTAAAAGTATATTAATATAACCGTGTTGGCATTGCAGATTTGGGTAATGGGTAATAAAGGGATTATCTATCTTTTTGAAAATACAAATTTTGGAGTTGATTCTCACTTTAAATGTTATAAAGTATATTAATATAATGGTGGCTGTGCAAAACTGGGGAATGGGTAGTAAATGTGTTATCTATCTTTTTAAACAAACACCATGTGATCAGGGGGCTCTCAAAAGAGGCTTAGATACAAGGTAATCATAGAAGTTAAAAGTATATTAATATAACCATGTTGGCTGTGGTAAACTGGTGAATGGGTAATAAAGGGATTGTCTTTTTTTTTTTTATACAGTAACAATTTTGGAGTTGACTGTCTAATATAGATAGATAGATA